>NC_138377.1:3858976-3974029 GCF_054177405.1 Leptonychotes weddellii | reverse complement strand
AGTAGAAACGGTAATGTCATTTGAAAAAAAAAATTTAAAAACCCGAATAAAAATAAAAATATTGTTTTGAGGAGTCCATACTCTTCTCCAGGCGGCCATGGCATGCAAAAAGGTCAAAGGTGTCTCGTCTAGAGAGAGGACAATCACTCCGGTGGGGTGGGAACTGGCACGCAGGGCAGGCCCACACTGCCAGGGACAGGATGATCTAAGGACTAGCCACCCAGCCCACAGAGCACAGAGACCCGGCCAGGCCTGGCAGGGTGGGAGGTCACCAGGAACACCTCTCCCCCAGGTCATCCAGCACTACCCCAAACCTTCAATTATGAGGATACAGCCATGGTGTACCAGGTTCTGAGCACATCCTCGGAGGCCAGGCGGGAAAGGGGGTAGAAGTCCGCAGATGTCCCACTGAGCACCCAGCATGGCCCCAGCCCCTCTCCCCCATCTGCCCAAAGCCGCAGCAGTGTGACTGAATCCCAGCGTTGTTACAAACGTGGAGACTGAGGCCCAGAGAGGTCAAGTGACTAGTCTGAGGTCACACAGCCAGATGACGGCAGGGCCACAGGAACCCAGGCCTCTGGACTCCCCAGCGGGGTCTGTCCCCACCATAGCCTGCGAAGGCAATGGGTAGAACAGGTCTGGGGTGATGCCAAGGGATGCACAGAATGCATATTTCCGTGTTCTCAAGGTAAGATGCATGCAGTAAGAGAAGTGAAAATTTGGGGCCTCCGAGCAGGGACACACAGCTCTACCCATTATATTTTTTTAAAGGTGGGGGGTGGAGTAAGGTCAGGGGCTCAGAGCCAGGCTGCCTGAGTAAAAATCCAGACCAGGTCATTCCTGTGACCTGTGGCCTGCATGCTCCGTGCCTCAGTTTGCTCATCTGTAAAACAAGCTAGTACCTACCTATTCAGGAAAACTATTCTAAGCCTTTTTTAAAGCTGGGAAATGCTCTAACACATTAACAGTGGGATTCTAGGTGATTTAATTTTGTGGGGTTTTTTTTGTGTGTGTTCACCTGTGTAGTACCAGCTGTTTTGTCTCCCACTCACTGGACAATTCCGGACTGGCTGGAACTCGTCTATCTTAGGCACCGAGGATGGTGCCCAGTGCCCTGGATGTATCTGTTGACCGAGCGAACAATCAGGAACACCCACTTCAGTAGAGAATATTTCTATTCAAAGTGGTTCTGATAAGAGGCAGACATAGAGAGCCACAGGGGAAAGGGGACCCGGAGCTAAAGGGAAGGGGCATCAGCGGTAGAAGGGTCTGGGGGCAGGGGAGGCACAGCCTTTTGTAGCGATCTGCAGGGACAGAAGCCCCGACAAGGAAGCCCAGGGGTGCCACAAGCTCCGTGGGGTACAGCAGCAGGGGGTGGGCAGGTGGTGCGGCCACCGAGGAGGGCCCAGAGTGTCTTGCTGCTCTTCTGGACTTGGAGACCACTGGGCTTTCTGGAGCAGGAGAGAGCTTCAGGAAGAGTCCCGAGGGAGGCCGGGGCAGTGACCCTGACGGGGGCACATGGTCCGGTTGGAGCTGGTGTGGTTGGCCAGGATGGGAAGAAAAGGATGTGATTTCTGGAAGGGAAAGCTGGTGGGGAGCTGACCTTCCCACCGAGCAGACTCCAGGCCCAGACGGCCCCCACCCCGGGGTTCTCATATGCTTTTTAAAAAAGGATTTATTGGGGCGCCTGGGTGGCTCAGTTGGTTAAGCGACTGCCTTCGGCTCAGGTCATGATCCCGGAGTCCTGGGATCGAGTTCCACATCGGGCTCCCTGCTCGGCAGGGAGTCTGCTTCTCCCTCTGACCCTCCCCACTCTCATGTGCTCTCTCTCATTCTCTCTCTCTCAAATAAATAAATAAAATCTTTAAAAAAAAAAGATTTATTTATTTATTTGAGAGAGAGAGAGAAAGAACGCAGTGGGAGGAGCAGAGGGAGAGGGCCAGCCTCAAGCAGATTCCCCACTGAGCATGGAGCACGACACGGGCTCGATCTCACGACCTGAGCTGGAACCAAGAGTCGGATGCTCAACGGACTGAGCCACCCAGGTGCCCTCTCATATGCCTTTAGGGAGCAAAGAGCTCGGGCCTTAGGTAAACTCAGAACACAGAGAAAGAGGGAACTGCCCAGCTGGTCTGTGAGGCAATCATAACCTTGACACCAAACTCCGATGCAGGAAACATGAGAAAGCGACGCGCCGGGCCGTCTCCTCCGTGAACACAGATGCAAAAATCCTCCCCGAGTAACAAACCGGACCTGGCCATACATGAAAAGACTCATACAAGCACAGTCACACTGGCTTTGTCCCAGGAATGTAAGACTGCTTCCGTAAACAGAAAAGTCAGCATCATCGACTACTTTAGAGAAAAAAGGAGAACTCATACCATCCTCTCTACGGTTGCAGATGAAATTGGAGATCCATTCATGAGAAGAACCCTGCTTAGCACACCAGAAACCGAAGGGACTTCTCGCTCTGATAAGGGGCAGTTACAAACCCCCATCACATCACAGGCCATGCTGGGGCGTTGAATGCTCTCCGGCAAGCATGGACACACCACAAAGGGGCCCATTGTTGCCACTTCCAGTGCGGGTCAAATGGTACTGGAGGCCCTGGACAGTGCACTGAGGCAATGGGAAAAAAAGATATAAAGATTCGAAAGGAAGAAACAAAACTGGCATTATTTAGAGACGATAGAAAAGTCAAAGGATTAACAGATAAGTTACTAGAACACAAGAGCTTAGCAAGGTTGCTGGGAATAAAAAATCACTATGCAAAAAAAACCCTACATCTTGGGGCGCCTGGGTGGCTCAGTCGTTAAGCGTCTGCCTTCGGCTCAGGTCATGATCCCAGGATCCTGGGATCGAGCCCCGCATTGGGCTCCCTGCTCTGCGGGGAGCCTGCTTCTCCCTCTCCCACTCGCCCTGCTTGTGTTCCCTCTCTCGCTGTGTCTCCCTGTCAAATAAATAAATAAAATCTTTAAAAAACAAAAAAACAACAAAAAAAAACCTACATCTTTAAAAAATCTAGCTACAATTAGAAAATGAAGAACAGCCATTTACAATGACATCAAACATAGGCATTTTTTTTTAAAGATTTTATTTATTTCCTTATTTAGAGAGTGCGCACCCCAGTGAGCGGGGTGAGGGAGAGGGAGAATCTGGAGCAGACTCCCAGCTGAGCCTGGAGCCCACCTCGGGGCTCGATCCCATGACCCCAAGATCATGACCTGAGCTGAAACCAAGAGTGATTCACTCAACTGGTTGAGCTGCCCAGTCGCCCCTCAAACATAGGCATCTTAATAAAGCATGTCCAAGAGATCTCTTTTTTTTAAGATTTTTAAGATCCCCTGATGTGGGGCTCGATCCCAGGACCCCGAGATCATGACCTGAGCCCAAGGCAGACACTTAACCGAGCCCCCAGGCGCCCCTCTTCTCTGGGATTTAGTTTCCTCCTGTGTGAAATGGTGGGAATGGTACCTAGGCCCTTGGGATGACTGAAAGGCACCTGGCGCCCAGCCAACAGTCCCTGGAAGCCTCTTTGGGGGAAGAAGGAAGGTTGAATCCCCTTCCCTTGCCCTGTGCCTCTGGGGGACGATGCACCTGAGGCTGATGCAGCCAGTGGGGCTCTGGCCAGCTGCCCAGGTGCACTGAACACGATGCCCCACAGCTCCAAACCCCCACCGTTCCGCTCTCACGCTTCCCCCCAGCTGCCTGCCTTCTGCACCCCAGCGCCGTTCTTCCAGCCACGTCAGCTTGCTAAGCACCTACCTGCAAGCCCCGTCCCAAATGGGCTCCAGCTCGGTCCAGCTGTCAGTACCCAGCAGAGCCCCCTGCCAGCTCTGGCCAGGGCTCACCTGAGCAGGTGTCCACCGCACAGCACATGCTCACACACCTGTTGGGTCTGGGCTGGACCCGGCTTCAGTGCAACTGCCTGCCCACCCACTGTCACTCACATCTGTTTGGATCACTACCATTTCCTGCATTTCCTGTGCTCTGGCTGGGCACAGGGTGAGACAGGTGGCCCCTGTCCCGGGGCATTCATGAGCTCCTGGGCAGGTTAGTGACCAAGCTCCCCAGTGAAAGCTGTACTCCACGAGGACGGCCTCCATAGCCAGATGACTCCACCCACAGAAGTGGGTTAGATGGAACCCGTGCCCTAGTCCTGCTGAGGGGTGCTCCTTGGTCCGCAGTCTCCCCACCCTGGGTCCTCTGCGTCCTGAGCCCCTGGATGCTATTGCAAGTTAGAGATAAAAGCCCATGTAGGAACTAGCAGAAATGGGTAATGTTGTGATTTGGCGGGCGCTGGGGGGGAGGCGCTTTTCACAGATACCATAAAATAAGTACTTCAACCCAGAGGGGACCTACCCAAGGACACGGGGAGTTAGTGGCAGAGATAAACGGAACTCAGGTCTCTGACTGTGGGCCAGTGCTGCCCGCCCCCCTGCTTTGCTCTGTGCTTTCACGGGAAGCCCTGGGCGGAGCACCACCAGGCGCGGGTGGGCGGCCGCTCGCACGGTGTCCCCTGCAGCATCTCCCTCCACAGCCAGGAGATAGGGCAGAACCAGGCTCCAAAGGCCGGGTCCCCAGCCACGCAAGCTCTCCTGGCAGCACAGCACAAGCCCAGGCTGCTCAGCCCTCTCTCTCCTGCGCTTTGTCCCACTGAACTTGCACAGTCCTTTTTTTTTTTTGAAGATTTTATTTATTTGACAGAGAGAGAGAGCACGAGCAGGGGGAGTGGGAGAGGGAGAAGCAGGCTTCCGGCAGAGCAGGGAGTCCGACGCGGGGCTCGATCCCAGGACCCTGGGATCATGACCTGAGCTGAAGGCAGGTGCTTCATCAACTGAGCCACCCAGGCGCCCCATAACTTGCAGTCTTTACCCCAAACTGTGAGGTTTTGAAGCCTGACACAGAACAGATGCCCACGTGGAGGAACTGCCTGGTAGTGGCCCCGAGAAGTCTCCTCCACGCCGTCTGCCCCACTTACCTCCCTCCCCCGCGTGGGCCCAGGCGCTTCCTCACCTCACCTTGATCCTGAGACCATGGCTCCACTCCAGCAATAGCCTTACTTGTTTTACAACTTTTAAGCTGAGGTAGGTTCCAGCCTCGTTTAGTGCCGAGTTCTCTCCTGAGGTCTGTCTAGAAAGCTGCTCTTAGGACAAAGAGCCACACCCATAAAGCTGGTCTTCCTACCGAGTGTCTTGATTCCAGCATGGGTTTGGGTTGTTTGTGGGGTCAGATCCTTGTAAAACCAACCGCAACTTGGCCTGAGGCTGGGGCCTGGCAGACTTCGAGCAACCCCCCCGGCATGTGCAAGGAGTACAGGCGGAATTTAAAGTGGAAAGTTCGCTCTGCCCCCTCCCTGACCCCAAGGGCCAACAGAGTTGGTAATTGGGAAGGCGGAGGCTCGTCGAGGGGCCGGGCCGTGACGCTCAGTCCGGTTCCCAAGGGAGCTAGCGGTTTGCGACTGCTGCAGCCAGAGGTGCTGCTCCTGGGGAGGGGGGCCCAGGCGGACGCCAGCTCTTCCTCAGCAAGCCTTGAGTGAGCTCTTTGCAGGGACACCACTAATACGCAATCCCTGCGCTCAAGGCGCGTGCAATCAAACGGGGAGAAACAGTGGGCACCCACACCTGGACACGGGGAAGGGAGGATGGTCCTTTCGGGCTGCATAACAAAGTACCATAGATGGGGAGGCTTCGGAACAACAGACACTATTTCTTACCGCTCTGGAGGCAGTGAGGAGCGGACGGCCTCAAGGCCTCTCCCCACGCTGTGCCCTCACAGGGTTGAAGGAGTAGAGGCGCTCTCTGGGGTCTCATTCATAAGGGCACTAACCCCACTCCGGAGGGTCCCACCCGCATGACCGCCTCCTCACGCCATCACTTTGGGGATGAGGCTGCCAACACGGGACTCCAGTGGGGACACAGACATTGAGTCCTTAGCAGGCTCTTTGCAGTGGTGATATTTCCAACGGACAACGGCTAGCACCGGGAGTTAGCTTACAGAACCACCGGCTGGGCTGGAAACATGCACCAGGGACCCAGGAATGGCTGCACCTGCCGAAAGGGGCTCAGGTCAGAAGGTGGGGAAGCAGGAGGCTACCACCAGGGCTGCGGAGCCAAGCCTGTGCAGCAGGGGGGAGGCGGGGCAGGAATCAGAAAGCAGGGCAGAGGCCCTGACTCAAGTGCACCGTGTGGCTGGCCCAGCAATGCCCAGAAAGCCCGTCCCAGGGAAGCCTCGTGCGGACAGGGGCCTCTGCTCTCCCGGAACGCAGACGGCCCTTGGCGCTGGGGAGGGCGCAGAGCCGCTTCCTGCCTTAAGCTCAGCCTGTAATGTGCGCGCTGCCCAGGCCTTCACACTCCAAAGCCTACGCTTAATGTCGGCCTCCCAAATTGGGCAACTGATGGAAGGAACCCGATTGTTGCCCAGAACCCCAGTTACCAGGGAGTGTGAGAGCTGGTCTTTACCTTCCTGGTCTCTGCCTTCCCAGAAGTGGCGCGGGCAAGAGGGCTCCCAGAGCGAGGCTGGGAGGAGAGCGGAGTTAAGTGGCCGGGAGACCTGATCCCAAAGGCAGGTGCCTGCTTCCAGTGTGTGCCGGGAGTGGGCAGTGAGGGTGAGCAAGAGGGCCGGAGCTCAGCTTTGCACACACAGACCACAGAGGCTCTGGGACTCCTTCCCAGGCCTGCATTTCTCAAGGTGGTGGTGAGCTTTTCCTGCACAAGATCATTAATCCATGGGGAGAAAAATCAATGAAAGCCCGTTGACTGAAAAAAATAACCAGGTGGAATTTTTCTAGGGGAATAAAAAGCTCCGAACCATAAGTCATCTACTCGCTCTATTAATAACCCAGGAAGCCATGGCTGGCAGACAGACAGGTGCGGGACATACACACATGGCCTCCACTTTGGGGGGTGGGTTCTGTGGGAAGCTGCGCAGGGGAGGTAGACACACGGAGACAGGAAGGGCCAACAGCAGAAGTGGAGAGGGACACAGAGGGTAGGCCAGGCCCAGGGGACAGGGCAGAGCTGCAGAGACAAGTGAGGAGGGGTGAGTCTGTTCCTCCTTCTGGAAGTAAGAACTCTGTTCAGTTCACTGTACCTGGAAAAGGTAACACCGTGCTTCTGGAAGCAGCTTCCAGCTCTCTAACTGGCAGGAGCAGCCTTGGTGCACTCCTCCCAGCGACCCAGGGGTGGGCTGCCAGCCTCCCTCCAGCCCTGGGCCCTTACTCC
Source organism: Leptonychotes weddellii (assembly GCF_054177405.1). Taxonomy (NCBI): domain Eukaryota; kingdom Metazoa; phylum Chordata; class Mammalia; order Carnivora; family Phocidae; genus Leptonychotes; species Leptonychotes weddellii. Next base: position 3,966,806 of record NC_138377.1, on the reverse strand, counting down.
CCAGCTTGCTCGGGTCCAACAGAGAGGCTTGTCTTCAATTCTTGATCCTCTGGGCCTCGCCAAAGGTAACGAGGACTAATGAGGGTGCATCCCCGGGCCCTTCCTCCGGGCTCAGGTAGCCCGGGGATAGAGGCAGAGGCCCCAGCACACACACCAGCACAGAGCGCTGCGCCGGCACCGTAAACACGCCACCCGGACCCAGGCTGCTCAAGGGGGAGCGTGGGGGGCCAGGGGGCAGCAGTTAAAGGGCCCGTGTGCAGAGGCAGAGCCTGGGGAGGAAGGCTTTGCAGACGGCAAGGAAGGCAGGGAGGGACAAGGCGCATCGGGGGCCCCGCAGAGAGCCTGGAGTGGCAGCGAAGCAGGGCCCACCAGAGGCTTTTGAGGACAGGTCAGTGGCACGCGGCTGGCTCAGGCTGGCGGGGGTGGGGGCTGCCAGGTCAACCAGGAGGAGGGCAGAAAAGGTGCTTTCAGTGCAGCCTCGCACCTGGACACCTGGCCTGAGTATCTCAAGTGATTTGTATCACAAATCAGTTCAAGGGTTTGTTGTTTTTTTTTTTAATTTTATTTATTTAGGGCGCCTGGGTGGCTCAGATGGTTAAGCGTCTGCCTTCGGCTCAGGTCACGATCCCAGGGTCCTGGGATCGAGTCCCGCATCGGGCTCTCTGCTCCTTGGGAGCCTGCTTCTCCCTCTGCCTCTCTCTCTCTCTCTCTCTCTCTGTCTCTCATGAATAAATAAATAAAATCTTTAAAAAAAAATTTTATTTATTTATGTATTTGAGAGAGTGAGTGTGGGGGGAGGGGCAGAGGGAGAGAATCTCAAGCGGACTCCCTGCTGAGCGAGGAGCCCAATGAGGGGCTCCATCCCATGACCCCAAGATCATGACCTGAGCCGAAATCAAGAGTCGGATGCTTAACCCACTGAGCCACCCAGGCGCCCCTGGGTTTTTATGACTTGAGTGCTGTGCGTCCCCCCCAAGTTTGCGAGCTCCGTGGCACCTCTCCACCTGAAGAGGCCTGCGTGTCCCCCCGAAACCCCGGGCACCCCGGAGGGTGGGGGCCACAGGGAGCCCCGGGTCACTGGTGAACTCACCTGTGGCTGTTTTGTCTTCTGTACAGTTTGCTGGGGAAACAGCTGGACAGCCCGGACACAGCTCGTAAGTATGAGGAAGGAGCGTGCAGGGCTGGGGCCAGAGCGTGTCTCTCTGGGAATGGCGTCAGGGCTGAAGTCACCACTGTGCCCAGCGAGGGAAGGACAGGAAGGACCCATGAGGAAGCAGGTGGAGCGCCTGGACACGGCTAACCCTGTGCGGCTATCAGGCTTTCGAGTGGGGAGAGAGGGTCCAGGTACCAATTCTCCCTTCTGGCAGAGATGTTACTGTTGGCTGAGTGTTCAAAAGATCTGATAGAAAATGAGAAATGATGGTGGGAAAAGCACAAATTCAATATGGATGATTTGGCTTCCCCAAGATTTTCTTCATTTGCTACTTTTCTCTCACTTTTTTTTTTTAAGATTTTATTTATTTGACAGAGAGAGACAGTGAGAGAGGGAACACAAGCAGGCGGAGTGGGAGAGGGAGAAGCAGGCTCCCCGCTGAGCAGGGAGCCCCATGCGAGGCTCGATCCCAGGACCCCGGGATCATGACCTGAGCCGAAGGCAGACGCTTAATGACTGAGCCAGCCAGGCGCCCTGGCTACTTTTCTGATTACAAAATACGTGCTTATCTGCACATCCATGTGCATGGCAGCATTATTCACAACAGCTATAATGTGGAAGTAGTCCCAAGTGTCCACTGAGGCATGAACGAACAGGCAAGACTTGGTGTGTATGTACGATGCACTACTGTTTCACCTCAGGAAGGGAATTCTGAGACCTGCTCCCACATGCAGGAACCGGGAGGACGTTTGTTAAGTGAGATAAGGTGGTCACGAAGGGACAAATGCCGCATGATGCACTGACAGGCGGGAGGCACCTGCAACAGTCACATTCCCGGAGGCGGAAAGTGAACGGTGGGCGCCAGGGTTGCAGGCACGGGGAAGGGGACTTACTGCTGAACGGTGAGGTGATGCGTACTGGAGATGGTGGTGGCTGCACGATGGGGCACGTGCTTAATGCCACCGCACTGTGCGCTTAAACACAGCGCAGGTGCGGGGCGCCTGGGAGCTCAGTCGGCGAAGCATCCGGCTCTGGATCTCAGCTGAGGGTTTGATCTCAGGGTTGTGAGTTCAAGCCCTGCATCGGGCTCCGCGCTGGGCGTGAGCCTACTTAAAAAAAAAAATGGCTGGGCGCCTGGGTGGCTCAGTCGTTAAGCGTCTGCCTTCGGCTCAGGTCATGATCCCAGGGTCCTGGGATCGAGCCCCGCATCGGGCTCCCTGCTTGGCAGGAAGCCTGCTTCTCTCTCTCCCATTACCCCTGCTTGTGTTCCTGCTCTCGCTATCTCTCTGTCAAATAAATAAATAAAATCTTTAAAAAAAAAAATGGCTAAGATGGTAAATTTTATACTTTGTCTTTTATGGCAATAATTAAAAAAAAAAATCAGGAAAAAAACCCTGTATGTGAAAACTACACACACGTGTAAAAAAAAAAAACGCACCTGCCCAGAATCCCACTTCCCAGAAGTAAACCATTGTTTTGACATACTTACCTCCCCACTTTTTCTCTACCTTTTCCCAAAAAAAGTTGGGATTACACTATATACCCCAATGATCTACATTTCTGATTATTTTATCAGCAGTTCTTTACACTATTAAAACTATACGTATACAAAAATCAGTGGCTTTATAATATTTCACAGGGAATTGTGCATTATTGGCATCAGATTGCCAAGAGAAAACACTTCAGCCAAACAGAAGAGACTCTCCCTCTGATGTGCCATCCCCTCCATTCCACTCCCCTCCCTGTTCCCAGAAGGGACTACTGACAGTCTGACCTGCTCCACTGTGTCAGGTACGGGTGGGTCCGTGCAACGGCTCGCACGAGCCTAGTGGTACCAGTGGGTTTCCAGCTCCACGGTGCTGGACTGACGTCCCGAATTCTCTTTGTCTTTTCCTCACAGTCCTAAAATGGCTGCCACAGCCCGAGCCATCATGCTGGTTTTTGGGCAGGAAGGAGGGAGAGGGGCTGTCTTCTTTTCTCTAAGATAACGGGCTTATCTTTCCGTTAGGGAAGCAAAGCCACTGCAATAATAATACACACGCTCCTTAACATTTCACTGGCCAGAACTGGGTCACATTCCCTCTGACTCCTTCCCAGAACACTCACTGGCTAAAGGAAATAAGATGGCCTTGGATGTTTAGCCAAGCACCATTCATCTGCTCAGCAAAGGTAGTTCCTCAGGCCCTCCCTAGGGGACATTTCTCCCTAACGTGAACAAACTGGAGCTCTGGAGGGACGGAGCACTGGGTGCTGAGAGCCACTGTCAGCCAGGAACAAAGTGGACGCCCCAGGGGACCCCACACGTCCTGCTCCACAGACACACACATACACACATGTGCATGGGACACACAGTAACACATTCAGCCATTCCTCCAGGTTGTTTCTAGAAGACCGTTCTGCCGTGGGACCTGTTTACACAAGGGCCACCTGAGAGCTGGCTGCTGGTGCCGGGCTGGTGGGGGAGTACCCGGCATGAGTCAGGGCACCTCCCCATCTCCATGTTTGTGCGACAGATCCCAGTGTCTACTGGGATGAAGATTTAATTACACTTTACATTTTGTTATGTGACAGGTAAGTTGCTACATTTGGTTCCTATAAAAACAACAGTTTGCACAGAGGATGGGGAGATGGGAGTTAAAAGCCAGTGTGAGAAGAGAAAGCAACCCGCAAGCTGGTTTGCAACTGGGAAAGGCAGAGGAGGGGAAGTCAGATAAACTTTGACATTGCAAGCTCGCTCCTGGCCATGGCCACCTGCCTGGACTGCAGCCAGAAGTGGACTGCTTCTGTTCTCTCAATGAGTGGGCTTTGCATCTAGAATTCAGTGGTTTGGGGGGAAAAGGCGGTGAGCGGTGTCCAAGGGAAATCACTACTTAACAGCTGTGAGAAGTATGTGCGAGCAGGTCTATAAAACACCTCTAGCTGCTGGGGACGCCAACAGCATTTGACCTGCTAACCTCTGGATTAATACATCAATCAATACGGCATTTATTTCCATAGGAAATGGTCCTTTTATGTGGACTCTCTCTTTGTTGTGGTGGTTGTGACAGGACTTGACTTATAATACCACTCTCTTCAAAAGGGCTGGATGAGGGGCACCGGCTGGCTCAGTTGGTGGAGCGTGCGACTCTTGATATTGGGGTCGTGAGTCTGAGCCCCGCATTGGGAGTAGAGTTTACTTAAATAAATAAAAACTTAAAAAAAAATAAAAGGGCTGGATGAAAGACTGGGTCAGCTTCCTCTGAGCAGGTCAAAATAAGATTATCTTCCCAAAGCACAGTCTACTTAAAGAATTTCCTTTTTGAATATGCTTTTGAGAAATAACTAGAAATAACACATCACTTTCTCGTAGCTTGCGGCAAACGAGAGTCTTTCCTTTCTTCACATTATAAACTAATTTCAAGACTGATGATCTTTCACTGTGTTTGAAAAGAATTTTCTAGAATTCTGTCTCATTTCCAGGCACTTATTTGCTTGCAAATGTGGACATTCACATTATGCAAAAAATCTTAGGAGCAAGTAAGCTAGAATTCCGAGTTCTCAGAGGGTTTGATTCCTTTAAGACTCGGACAACAGTTTAATCCAGCGAAGAAGCATTCTTCCTTCCTCCCAACACCCATCACAGTAAACAGCCCTTCACTTAACACTTGGGATGTTCCAGGCCCTGAGTGCTCGGAAGCACGGAGTGCTGCAAAATTGAAGAAGAAACATCCCTGCCTTCCAGAAGCCTTCAACCCAGGAACTGTCTACAGGTAATTAAAAGACCGCTAAGTGCACTGTCAGCTGGGAATACCACCTGCTCTGGGAGTTCTTTCTTTTTTTCCTGGGAGTTATTTCTAACTGGAGAATCTGGGCATGCCTTGAGGCAGAATCTGAACTGGGCGGAGACGCTGGTAGACCCGAGGAAGGCATTCCTTAATGGAGGGAGGAGAACTAGCAAAGGCGGGGAAACCAGTGAGGAAACCTTTGTGAGGCTCCATGTTGGGGGAGGGGGCAGGATGGGGCAGCAGGGGACGGGGAAACCAGTACGGAGGAGGAGGAAATGTATTTAGCACCTCCTACAGCCAGGAGCGCTGCGCATATGATTCCAGTCTAACTCTGCAACAACCTTGAACATCAATATTCCTATTTTACAGATAAAGAAACTGACCACAGAGATTAAGAAACTCATCTAAGATCACTAAGTTAATAAATGGTGAAACAAATATTCAAATCCAGGCCTGTCTCTTTTTTTTTTGCTATGCCATGCTACCTTAAAACCCAGCTAAGGTTCTGGACTTGATTCCACATGCAGGAGGACGGCGGGGGGCGGGGCAAGGTAGCAGCATCACCAGGTACGTCTGCTCAGACAGGCCCACCATGTGTCCTGCACTGGGCTGGCTCTGATTCCCTCCAGGAACAAGAGGCAAGCCACACACCATGCCTGCCCTCAGAGAATGTCCGATTTTGTGGGAAAGCAGAGCTGGTAACAGCCACTTTCTTTCTTTTTTTTTTTTTTAAAGATTTTTATTTATTTATTTGACAGAGAGAGAGACAGTGAGAGAGGGAACACAAGCAAGGGGAGTGTGAGAGGGAGAAGCAGGCTTCCCGCAGAGCGAGGAGCCCGATGCGGGGCTAGATCCCAGGACCCTGGGATCATGACCTGAGCCGAAGGCAGACGCTTAACAACTGAGCCACCCAGGCGCCCCAGCCACTTTCATTATAATGTGGGAACAATGGTAACTATGGAAATACCCTTCCAAAGAAAGCTTCCCAGAGAGGTCACCTGAGCAGCTTTGGAAGACGAGTGAAGTTGGAGGAGGTAGGAAAGGATGTTTTGGGCAGAGGAAAAGGAACAGTCTGGAAACGAGGTTTGAGCTAGCACGGTGCACATGCCTGCAGGTGGTGTGAAGGCTAGAAAAAGAGGCCGCAGGGTCAGGAACGCCTTGCGAGGAGCTGGTCGGTCCCAAGGCTCCCGGAGCCCCTGAGAAGTTTGCAGCAGGGGAGCGATGTGCGCCCATCTGCAGGTTAGAAGGGGGACTTGCAGCGGGTGGAGCGGCTGGTTGGCTAACGCGTAGGTGACAGAGAGCCACAGCCTACTCAAGGACGGCAGGAGCGGGAATGGAGAAAAGTTGGTTTTGAAAAATATCTGCATCAACTCATTAGGAGCTGGTGGCTACACATGGGGGATGAGGGAGAGAGAGGAGTCCAAGATGAATTCCCAAATTCAGGCCTGAGCAAGGGGTGTGCTGGCGAGAGGAAAGTGCCAGAGGGCAGGGCTGGTGCAGATGGAGACACGGGGCAGCAGGCGGGGTGTCCCAGGGGCCACGGGCCACGGAGTCTGGAACAGTGGGGCGACGGCGCTCTGGGGTGAATCCAAGATAGACGCGGAGCTGAGTACGGTCAGCACGCAGGGGTCGGTGCGCGGGGGGCCGTCGGGAGCCACACGTGGGGATCTGGTGACCCAGAGGAGCACGCGGAACCAGGAGAGTGGCAGGAGGAAGAGAAGTCATGAGCGAGAAGATGGAGACCAAGCAGAGGGCGAGGACGGCCACCGTGGGGGGTCCGGGGACACAGCAACCGCTGGTGCCAGGGGCAAGAGCAGGTGAGGGGGCGAGGTCAGCAAGCCTTCCTCCGTTTGGCCGGCAACGGGGCGGCCGGTAGACCGCCGGGAGCCACGGACCAAGTCAAGGCTGGAAAGACAGATGGGCTCGGGACACCGAGCTGGGAGCAGAAGGAGAGAGGCAATGGCTAGAGAGAGCCTCGTTTTTATTTATTATTTATTTATTTCAAAATATTTTATTTATTTATTTGACAGAGACACAGCGAAAGAGGGAACACAAGCAGGGGGAGTGGGAGAGGGAAAAGCAGGCTTCCTGCTGAGCACGGAGCCTGATGATGATGCGGGGCTCAATCCCAGGACCCTGGGACCATGACCTGAGCGAAGGCAGACACCCAACTGAGTCACTCAGGCGCCCTGAGAAAGCCTCATTTTTAAAGACCAGGAGAGATGCAATCCAATGAGAACAGTCCGGAGTGAAGACAGCGGTGGCAGAGGAGGCTGGGGGAGCAGGGGCGGGGAGCAGAGCACAGGTGGAGCAGGGGGCTCGGCTAGCAGTGCTGCAGGGTCGAAGGGTGGAGGGGGCCGGCCTGCAGGGGAGGCGGCTACAAGAGGACAGCTGGCACCTGGACAAACCAATCTGGATCCCTCCAATTTTCCTCAAGTAGGAGGCTATGGCGGGGGGATGGACACAAGCACATTTCTTAAGGACTTTGAGGAAAGTAATTTAGAGAATTTGCTGAACGCAGTGATGGAGGGAGGTGGAGTTAGGACAAGCAAGAAGACTTGTCAAGTGACATTAAACGCACAGCTGAGGCTGGACACCGTAAGTTACGGCAGAAGTCTACCTATGTGAGTGGTGTTCCCTCCAGCGGGCCCCAGGATTCCAGAAGTATAGAGACAAGAGTGGGTTGATCCAAGGGTTGAAGTTTTATCAGACAGGACGGGATGCTGAAGATGCTGGTGATTAGCCACGGATTTCCAGTCTGGGAAAGAAAGGAGGGATCAGAAAATGGAAGGTCTGAGGCTGAAGTAAACGGTCAGTGGGAGAGAAGGGGGAGTCATAAAGGACAGGGCATCGGGGGTTTGAGATTCCAGACGTGGTGCTGCTCTTCGGCACGACAAGGATCGGGATATGGCAGCTGAAGGCGGGGGAATGAGGTAATGGAATTGCAGAGGCCAAAATACAGACCCGAGTGCCGGTGACTCAAGTCAGCTAAGGGCTGGCGTGGCTTGGGTTCGAGAGGAAGAGTGTAGATTAAGCGCCAGGTCATCAATGAACACAGGAGCAGGTGAGGAGATCATAGAGAGCAGTGTCTGGAACGGCATTAGCCTCATACCATGTCAGGGTGAGCACTGCCTTTGGAAGGATTTGGTCAAGACATCAACTAGGAAAAGACGCAGGCGATCCATGACTGCGTTCTTGCCATGAGGACAATGCCATTTGAACAGAACAGTGCAAGGACACTCCCAACCCATTCCTCGGGTAGTATTAGGATGGCACGGTGTAGAGAGGATAGTCCTTCCGGCCTACCCCCATCCTTTAAATCCCAAGTTCAAAACTGTTCGTGACCAAAGGGAGGAAAGAACCATGCACCAAAGTGTGCCAACGAAGTCAGGTGGTTAACTCTACACGAGAATGTGGTTCACTGGCACATGGAGAGACCAAAAGCCTCCCTCTTCCCTATCCCACCTCAGGTTGCTGTTTCTGTGGCAGCTGCTGAACCCCACCATCACAACGCCCCGCTAAGTCCCCTTGGGTTTACCACCCCTCCCCCCGACCAGGCAAAGCACCCATGTCACAAGAAAAGTGAGCAGTAAGATACCAGCAGCTGGATGGCAGTATAGACCCTTCCAAAGGGAGCTCCAATGTGGAGAAACAGTTCTGATTGACTCGGAAAACACAAAAGCAAGCTGTTTATTCTACTTTTAATAGACAGTAATCCATCTAGCTCACAGAGATTAAATACTTACCACAGATATGGCAAATCTCTTTAAAAAAAAAAAAAAAGTCTGGCTAGTGTGTGATTTTTCATCTAGTTTAAGAAACCAAGGGAGCGCTGGGTCCTGTCCATAAGCCTCAGCCGTAAAGCCAGCCGTGCCTGAATGCAAAGCACAAGCCCGCGAAGTCCGACGAGTGGCAGGAGCTGGCTCAATCTAGGAAGGACAAGGGGAGGAAGAAAATATAACTGGTCCTGAAGAGCACAAGCACCCTACACACCCCAGCTGGGCATGTTACTCACCATGACCATGCACTCCCATAACGCCTGAAGACTGGCATTATTAGGCCTGTTCATAGCTCCGGAAATGGAGGGTTTATAGGTTCCGAGCCTTTGCTGATGTTACAAGGATAATAAACGGCACCATGGGGACCCAGACCCAAGCTTTGGTGACTCGTCTGCCCTTCCCACCCATGGGTTTTGCATTTGGTCTATCTTGCAAGGCCTGGAATTCCAAACGATTTCCGCTCTTAATCCCCAAGATCAAGTGTGAATTCTGAATGGGGAATGGCTTATAAAAAACAACAAGACAAAAGAGGACATGCTGTTAGGAACTAAGTATGAGTGAGAAAACCGTAGCCAACCCCAACAGCACTTCCAGTGGATGAATCTGTTAATTTGAATTTCCAAGGCTAAAAATGAGCCTTATGGGCTTGCCCCAATATTGACAAATTTGTCACTGATTTATTTTATCTACTCCTTCGTCACACAGAAACTAACATAAAAGACAAAAAGGCTGGTATGCAGCCAAGTGCTGGGCCAGGCACTTTCTGGTTCCTTCAGCCTCTGAGTCCCAGCCGAGCTGTCCCTTACTCAGGAAGGCCTTTACCTGACAGTGTTACCACCTCTCCTCTTCTTCCTAACACTTCACAAAACCAGAATCATGCAGGGAAGAGGGAGGCTGTTGGTCTCTCCTCCGTGTGCCAGTGAACCACATTCTCGTGTAGAGTTAACCACCTGACTTCCTTGGCACACTTTGGTGCATGGTTCTTTCCTCCCTTTGGTCACGAACAGCCAACCCGTTCATGACCTATCCTCTCCAGATCGCAGGCTCCATGAACACAACTGTGTCATCCTGCTCACGGCTGTGTCCTCGGGGCACTCGGCAAGGGGAATGACCAGCCAGACTCACCGAACTCCCCAGGTCACTCCTTTTTACAGAGAAAACCCATCAGGGAGGCTGGTATCCCCCCCACTCTCAGCAAGGCCCACCTAACTCCCCAGTTCCTGTAGGCTGTTGGTTCCACCACACTAACCTGCCTCACGCACCCAAATGCAGTGCCTATGCTGTGAAAGTTACCAAGGACTGAGAGAGAAATGCCTCCTCATTCTGTTCAGGTGCATACACTGCACGTGCCTGGCTGGGCGTGTGGGAGGAGTAACTGCAACGCAAAGAATTTGATTCAGCCTCTCTTTGAAGGGCCATTCGACCAGCAAAGTAGAGGACAGCTAGGCTAATTTATTACTGAAGACTATAACTCTCCTTAGAGTTATGGGTAGTAACCAGATCCATTCACTGAAATAACCCACTTGACCTCAGGAAGAGAATTTGCCGAAGATCTTATAAAAGGACATAAAATGTTACATAAATGTTAGCTTAAGAGACACGTCCTGGGCGCCTGGGTGGCTCAGCTGGTTGAGCGACTGCCTTCGGCTCAGGTCATGATCCTGGAGTCCCAGGATCGAGTCCCACATCGGGCTCCCTGCTCAGCAGGGAGTCTGCTTCTCCCTTTGACCCTCCCCCCTCTCATGTACTCTCTCTCTCTCAAATAAATAAATAAAATCTTAAAAAAAAAAAAAAAAAGAGACACGTCCTTTCGGTATCTTACCACAACGAAACTCCAAATCTAACATACGCATCATGGAGAGAGGAGTATCCTTTTAATAGCCCAGATTTCACAGATCCCACAACCGAGAAGAACTACAGTTTAGATGATTAAGACAACAGGTAAACACCTATAGTATTTCATTTGACCTGTATTAATACAAACTAGGCATTAACTAATTTAGATGAACAAGCAGGAAATTTCAACCTCATTTTCCCAAAGATTTTATTGGAAACTCAGCATGGACCTAAATTGGAACAGCATTCAAGCTCCCCCCCCACACCCCAAAATGCAGATCCTAGCTCTACCAGACCCGGCAACGTGACCTTGTGACTTTGAGTGGCTCCCTCAGCTGCTTTCCCTGGGGGGCAAAATGCAAAAAATTGCCCACAGCTCTAACATTCTTCATCCTGCCACTCAAGCAGAAAGCACTAACTGCCTACTGGAGATAACCTTGCAAGGAATAAACAGAACTAACCAAAAGCAATTTCATTTCACAAAGAAGCTACATTCATTTGTGGTAAGGGAAATTATTCAGCGTCATGAGTTCATTACCTGAATCATTCCCAATCTGTCAGAGATACACATAAGGTACAATGAGATCTAACAGCTAGCCTCCTTATAATCCATAAATAAGACATCGTCTGAAAAGGGGAGAAATACCAGCATCTTCTAACTCACATCCTTTATTCTTCTGCTCACTCCTGAACTTCGCCCTCTCCACGTGTGTCCCTAAACCACGCACTCTTTAAAACTGAGTTTGAGCATTTAATGGAGGTTTCGGGAAAGAAACCACTACGAAAATGAGGGAGGCAGGAGACTTCAAGAGTTGTGGCCAACAGTCCACATCTTTGTCCTGCTACCGTCCTGATCAGGTGGCCAAGGGGCACATTCCATGTAGGATATCTGTCACCACATCTCAGCCATTAGTGAGCTTGGACTTCTCTCCTGCTCTGAGAAAACTTTGCATGACTTTTAGGATTCTTCCGATATTCTAGTTTTTTCCGCAGTTGTTGACATTCATCTCTGTGGTAGCCTGGAAGCCTTGTGCAAAGTCAGAGCCTTTGAGACACTTGAAATGGTCAAACACTATCACACACAACTTCTGTCATGGTACTTTCAACTTCACTTTTTGATGAATCAAAAAAAGCAATCATTCCATGTGTAAGGCACTCAGCTGTAGATGGACACAGCCATGATCTTTGCCCTCATAGTTAGAGGGGTAAAAGCACCCAAACGCTGGTGTAAGAAATACCAGCTTATGGGCGCCTGGGTGGCTCAGTCGGTTGAGCGACTGCCTTCGGCTCAGGTCATGATCCCAGGGTCCTGGGATCAAGTCCCACATCGGGCTCCCTGCTCTGCGGGGAGCCTGCTTCTCCCTCTCCCACTCCCCCTGCTTGTGTTCCCTCTCTCACTGTGTCTCTGTCAAATAAATAAATAAAATCTTTAAAAAAAAAAAAAAAAGAAATACCAGCTTAAATAAATGTTGTTTGTCCTATTAAAAACGGACTCCAGACATTCAGAGGGAACGCTCATTGGCTGAATGGGCTCATTCTGCCCAAACCGAAGAGTAAAAGCAGTAAAATTATCCCTACTTTTAGAGTCCCAAGGCTCTGAAGTGGCAATTTAACCTGTCTTTTTAAATTGATTTTCACCTTTAGTAGCAAGTGCAAGCAGGCTAGAGCCAATGCAGCGCATCATCTTTGCACATCTAGTCACACCATCCTTCATAGCTAAAAGAGCTGAAGGTTAAGAATACCTCCCACCACAGAAAACTCAAGGCCTATGTTAACAGGTCACCTGCTCTGGGGCAAGTTTTGTTGTTTTAGGGAGAGGGAGAGTGTGAGTAGGGGTGGCAAAGGAGGGGGAGACGGAGAGAAAGAATCTCAAGCAAGCAAGCCCAGCGAAGAACCCGACTTGGAGCTCAATCTCACGACCTTGAGCCCAAAATCAAGAGTGGGACGCTTAACTGACTGAGCCACCCAGGCGCCCCTGCTCTGGGGCAAGTTTTAAAAAGCTATTCCTGGAGGGGTGCCTGGGTGGCTGTCGATTAAATGCCTGACTCTTGGTTTCCGCTCAGTGGTGATCTCAGGGTTGGGGGGATGGGGCGCGGAGGAGCCTGCTTGAGATTCTCTCTCCCTCAGCCCCTCCCCGCCCCACACTTGCTCCCTCTCTCTAAAATAAATCCTTAAAAGCTATTCGTGGAGCAGGTGCTGGGACAGCACTTAGGAACATCTTAATGCTGTGTCACACCTGCTACCCTTCCCAAGTTTTAAACCCTTCCCAGCTTTCTCCACTTGATGGTGAACATCTACAGATCTACCACCAAGAAGCTAGGCTACCTAAGCAGGTACACCCCCACTATTTCTCTTGTATCTGTGGGTAAGTATCAACTACTTAGACATTTTCCCGTCAATTACTGGAGAGTGGGGAAAGTGAAATTAAGCCACATAAAAAAATTCTCCCACAACTGGTTTTCACTTGTGAAATATTTATGCACAATTTATAAGCTATGAAGCCAGAAATGACTTATTTCAACAGATTTGACTTTGCCAAACTGTGTGGGTGCAGCACTCCAAGGGGAATTACTCAGGTTTTGAAACTCAAATTCAAAGAGAAAATGATCTAATTTTTCACTCCTTACACTAAAATTCTCAAAAGTCAAGTTAAACGGCATTTAGAAATAAGAACTAAATTGATCAAGTCACTTTTTAATCAGAATGCATCATCTTTTCTCTAACGTGTTATGAAAGACACCCGCTTGTTTAGCAAGTTCGACCTAAGATTAATGGATCACAGTCCAGAATAATCATGGGCTTCAACTGCAGGAACACTCTTCCAAGAGCTCAAGGAATTCCACACAGCGTTAAACTGGCCAAACGAGTACAACAGAGATAACGCCTTCCCAGAATTTCAGTTTTCCAAGATTTTCTTAAAAACCAGGGAGTCTTTATTTTTATTGCTTTAAACCAACTGTCAGGGGGACCAAAAAGCTGAGTAAGGTCAAATCACCTCGCTGCAACATAGCTAACTATTCAGATTCGGAAAGGCTTAACTTGCCGTCAATTCGTGCCCGGAAAAATCCAGGCTCTGTTGCAGGGCAGGTGTAATGGAGAACACAGCGGGTACACCGTGGAGCTCTCAAGGATGAGACCAATGCAAAGCCTGGTGGGCACAAGGAGGAGTGTCTACGAAAGTGAGAAATAGGTGAAGACGGTGGTCAAGGGAAACACTGATTGGCTGGAGAGCGAAGAAAGAGAAGCTCCGAAGGAAATTCTAGAAAGCCATAAGGAGCCGAGCCACACGACGAGCGGCAGGCGCCCTGGGGTTCCAAGCTCTACAGGGAAGCGGGCACCCAACGGCCCCGTCTCGGGTTTCCGCGGGTCACAAAAGGATAACGGACATCCTCCCAACGGTGGACCTGGGGGCTCCGCGCGGCGCTTCCGCTCGGCCGCCCCGCCCCGGCCGCCCGGCGCGGCCCACCTGAACTCGGCCCCCGGGCCCGCCGCGGCGCGGGGACGGGCGCTCGCGGCGCGATGCGGGCCCGCGGCGGCCCGCGGACATGCTCCTCTGCGGCCCGCCCGCCTTTGTTCGCCTGGCCTTCCACACTCACCGCCGCCATCGCCCGCCCGGAGCCAGGCGCCATGAGCAAACGCCGCCCGACGCGAAAAAGGAGGCACAGGCATTTCTCGTCAAAGCAGACTTTATTGGGCGCCGGGGCCGCCCCGCGCGGGCCGCCCGCTCCCCCGCGCGGCCCCTGGGCCGATCGCCGGCCGAAACCCCGCGCGCGGCCGGCCCCGCCCTGCCTCGCAGGACCCCTCCCCCGCGGCGCCGGGGGCCGCGCACCGCTCACCGGCTCCCGAGGCGGCGGCTGCAGCGGCGACGCCCCGCTCCCGAGTGTGGCCCGGGCCCGGGGCGGCGGATTTCGCTGCTGTGGCACCGCGGAGGGCGGGAGCCACGCGACTCGCGGCGGCGGCGGCGGCGCGTTGACGTCACGCGCCGAGGCCGGCCAGCGCGCGCGGGGGCCGCCCCGTCGACCCCAATCCGGGAGGAGCCTGGGTGAGTGGGCGGGGCCGCGGTGGCGAACGGGCAGATCGATTGGCAGAGGAGGAGGAGCGAGAGGGCCAGCGGGCGAGTGGGAGCGAGGCGGGGCGGGCCGAGGCCAGCGCGGAAGTCTCGCGAGGCCGAGCCTGAGCGGAGTGTGGCGGCGGCGGCGGCGGCGAGATCTGGGCTCGGGGTGAGGAGTTGGTATTTGTGTGGAAGGAGGCGGAGGCGCAGGAGGAAGGGGGAAGCGGAGCGCCGGCCCGGAGGGCGGGAGGAGGCGCGGCCAGAGCGGGTGGCCGAGGCGCGGCGAGGCGGGGCGCCGGGGCGAGCAGCGGCCGAGCGAGCGCGGGGCGCACCGAGGCGAGGAGGCGGGGAAGCCCGCCGCCGCCGCCGCCGCGCCCGCCCCTTCCCCCCGCCGCCCGCCCCCTCTCCCCCCTCCCGCCCGCCGCCTTCCTCCCTCTGCCTTCCTTCCCCACGGCCGGCCGCCTCCTCGCCCGCCCGCCCGTAGCCCCGGAGCCGAGGCCGCCGCGGCCGTGGCGGCGGAACCCTCAGCCATGGCCTCGGGCGACACCCTCTACATCGCCACGGACGGCTCGGAGATGCCGGCCGAGATCGTGGAGCTGCACGAGATCGAGGTGGAGACCATCCCAGTGGAGACCATCGAGACCACGGTGGTGGGCGAGGAGGAGGAGGACGACGACGACGACGAGGACGGCGGCGGCGGCGACCACGGCGGCGGGGGCGGCCACGGGCACGCGGGCCACCACCACCACCACCACCACCACCACCCGCCCATGATCGCGCTGCAGCCGCTCGTCACCGACGACCCGACCCAGGTGCACCACCACCAGGAGGTGATCCTGGTGCAGACGCGCGAGGAGGTGGTGGGCGGCGACGACTCGGACGGGCTGCGCGCCGAGGACGGCTTCGAGGACCAGATCCTCATCCCGGTGCCCGCGCCGGCCGGCGGCGACGACGACTACATCGAGCAGACGCTGGTCACCGTGGCGGCGGCCGGCAAGAGCGGCGGCGGCGGCTCGTCGTCGTCGGGCGGCGGCCGCGTCAAGAAGGGCGGCGGCAAGAAGAGCGGCAAGAAGGGCTACCTCGGCGGCGGGGCCGGGGCGGCGGGCGGCGCGGACGCGGGCAACAAGAAGTGGGAGCAGAAGCAGGTGCAGATCAAGACCCTGGAGGGCGAGTTCTCGGTCACCATGTGGTCCTCAGGTGAGCGCCGGCGCGCGCCGGCCCCCGGGATGTTTTTGTTTTGAAGGGAAGCCATGTTTTATGTGTGTGATGGGCGCCGCCATCTTCTTCGCAGGGCAAGTATGGCGGCCCCAAAAGATGGCGGGCCGCGGCGGGGGCGGCGGGCGGCGGGCCGGCGGGCCGAAGATGGCGGCGGGAGGCGCGGCGCCGCCCGCTAGGCCGCAATGGCGTAGTTTCCCCGGGCGGGGCGGCCGCGCGGCGCGGGGCGGGGCGGCGCGGCGGGGCGGGGCGCGCTCGGGCCAACGGACGGCCGCCGGCCCGTTGTCCGCCGCCCCCGCCCGGCTGGCTCCGCGCGAGGCCCGGGGGCGCGCGGGGCGGGCCGGCGGCGGGGCTGAGCGGACCTCGCGCCCGGGCGGGCAGCTCGCCGCCGTCCCCCTCCTGCTCTCGGGGGGGGGGCGCACCCGTGCCCCTGCCCCGCCCCCTTCCCCAGACCCTCAGCTGCTCCCGAGAGGCGCCTTTCGCTCCCACGCCCGGCGCGCAGGCCGGACCCTGCCCGCGGCCGCGCTCCCCGCGCTCGCCTCGGTGGGGCGGGACTTGGACGGCACGTAGGGCTCGCGTGTGCGGGCTCCGCGCCACCAGGGCCTGTCACCGCGCTGCCGGCGAGGTCCTCGCCTCGGCCCCCCCCACCCCCCCGCGGCACGTCGGGGAGAGGGTCCGCGAGGTTTTGTAGGTGGTTCTTAACCCTTCGCGTTTGGGGAAGTTTCTTTTTCTTAAGTGTTTGTGTGTCTGCAGATAGGTCGGTTAGCTGCATAGCTGGGGACGTTTGTCACTAAATTAATAAAATGGAGCATTTTAAGCCTTTGCTCGCTTTTTAGTGGATAGTAGGCGACCAACTTTTCCTGTGAAGAGAAAGATTCTAGAAAGCCAGAGAAAATAGAGCAAAAGGGACTTATCTGCGTGTTTCAGTTTTCTCTTTTTTTATTTTATAACTGTGGAAAGCTGTTTCTTTCACGTCAGTGTCCTGTTACATTATTCACATGTTATCTAGTTAAATTGCCAGCATAATGAACAGACTTGAGAGTGACTTGCCGTGGCTAGTAATCTAGTACTTGTGATGATTACACTTAGTTTTAAGTTTAAGTTGCAGAATCCCCCCCCCCCCGACCCCCGTTACGGTAAGGCTGTTTCATCAGTTGTCAGGATGGAGCCTCAAAGTGCGATGACCCTTGAGTATTGAAGGACTGTAACGATTGAGATGAACAGGTGAAGTAGAACGTGAAAAGGCTGGAGGTTCTATAGTGAAAGCCTCTGACGAGGTAACTAACGTTGTTGGATGGATCTAGGACTCAACTGAGCAAAGGGATCCGAGTTGCTGCCACAATTTAATAGCAAGTGTTAAGGGGCGCTGCTGTTCTGGATTTCATAGTGCCTTGTGGAGGTCTGAGGAGTTTGAGTTTAAATTAAATGAAACCTGTCTACTTACTTACTTAACGGTTATCAGAATACCTTCTGTAGATTTGGTAGCATGCACACTGATCGTGTTGGAACCAAAAGTCATGTCTTTTCATTAACATGCAGAATTAAGAGAGGGGTGAACTGGTTATTGTTGAGTTTTGCTGAATTCATGATCCCATCTGAAATTAGATATTGATAGAAAGATACGTTAATTGTAAAACTAAATTTACTTTTTCTCATGGTGAGGACATGTTGGTTTTATAGAAATTTAGAAAACCAGGGTGTTTTATATATTCTGTATTTGATCTTACCAAATTGCTCGCTTACTTCTTCAAGAAAATTTGGTAATGGAGGCTTTACTTGATGAAGTGATGTGTATCACGTCAGCCAGTCAGGGGCGGAGGTCTGAGGGGCCTGACTAATGGGAGTTAATTTACAATTAAGCCAGCATTTAAAAGTCATTACTTCCCCTGTGCAAGTGGCTGCTTACAGAGTTGCACAGTTTGGGGTTATTTTAATGCCCATTTCTTTGCTGAGTTAGTTGCCCGGTGCATTACAGAGTACTCTGTGCCTAAAGGTAGTTATAAATATTTGATGGCAATAACATAGTAAGGCCTGTTTCCTCAGACATGTTTTGTGGTGAACTCTCCTATCCCTCTTCCTTGTCCTTGTGGTTTGGAACTATTAGCAAAGAGAAGCTAAATAGTGTGTGATTAACTGTGCACACCCCAAGTTCAAATTCTGAATATAGTGGAATCTTAGGAACTGAAATAAGGAGATAATTGATAATAGGTGAAGAAATCAAAGCAGGTTAATTGTTAAGCTGAATTTCTCAGTGTGTGTGTGGACTGCAGTAGGCAATATATCAGTGCTTTCACAGACTCAGTCTCATCTGATCCCAGGAAGAAGAGTTTGAACACCACGGTGGTTTCACCAGAACAGTCCTTTGGATGGGAATGAGCTGCGAGGTGACCTTTTTGCCTAAGTCTAAGCTTAGTTACCTGAAGTTCTTATTAAAAAAATTGTGCACAGGGTATTCTCAGGGCTCTAGTTACTTCTTAGTACCTCTGGCTAAAAAAAACTTAGTGGGAGCTAGCATGTTTGTGGAAACCAAATCTTTGGATTTTATGGGTTTCTTTTGCTTGTGTGCCGTCTTGTTCTAATTGCCCCCAGAGTCACAGCAGTCTGTGTGATTGGCATCTCTTTGATGGAATAACGGCAAAGGAAATCTAGTGGTTCTATACTAGAGTAGCTTTAGACCTGGAGTGGTCCTTGGAGATCTGCTTTTTTCTTTCCCCTTTTTTAACTGATGTAATTCACATGGGCGCAGTTCAGTGGCTTCTGCTGTATTCACCAGGTTGTGTGGCCATCACCGCTAGCTAATTCCGCAACATTTTCATCATCTCAAAAAGAAACCCCATACCCGTGAGCAGACACTACCCATTTCCCCTCTCCCTCCAGCCCCTGACCACCACTGATCTACTTTGTGTTTCTCTAGATTTGCCCATTCCAGCCATTTCATTTAAATGGAATCGTAACAGTCTGTGGTCTTGTGTGTCTGGCTTAGCCTGTGTTCAAGGTTCATCCACATTGTTGAGTGTACTTTATTCCTTTTTAAGGCTGAGTAAGATTCCGTAGCGTGGGTACTAGAGCAAGACCTGCTTGTTTTTGCACATGAGAAGATGAAGGCTCAGTGAGGCTGAGCGTGTTGCGGTATTTCATCACACTTCAGTTGTGTCTTTAACATGCGTAATCCACTGTTTTAAGGCCCCGGTTTATTTTTGGTTTTTTTCCTGGCATGTGATTAATGAACATTTCCATGTTGCCAGATGTAGGGCACAGTCTCATATGTATATTTTTCCCTAGATTGTCATCAGTATTGTATAGGAGTGACATCCTATTTTATAGAGCTTACTATAAACCACTTAGTCATGGCGAAGTAGGGAAGCTCATGATAAAAGCTGAGTATTTAAAACATTTAGGGCTTTTTAAAAACTTTATTTATTTATTCATTTGAGGGGGGAAGAGTTCCCCCACCTGTGGCCGAGCGGGGGGGGGGGAGTAGAGGGAGAGGGAGAGACTCTCAAGCAGACTCCCCTCTGAGCAAGGAGGGCTTGATCTGTGGCTTGATCTCACAACCCTGAGATCATGACCTGAGCTGAAATCAAGAGTCAAATGGATGCTTAACTGACCCAGGTGCCCCTAAAACATTTAGTTTTGAGAGAAACCTAAGAAAACTTTAAAATCTTGAGGTTTCAGGTATTTAGAAATTGTGACCTTCACTCAAGGCTGTTGGTATTTTACTTATCTTTTGTTAGACCAAATATAGAAGTGCTTTATGATGGATTGAGCAAAACATCTAAGACCAGAAAACCGTTGATACTAAGATCAGTAAAGTGAAAGAAGGTTGAAAAGTATTTGTTTCTCAGTTCTTTATATACAGAAAGTTCAAGTGTGCTAAAAGTTACTAGTCCTGACCATTTGCCACTCCTCTGTGGGTTTTCCACCTCCTCCTCCTTTACCTGTTTGTCCTTAACTAGAGATGCCATGCACAGAAATTCCCACGGAGCCAAGCCACAGACGCACCCCCTTCCCCAAAGTGATCTTGTCAAGCCTGTGACCTACATGGGGCACTCTAAGTCATAGATTCTGATTCCTGACCCAGTAGTTCTGGAAGTCGGCTTGCTGATACAGCCTCTGTGCTGTCAGACTCTCTGCTCCAGGTTGTTCACCTCTCCTCTTCCTCCCACCGGCAACAGCTGACTCCCCCTAGTGGGAAAGGAAAAATCCCTATTAGGAATAGGTCAGGACTCGTGACCTTACTACAACTAGCATTTTAGGCTTTGAAAGAGAAGAAATAAAATAATAACTTTAAAAATGTATGCTAGACTCCTGGATGTTTATTTACCAAAGGCTTCCTGGTTTTTTTGTTGTTGTTGTTGAAGTCAGCTTAGTAAGGTGGGTTTTTTTTTTTTTTTTTTAAAGATTTTATTTATTTATTTGAGAGAGAGAGAGCATGAGAGGGGGGAGGGTCAGAGGGAGAAGCAGACTCCCTGCCGAGCAGGGAGCCCGATGCGGGACTCGATCCTGGGACTCCAGGATCATGACCTGAGCCGAAGGCAGTCGCTTAACCAACTGAGCCACCCAGGCGCCCCAAGGTGGGTTTGTTTTAAGGCTGAGAAGTTTAGGGGCCTGTAACAGGTTATTAGCAAAAAACAGTTATTAGAAGGAACATTTCTTAGGATCTGCATTCCTTTGTTAACTCCAGATCTCCTCTTCCCAGGGGACCATTCTGTGAACTCTGCTTTTCTTCCCATAGGAGGAGTACATGAAAGTGAAAACTTGTTAAAATTTTTAAATCTGAATATTTACCAGTGGGTTGTATTCTCTAATATTGTTGGGTAAACATTCAAACCTTGTATTTGTAAAATTCGGCATCTGAAATGCTACTTGGAGGTTGACAATAACATTAATTTCAGTACTGTTAGCAGAATATCAGGAAGATGTGGAAGTTAGTTGACCGTACCGTGCAAGTTTGTACTTCCCTATGTGTGGTGGATCTCATTACAGTACGTGAGAGAACCGTTTCCCATTCCCAAGTGCCTTGTGTTAGTGGGTCCCATTCTGTTTAATTTCGTGATTAATTATCAATAACAGCAAGCCCAGTGGTTTCTGGGAATCATATTAGCAACATCATCAGATTTCCACTTTAGAGGGCACTGACCAAAGTCTCTTGCTTTGGAATATCTTAACTTCTGACCTTGGTTTCTTTGTAAAATGACTTCCTTTAGAAAAATTCTGCTCCTTCCCGAACTCCTACATGACCGTAGGAAGCAGTATACTCACTTAAAGCAGAACTCTTAAATTTTAACATGACCTGGTGAATGAGGTATTACGAACTCTTGAGTAAAATTCTTAATAACCATTCGATGCCTTTGGTGTTACACAGTGGTCTCAGATAGGGTTAAACATGAAGACGATGTAAATGGTTGTGAAGGACTTTTTTTCTTGTGTAAATGATCACCCTTAAATATAAGAAGTGAGAAGGGAAGGAGACCGCCATGGCTGTGCTGGAGACTGTTCCATTGGAGCCCGGACCCTGTTTCTTCTAGGAGAGTCACAGACTTAGTAGAATTTCTAGTATTTCACAGGTGATCACACTCTTGAAAACACCCCGAAGTGTCTTTCTCTTTTGGCAGTTCTCAACTCAATCCTCTTTCCTTCTTTTCCTTTCGTCTTCTAGCTCCTAGGCACCCAGAAACTTTGAGGGAGAGAAGCTGCTGCTTCTCCAAATTGACAGTTGGCTTTTAATTTCTTACTTTGTTGGTAACTCACTTATAGTTTGTGCTAATACATGGTTCCTGTATTAAATAGATGTTATAGATTCTTTTTTTTTTTTTAAGATTTTATTTATTTGACACGGAGAGACAGCTAGAGAGGGAACACAAGCAGGGGGAGTGGGAGAGGGAGAAGCAGGCCTCCCGCCAAGCAGGGAGCCCGTCACGGGGCTCGATCCCAGGACCCTGGGATCATGACCTGAGCCGAAGGCAGACGCTTAACGACTGAGCCACCCAGGCGCCCCATAGATTCCTTTTTTCTTAAGATTTATTTATTTTAGAGAGAGAGCATGAGTGTGTGTTGGGGGCGTGGAGGGACAGAGGGCAGAGGGAGAGAGAATCTGAAGCCGACTCTGTGCTGATCGCAGAGCCTGATGCGGGGCTAGATCTCATGACCCCAAGATCATGACCTGAGCGGAAACGAGGAGTCGGATAGTCAACCGACTGAGCCACCCAGGTACCCCGATTTTTATAGATTCGTAACAAGGACTACATACAGACTTCTGGATTTCATGTCTGGGGATCTAGGCACACACTCTCTATACCTTCCTGAATTTTCTGAGACTTCTATCAGATAGCTTCACTCCTCTGCTTAAAAATCCCTCTAACACGGGGCGCCTGGGTGGCTCAGTCGTTAAGCGTCTGCCTTCGGCTCAGGTCATGGTCCCAGGGTCCTGGGAACGAGCCCCGCATCAGGCTCCCTGCTCCGCGGGAAGCCTGCTTCTCCCTCTCCCACTCCCCCTGCTTGTGTTCCCTCTCTCTCTGTGTCTCTCTCTGTCAAATTAAAAAAAAAAAAAAAATCCCTCTAACACAACAGTGTGTTGTTACTTAACGTCACTGAACTGTAGATTTAAAATGGCAAATGCTGTGTTTTGTGTTTTCACATACACACACATCCTGCAGATGTCTCATCACAGTCAGTAAAATCCAAACTCCTTATCACGAGGCCACACTTGATTTGGCCCCTGCGTTCCTTTCCTCTTTGTCCTTCCTCCCTCCACTCCCTTTGTGTACCAGCCTTACCAGCCCTCTTTCCATTCCTTGAGCTTGTTTCTTTGCTCTTACCTCTGCTTCTAGTGCGGTGAACCCAGATGTTCATTCTTGTGCTGCCTTGTTGTTCACATCTCTGCTCTCAGGAGGCCTTCCCTGGTCTTCCACTCTCTCTCTGGCTCCTGACCCTGTTTTATTCTCTTTGTAGCAGTGTCTGAAATTATCTTGCTTTTTTTCTTTTAACCTGCTTCTTTCTGCTTCCTCTAGAGAATAAGTTTTGGGCCTATAACCCCTCAGCCTTAGGATGGCACTAGGCATATAGAAGATTCTCGGTCTGTAACCGAGTGAATGAGCACATGGAAATTATGCAGTAAGGCAGAATCGTGGCCTAGAGACTAGAATTCATTCATCCTCCTCTCTGACCGCATAGGTGAAAAGTATGAAGGGTGAAAAGAGGATGTGCAGGAGTGTTCCCTTTATAGGAAAGGCATGGACTACACAGTCAATCCTAGTTTCAAATCCTAGATCTGCCACTTAAATGCGCTTCTTCAGATACATGACTTGGCATTTCTGAGGCTTATTTCTTAAACCAAACACATGGGGTTAGTGTCTTTGAGGTTTTGTTTACGTTGAGGAATAGGACAGTTGCCAGCATGAAGCAGGTACTCAGTAAATGATACTGTCTCGTCTTAAGGTCTCTCTTAGTGGGGAAACGTGGAAACAGCCTGTGACTGATTTCTGCCTGTTGCTTAGCAATGAATCTCAAGCAGTTAGCTCTCCTCCCCCTTTCCCCTGTGAAGGTTTGGGTGATGGCAGTGGTGAGTCGACGATGTTGTTTTTGCCATAAGTCACCTAGAAAGGTCAGACCAAAGAGCTGACGGCCTAAGATGAAAGGTGTGGGTGAACAAGATCTAGCCAATCCATATAAGTAAGTAAATAGATGAATAAATATGTGAATCGGTGAAAAAAGAAAATCAGGATCACAGAAAAAAAGGAAGCATGAGGGTCAACTCTCATGAGCTTCCTGGCAGTTGAGATAAAAAAGGAAAGCATACTATTGATGACTGATTCTAGCCAAGATGAGAAAAACTTGTAGGGAAATCAAGCTTTTCTGAGGACTGAATTCTTAGGTAAACTGCTTATATATGAAGAGGACCACTGAGTCACAGTGTACAGATTCCAGCCGGTGTGGTGTCCAGAATGTCACGTGCTGTCTTAGAACAGCCAAAAACTTAAAATGTAACTTAATTGAAGGCGACTCAGAATTTTCCATGTTCTTTACATGCTTACTCTCCTTTAACAAAAGTTGAACATTCTTTCACAACCATAAAGCGTGGGACCTGCTATTCCCCTTGAGCCCAGGAGGGTGGGGAAAGTGGAACAAAGGTGTTCTGGCGAGTTCCTCCCTGTGTTCCCAGACACAGTGGCTGCCATTTAAAGCCTTCTCTGGTTTCAGCCTTACCGGTGGTCTTCTCTTTTTCAAGAAACGAAGAAAGCAAGCAAGGTTCAGTGACAGGAGCGAAAGGCCTCTTGAAGGAAGGAGGTCTGGGCTTTGGAGAGCAGAGTGGATGGGGGGTGGGGGTGAGAGGTGGGCAGAGGGGAAGGTTCCTCCCAGTGCTGAGGAACATGGCCAGAGGGCTGCTGTGGTAGGAGTGGGGAGGGCAGGTCAGACCACTTTTTTTTTGTTTTAAAGATTTTATTTATTTATTTGACCCGAGAGAGACACAGCGAGAGAGGGAACACAAGCAGGGGGAATGTGAGAGGGAGAAGCAGGCTTCCTGCGGAGCAGGGAGCCTGATGCGGGGCTCGATCCCAGGACCCCGGGATCATGACCTGAGCCGAAGGCAGACGCTTAACGACTGAGCCACCCAGGCGCCCCAGACCACTTTTTAAACCTCTGTGGACCTGTGGAGTGCTTCCAGCCTTTCCATTTAGTTCCTTAATCCTCTTTTTTTTTTTTTAATATATATATTTGAGTCTTTATTCAAAGATTATTTACTTATTTAAAGTACAGTCTAGGGGCGCCTGGGTGGCTTAGTCGTTAACTGTCTGCCTTCGGCTTAGGTCATGATCCCAGGGTCCTGGGATCGGGCCCCTCATTGGGCTCCCTGCTCAGCGGGGAGTCTGCTGCTTCCTCTCCCTCTGCTCCTATCTCCCCCCACTCAAATAAATAAAATCTTAAAAAAGAAAAACTACTGATTAACAATAACGTATAGTTGAACAGTTACAGCCGTATGCTTTAATAAAAGTTATGTGAATGTGGTTTCTCTCTCAAAATATCTTACAGGGCCGCACTCACCCTTGCGATGGTGCGAGATGATGAAATGCTTATGTGAGGAGACTAGTAGCGAGGGGAAGGGCCTCGAGCGAGCCTGGGAGCTAGCGGCCCTTTGTACCACAGAAAGAGGATCCTCTGCCTCCAAATCATTTGAATACAAAGTGTGTACCCCACTTATAGGTGGTATTGGCTAGATTTTGTTTTTCATATCTTCCATCTGAGGCCGTTTTACTTTGGTCTGGTTGTTGTAGGTCATCTGCCTTTAGCCAGGGTTAGTGAGTACTGGAATCACCTGATCCAGACTCGACCAGAAGTTCTCGTTAAGACATTTTCTCCTACCACACTACCCCTACCCCCTTTGAGTCGGTGACCTATATTCTCAGCTTTTTCCAATTTGGAATTCTGAAATTTGGTTTTAATTTGCTTTTGTCCAGTTGTGTTCTGGTAATCACAATCATAAATGTTAAGCTGGTTGTAGAAACTCACTGCAGTGAAACTTCTCATGCCGGTTGACCCTTTCTCCCTGAAACAGTGGAGAGAGAATTAGCTAAGTCCTGCCTTCACGGAAAACTCCAGAGAGGCATGTGTATGTGCAACAATTGTTTTGTATGTGTAATAATTTTTAAAGGACCTCTAGATATTTTGCTTCATGAACTTGCTTTGCCTAGATGTGTATTCCATATTACCCCATTGCCAGCCAGTAAGCATACATATTTGACATTCAGAGCAGATCAGTTAACACCTTCTTCCCCCCTCTGCAGAGCAGATCTGTTTCAGTAGCAATTATAAAGGAAAGGAATAAAATAATGGCCAGTGCAGAGAGTGAGAATTTTCTTTATTTGAATATATATCAGAACAACATGTTTTACAAAGAGAAAAAAATAATACATTTCACTAAAATATTTTGAACTAAGGGGGAAACTTACATGTAGATATGGCCTGTAAATGTAATAAAAATATTAGTTTCTCTTTTAAAGCATCATAAGTTCGTATTTGCAAAAACTTCCAAAGGTTTTCTTTTGCAAAAATCAGATTAAATGGCCAAAAAAATATCAGACATTGACATTCTTTGATCTGTTGCTTTAGTATGTGTCCAGTTCTCAGTGAAAGTGAGGTGGGACATCTGGGTGGCTCAGTTGGTTGAGTGTCCCAACTCTTCAGCTCAGGTCTTGATATCAGGGTTGTGAGTTCAAGCCCTGCATTGGGCTCCATGCTGGATGTGGAGCCTACATAAAAAAAAAAAAAGAAAGAGGATGAGGCAAACGTTGTCTTTGATTTCTCCAGCCGTAAAACTGAGTATCTTTTGTCATTTCTCAAGCAGCTTTCTTCAAAACACGATTTTTTTTCTATATATTGTTTATTTCCTGACATTGTGTTGTTGAATAATGACCCTTTTGTTTTGATATCTGTGTGGTCTTTAAAGAGTTCACCATATGAACTTTCTTGTCCTACACTGTTTATTAAGGAATAAGTAACAAACGTGGTAATAGGAAGTTTAAATATATATTATGAAAGCATACAGCAATTATCTAGAAAGACCCAGTGAAAGATTTTTTTAAGGCAAGAATATTGTATCTCAGACATTGTTCAGAAGTGCAGGTGTGTAGTAGTCATCAGAAGCAGATTGCCTTTAATCAGTTTGTGGTTTTAACATTATGTACAGACCATGTGGTTATTGTCTATACTCGGAACAGACCACCTCGACTGTGTGTCACTTTCACTTGGTAAGTCACTGAGTACAGTTGTCATGAGACAAAGCTAGTTTTCTCCCTGCATCTGGACATAATCCCTTCAGTCTCCTTTGCAGTCTTCCTCATTTGCTCTGCGTTGGAGTTACCCAGGTGTTCGTTCTGAACCCTCTGTCTATATTTTTTTCTTTTTTTTTAATTTTATTTATTTATTTGAGAGAGAGAATGAGATAGAGCATGAGAGGTTCAGAGGGAGAAGCAGACTCCCTGCTGAGCAGGGAGCCCAGTGCGGGACTCGATCCCCGGACTCCAGGATCATGACCCGAGCCGAAGGCAGTTGCTTAACCAACTGAGCCATCCAGGCGCCCCTATTTTTTTGAATAGATACTATTTATTTTTTTGGCTTTAAATGCAGGCCATGTGCCAGTGATGCCCATATATGTTCTTTAACCTCGATTTTTTTTGTCCCCACATTTGCATATCCAAGGACCTCCTTGAGGTCTGTCCACTAGGTGTCTCCCAGACCCCTCAAATTAAAGCGGAACTCCAGGTCCTCTGCTGCACGTTGTCTCTTCCCCCATTATTCTCCAGCTTGGCTCAGGACCTCCTCCCAGAAATGCAAACCAGAAACTTAGAAGGCATACTTAACATCCTTTTCCACCCACCTTCCCCCCCCCCCCCAACTTACCTGATTCATTACCCAGACTTGTGGAGTCCTCCAAAATAAAACTCAAATCTAACCTGTTTTAAAGACAGGTGGTTGTCTCTTTTGGAAGTAAATCCCATTATTGGGTAATCTCGCAGAAGTTTTCCTTGTTTCCCATAGAAAAATCTCCACTGGGGGCGCCTGGGTGGCTCAGTTGGTTGAGCGACTGCTTTCGGCTCAGGTCATGATCCTGGAGTCCCGGGATCGAGTCCCACATCGGGCTCCCTGCTTAGCGGGGAGTCTGCTTCTCCCTCTGACCCTCCTCCCTCTCATGCTCTCTGTCTCTCATTGTCTCTCTCGCAAATAAATAAAATATTTAAAAAAAGAAAAAAAAGAAAAATCTCCACTGTAGTTTAAATCTTATCTTCTAAGTAAAATTCCATCAGATAGGTAAAACGTCTGTAAGCTTTTTTTCTGTAAAGGGCTAGATAGTAATGTTTCAGGTTTTGTAGGCCGTCCTAAAGCACCTGATCAACTCCAGTGTCATTGTAGCAGGAAAGTAGCCAAAGATAACATGTAAACAAATAAGTATGGCTGTGTTTCAATAAAACTATTTCTAAAAATAGGTGGTGTCTGTGCACACCATTGTCCATAACAGCATTATTCACAGTAGCCAAAAGATGGAAGCAACTCATGTGTCCATCAGTAGATGAGTGGATAAACAAAATGTGGTATGTCCGTACAAGAATATTATTCAGCCATGAAAGAGAATGAAATTTTGTACGTGCTACAACATGAGTGGACCTTGAAAACATGCTTAGTGAAGTCCACCAGACACAGAATGACAAATACTGTTTGATTCCATTTATAAAAGGTACCTAGAATAGGCAAATTCATAGAAACAGGAAGTAGAAAAGAGGTTACCAGGGTAGGGGGGGCAGTTGTGTAATGGGTACCAAGTTTCTGTTAGGGATGATGAAGTCTTAGGTATAGATAGTGGTGATGGTTACACAGCATTGTGAATATGCTTGATGCCACTGAATTGCACATTCACAGATGGTTAAAATGATAAATATGTTCATGTCTATTTAACCAAAAATTTTTTTTTTTTAAAGATTTTATTTATTTATTTGAGACAGAGAGAATGAGAGAGAGAGAGCACATGAGAGGGGGGAGGGTCAGAGGGAGAAGCAGGCTCCCTGCCGAGCAGGGAGCCCGATGCGGGACTCGATCCCGGGACTCCAGGATCATGACCTGAGCCGAAAGCAGTCGCTTAACCAGCTGAGCCACCCAGGCGCCCCCTTTGGTGTCTAACCAAAAAATTTTTAAACAATAGAAAGGAGGGGCGCCTGGGTGGCTCAGTCAGTTGAGTGTCCAGCTCTTGATTTCGGCCCAGGTCATGATCTCAGGGTCATGAGATCTAGCCCCACATCGGCTGGGTGTGGAGCCTGCTTGAGATTCCCCCCGACACACACACACACACACATAATAAAAAAATAAATAGAAAGGAACTGTGAAAATGTTGGAAGAAGGTTGGCAGGCTGGGTCCGGCTCACTGGCTGTACTTGGGGATTGTAAAACTTGTCAGTCTCAGACTCCATACATGTATTGTAGTTCTTGGTGATGTTAGTGACTGTTCTCTGGGTGCTTGGCGTTGTTGAATGTTGTAAGAAAGAACTGAGTTTCAAGCCTCAGGAAGCATTTCCTCATTTGACTTGAGGTCCTCCCCCCCCAACTCATAAGTTAAAGTCCCAATCTCAACATGATGGTATTTTGAAATGGGGCCTTTGGGAAGTAATTGGGTTATGAGGGTGGAGCCCTCCTGGTGGGATTAGTGCCCTTATAGATAAAGAAGAGACAGAGAGAGATGATCCATCTCTCCACCATGTGAGGGCACAGCAAGAAGGTTCTGTTGACAAGCCAGGAAGAGTGCCTTTACCAGGAACTGAATTGGCTGGCACCTTAGTCTCTAAAACTGTGAGGAATAAATTCCTGTTGTTTAACCCCCCCGGTCTGTGGTATTTTTGTTAGAGCAGCCCGAACTAAGACAGCTTTTCTCACTTAGAATAAAGGCTCCGTGAGGGCAGAGACTTTGTTTTGTTTCTGGTGCCTTGGAACAGTGCCAGGCACGTAGGAGGCCCTCAGTTACTATGTGTTGGACAGCGTGAGGAGTGTGATTCCTTACTCCCGGATTGTGCCCAAGCATACTGGAGATGCGACTCTCCTCCCAGTAGTTTCCTCCGAGCAGCCGTGCTCCCCAGCCTTGCTAGCGTTCTTCTGTCAGAAGTACGAGTCGGTGCGGAAAAATAGCTCCCCTGCCCACCCGTGCGTTTCTGTAGCACCTGAAAGTCGGTGTGGTAGGAGTTGCGCCCCGGTTAGAAGACTGGAGAGTGAGGGAATTGTCGTGGCCCCGAGAACAAGAGTCGGGTTACAGTACCGAGTCCTCGCTTTCTAACTTATGATCATTAACCACATTTCCTGTCCTTCATGAGTGCATCTAGCTCTGTTTTCCTTAGGCTTCTTCATCTGTAAAGAGGTTACCCGGGATATGTTGTTGAGATCATTCTTGTTTCAAACTAGAGGCAGCTGGGCTTAACGGGAAAGGCCCCGGGTCCAAGAGCGAGGCTTCCTGCGCTCACGTCCGCCCCTTACTATTAGCCAGATAGCCCTGAGCAAGTTACAGAGCCTTTCTGGGCCTCAGATTTCTCCTGTGAAGAGTGAACTTGCTGATTTGCCCACTTCCAGGGTGATGTGCGCAGTAATGGAAACAGTGCCTGCACAGTAAACATTCTCTGATTCCTGGCAGTGGCGTTTAATGTTTTCTAAAATGAAGAGTGGGCCCAGGTGCCTGGCTGGCCCAGTTGGTGGAGCGTACGACTCTTGATCTCAGGGTCGTGAGTTCGAGCCCCACTTTGGGTGTAGGAGATGACCTAAAATAAAAAAAAAATTTTTTTTTAAAGATTTTATTTATTTATTTGACAGAGAGGGAACACAGACGGGGAGTGGGAGAGGGAGAAGCAGACTCCCCACCAAGCAGGGAGCCCGATGTGGGGCTCGATCCCAGGACCCTGGGATAATGACCTGAGCCAAAGGCAGACGCTTAGCGACTGAGCCACTTAGGCGCCCCTAAAATAAAATTTTTAAAAAATAAAACGAAGAGCAGTGGGAGAAGAGAGACATTTAACATTTAAAAGTATCCTGTTCTGTGCTTTTCATCACTGAGAGCGATTGACTGAACATGATAATGACCATGTGAATCAAATGAACCTACATTCTGCCTTTTTTTTAAAGATTTATTTATTTACTTGGTGGGGAGGGGCAGAGGGAGAAAATCTCCAGCAGACTCCATGCTGAGGGTGGAGCCTGGCCCGGGGCTCAATCTCTAAACCCCGAGATCACTACCTGAGCTGAAACCAAGAGTCGGAGGCTTAACGGACTATGCCCCCCAGACGCCCCTACATTCTGTCTTTTTACCTTGCCCTCATACCCTAATGTCAGAGAACCTGGTGATAAACAGCTAGACATTTTTTTGATAGTAAGTGATGTCACTTGTAGGGTTTGGTTTGGTTGGTTTTTGGTCTTGTGTTTTAAGATTTTATTTTAGAGGGAGCGTGCCTGGGTGGGGGCAGAGGCAGAGGGAGAGAGAGAATCTCAAGCCGACTCTGCTCTCAGCCTGGAGCCCGATGTAGGGCTCGATCTCACGACCCTGAGATCATGACCTAAGACGAAATCAAGAGTCAGACGCTTAACTGCCTGAGCCACCCAGACGCCCCTTTGGTCTTGTTTCTTAATACTGGTGGAAAGGTAAGAATTGAACAAGCCAGTTTTCACTTCAGAAAGTCCTATTGTTACTGCCTTTTGTGAAACATTTTGATGGAGAAGCAGGACATTTCAGTCAGCATGGAAAACTTTGGAGCATCTTTATTTTCTGCTTTCAGCACCACAGTGGTTGAAGACCAACCAGTTTGGGCCTCTGGGCACTTGACCCTTGTGTAAGAGGCAAGGACAATAAAAATTCAAAACAGCATGATTTAGAGTTTGTCAGCGTTGTAATCAAGAACTAAGGTAGGAGTTCAAGGAAAAGGTAAGAATCTGAGGCCAGAGCGATAGAATCAACAACCCCTCAGAGAATCTCTCCTGCCAGGTGCTTGTGAGTTAACCTGGGAGGAGCACAGCCTGGTTGCATTATGGAGTGCTTGTGCCTAGGAGAAATGGAAGGTCAGGCTAGCTGTGTAAACTGGAACCAGGCAGCAAGGGACCCAGGATGCCAAGTTGATGTATAATTTATACCTCTGAAGGGTTCATACCATGTGAAAATATATCAGCTGCATGTTCGGTATCAGTTGATCCTTTATTATAGATCATTGTGGCAAAGAATAGAATTGGGAAGATGAATTAAGAAATTAACGATAGTCGTTGAGGTTTGAGATACTAAGGACTAACTTGATGGCAGTGGGACAAAGGGAGAAGACCTTCCAAAAAATCAATAGGATTTGGTGTTTGGGATGTAGGAGATTAATTATGGGGGTCAGTATTCCTTTCTTTTAACCTGTTGGATTTGTGATGATAGTAAGACATTCAAGTAGAGATGTCCTACATTCTTTGAACACGTATTTATTTACTGAGGGCCAACTCTCTGCAGACTGAACCAGGCTCTGGGGATACCTGGGGATCAAAACTGACAAGGAGGGCGCCTGGGTGGCTCAGTTGGTTAAGCGACTGCCTTCGGCTCAGGTCATGATCCTGGATTCCCGGGATCGAGTCCCGCATCGGGCTCCCTGTTCGGCAGGGAGTCTGCTTCTCCCTCTGACCTTCCCCCCTCTCATGTGCTCTCTCTCTCTCACTCTCTCAAATAAATGAATAAATAAAATCTTTAAAAAAAAATAAAACAAAACAAAAAACAAAACTGACAAGGATTCCTGTCCTCGTGGCGCTTACTGTCTAGTGGGTGAGGCCGACAAAAATCACATTGCTGTGATTAGAACTTGCCTGCGAACAGGCCATGGGATTAGGGTGAAGGGCTGGAGTACATGTGAAGAACTGAAAGGCCAGCAGAGCGGGAGCAAAGAGTGAGGAGAGAGCAGTGAGAATGAGGGGCTGGAGGGGAAGGCAGGAGCCCGGCTGCAGGGTGAAGGCTGGGGCATCAGACTCAAGTCAGGGTTGCCGTGTTGCTGGTTAACAGGAAGTGTGTAGGGTGGACAGAAAGCAGAACTCTGAGAAGTGGTGGGAGGAGAAGCAAGGAAGCATGACAAGAAGGCAGTTCGAGAAGTGGGAGTGGAACCAGGCAGGTGAATGCTGAGTCAGGAATGGGGAATATTCCTAACAGGCTGAAAAGGAGCACTGGCTCTGGGTTTGGTGCCATTGGGTTTGGCATCGCAGATTCTGGTGACCTTCAGGCAGAAACAGGATTTCTGGCGACTGAGGAGAAAGACTGGGTGGTTAAGAAATTGGAGAAGCTGCTAATGAAAGCACTTTTCATAGTTCTAAAATGTATTTGCCCACATACACATTTTTACTCTGCTAAAATAATCAATCTTATGGTGTGTTTCAGATGAAAAAAAAGATATTGACCATGAGACAGTGGTTGAAGAGCAGATCATTGGAGAGAACTCCCCTCCTGATTATTCAGAGTATATGACAGGGAAGAAGCTTCCTCCTGGAGGGATACCTGGCATTGACCTCTCAGACCCCAAACAACTGGCAGAATTTGCTAGGTAAGCCCTAAGAATTTCCTTTCTTTCTCATTATAGAAAGTACTTAGAGTCAGCAGCTGTGTTCTTTGAGTCTAAGTTACAATGGTGGCTCATAGTCTTGCTCCAGGGAAACTTGTAAAAACAAAAGCAGTTCATTTTGTTTGTAGGGGTAACTGCACTATTAATGGGCGTGGCACCATTTTAGATCCTTGCTGACAGTGAGATGAAGCAACTACTTCTTAATTCCGTAGTTGATTTTGCTTGTGAATAAATAAACTTGCATAGAATTGGTTTGGAAATGGGTATCTTTACACTAGCTGCTAGCGGTTGGAGGGCGCTGTGCTGGAGCAAGCTGCGGGGGCCTGGGTTGGAGCTGGGCGGGCACAGCTGACCACTGGGAAGGAGTCATCAGTTCATATTTCAGTGTGTCCTCAGTTAAACTCCCAGGGTTTTGTTCATTGAAGCGGGCATCAAATATTTATGGCGGGGACCCCTGTGACTGGCCACGGTGAGCAGTCAGGAAGATCTGGACCCACCAGAGGCTTGTTTGGCCTGAAGTGGGCTGGGCTCCCGCAGAAGCATCTGCCCCCTTTTGTAGTATTTATTTCCCAGCATCATTGGGCAGTTTCTACGAGGACATGAGAACACACTCAAAGACAGTTTTAAATAAAATGAAGTGAATTCATAAACTCTGGAGCAGAAGGATGACTTCTTTTCCCACCCTGAGGTTGAATGGAGCCTGGAATAGTCAGGAAATTTAGGCAAGGGCAGGATGAGGAAGAGAGACATTTTTGTGATCCCACACCATCTAGGAACAGAGAGGGGATCCTTGTCTGTCTTTTTCTTGAGAGCAGAGTGGAGTAGATAAGAGCTGGAGGCCTGGTGTGTCCTGGTTTCTCCCAGCCCTGCCCAAAACAAGGTGGGTCCTGCCATTGGGAGCCTCAGTTTCCCCATGTGTCAGATGGGTGTCAGTGTCAGAGGTGTTGTAATAAAGGGGTATGTACCCTTTTCTCCTATCCCATGAAACTGCCGCCACAGGGAATCTACACGTGAGTCTATTTCTGATTGATCACGGCTCAACAAAAAAAAGTTAAGGCTTCTGTCCTTTTGTGAATGACATTATGTCTCCCAGCTTTTGTTGCCTTTCATATTTTAAATACGGTATGCTACTCAAATGTTACTCCGTTCCCCACCCCTCCAATACAAATAAAAATGGAATCTGTAGATAGAGTCAGCAGTGAGGTTAGAGTTTTGGGGCAGATGGAGTCAAATTGTGTGCCAATGTTTAGTATTGTCATGTGTTTTTAAAGTTAGTCATCCCTTGTTATCGTACTTGGAATTTAGCGAGGGTAGAGGATGCTGTCCCCAGGAGTAGACCTACGAACGAAGGAGTCAAGGAAAGCCTTGCAGAGGCGGTGGCGTCTGACGTGAGCCTTGAAAAACACTGAGATTTGAGGGGGCAGGTGGGGTTCTCATGGTGGGCCTAATGCTAGTGTGGCATGAGTTTGGTGGAAAGGAAGGGACTCAACCCCCATCGGATATACGTTCAGAAAAGGATAAGTAGGTTCGGCTGGGAATTCGGAGGCTCACAGGGAGACAGTTGGAGTGTAAGAGTTCTCTGAATACCGGGCCCACATCTGGGAATGTTTTCAGTGTGCGGTGGGCAGCTGCCAGAGGTGTGTGAGCGGTAGAGAAGGGGCTCTGTGATCAGAGGTTGGCTTTGAGAGAAGGACACATCCTCTGTGTCCAGGCTGGGTCGGCGAAGGGCCAGACAGGGAGTGGGAGAGGTCACGAAGGCCTGAGCTGGGATTGCGGCGGCCAGATGGTGAAAGAATAAATGAGATGAGGGTGGCAGGAGATGAGATTGAGAACCAGACCGGCTGTGTGTCTCCGGAAAGGAGGACTCAGAGTGGAAGTTGAATGCTTCGCGCCTCAGGTGGCACGAGATTGGGAGAGGGTGCTGGTTTGGGGTTCAGGGTGGGCATTGTTTGGCTTTAGATGGTAATGAATCATCCCTGTTGGGCCCGACGTGGTTTCAGGAAGTACATCAGGGCTAGACTCATCTGCTGCACTGTGGCTGAGGCCGAAAGTGGCCCAGACATGCACGCTCTGAGAGGCCTGTTGCCGAGAGGCCGGTCTTGGGAAAACCCTGTGATCGGAGGGTAAGGGAACCAGCAACAGGGCACAGGGCTCATTCAGACAGACGGTGTGGCTCAGGGAAGTACATACAGTGTCATAAAAGCCAGGGGAGTGCTCAGAAGGTCCAAGAGAGGGACCTCTGCTCTCTCAGTTATACTTTGCGGAGTGATTTCAGTGGAGGAGCAGAGAGAGGGCTGAGGTAGGATGTTCCAGAGAGCAGGAACCTGGGGGTGGCGAGCAGAAGTGATGAGGTGTTGGTGACCCACCCTTGGTGGTGTTCACCCTCATTGCTGAATTGGGGCAGCTGATCTGGAAGCTTGTCCACAGTTCCCTGAACAGAAAATCTGGGGTGTTGGCCCTGCACTTGGGAGGTGCGTGTCACCGTTGTCGAATAGAAGCTTCTGCTTGTTTCCCAAGTGGCCTCGAGCCTGCCTCAGGGCTGCCTTCAACCCTACTAGACCTGAATGAGCCTTTTCTTCACCAGCAGTAGATAATTAGAAGACCGCGGAGTCACGTTTTGAGATTTGTGAGGAAAAGTTACTGTAAACATAGAAATCCCGATCCAGCAAAGCTGTTGGTCAACTACAAGGCATAAAAGTGGCAATTGTAGACACATAAGGATTTGTTTTATGTTGCATTTACCCTTTCTGAGGGGGTTACTGGAGGATATACTCCAGGAAGACGAGGACGTACATCAAAAGGAAGCCTTCTTAAAGAACCTGGCGAACAGAGAATCAGGTTGGAAACCCATTCAGTTGAGAACAGAAAGTCGGTGAATTGTAGGGCTTTCTTCAGGAAAAATTGAGTTCATTCAGCGGTGCACAGAATGAGTAAGAAGCCAGAAGGTCTTGGTGGTATGGGAAAGAGTTTTCTAAAAAGGAAAAGATAATCAGAAACCCTCTGAAGAGAGAGGCAGTGCTAATAAGAAAGCTGTGGCCTAAAAGTGGGCATAAATTTGATGATGGTTGAAGTGCATTGAACTTGTTTGGCCTGACTCTGCAAGTCTCTCCTTGGTCCTGAAGCGACTGTGTTGGACTCACAGAGCAAGAAATGCGATCCTAGCACACAGTTAACATTCTACAGTAGGCGATCTGTTTCCATAATCATCTGAATATAGTGTGTGTTTCTTTTCTAATCATCCTGTTAAAGATTTCATTTTGTGTACAGAATAGAATGAGATCTTGCTCATCCTGACAGTGTATACAAAGTGAGGGTAGAGGGTTGGGCTCCCGCTCATCCCCGTTGTTCTTAGTATCCTGGAACAGATCACGGAAAACTATCAAGTCTCTAACTGGACGGTGGTGGTGGTGAGAGGTACTGGAGCCTGGAATGCCCTCTTTTCTTAGATCTTTGCGTTTTGAAAATGTGTGTAACCAACCGCTGAAGAGGATTTTCCAGGGGCCCCGGCATTGGTGATTGGGACTCTGAAAGCTAAAGACAAAGAGGCACCAAGTTTCAAATTGTTAGGGGCCAGACCCTATCTTCTTCTCTTGTAAAGACCCACAGAACCCCCTTTATCCACCTCCACTCCATGGCTCAGCTGTTGGCTTGAGGTAGCGTGTTAGCTGCTTTTCCCTCTCTCCTGTGCTGGGGAGAGAGGGGGTTCTGCACTGGACTTGGAACTGACCAGAGTGGTTCGGGTTCCTGCCGCACTGAGCCTAGAGAATCGGTTAGGAGTAAGTAAATCAGTTATATGGGGAGGGGGGCAAGTATAAGAAATAAGGACTTTTCATCTGAAAGTCCTGGTATTGGGGGAGGGGGGGATTTTGTTCTTTTTTAAATACTTCAAAATGTGGCCAGTGGGTGGGACCTGGTGAGTTCTTGTTCCTGATTAAATGAGCAGCCTTTGTGCTCTTTTCATTAACTACAGTTAGCCCTTCGGAAACTTCCGGTCTAGAAAGATCAGAATTAAGAGTGGTTAGGTCAGTCACAAGCTGGTTAATTTAGTTGTCGTCCACCACCCACCCTGAGACTTTCGCAGGAGTAGCATAAAGATGAGCTGGTGGAGCGGAGCTGGAAGGACCGTCAGGAAAATGTGCTGTCTCCGTAGGAGATACTTTCTCTGGCGAACTTAGTCTCGTTTGTCTGAGGCACCGCTCTTCGTTGCACCAAGAAGGGAGGGGAGTTGCGGTTGCAGAGGGGAGCTGGGTTCCAGGAACTTCTGCCCCCAACACAGGTCCCCATCAGGGTTCTAGGCTGAAGGCGACTAAGCTTATCGTTTTGCTATGAACAGGACTCTCTTCATTTGAGAATCTCTGATTTAAAAACGGTTCATCTCGGCGTCTGGGACATTGAGCTTTAACTTACAACTCTGGTTTTGCCCTGCTCCAAGTGGTGCCAGGAGATTCCTGCAGATTTTTGGTCCCGGAGTCCAGCCTTTACAGTGCCGCCCCCACCCCCCAGGTGCGGAGTGAGCCCAGGCAAACCCAGCGGCTGGGCTGCGTGCAGCGTGCGGAGTGCTCTCCGCTTCCCATTGAACAGGAAGCTTCTCTTGTTGCGTACCTGGCTCCTCCTCGTACTTTGTAATCTACCGAAGGTGCCTTTCTACTCGACTTGTGCCGTTTTTCTCTAGTCTCTCAGCCCTTTAGTTGAAAACGGTGGCTTGGAGCACCAGAACCTTCTGGACTGTTAAGTACAACTGGCTTTTTTTTTTTTTTTTTTTTTTTTAGGAATGAACTCATTTTAGCCAGGCGCATTTAACACACAGCTGGGGATAAGAATAGCTGTCATTCCCCGATAGCTTCACGTGCATCCTCTCTTTGAGTCTTGGCAGCTACAAAGCAGGTAGCATTCCACCTTTTTACAGAGTGAGAAACTGAGGCTGAGAAGTTCAGTGATTTGCTCAAGGTCGTGCAGCTGGTAGGAGTCGGCGCCAAGCCCGGCCCTGTGCCCCCCACTACCGCCCGCCAGTGCCTCCGCCGCCGACGGCGTCCTGTGTAAAGGCTCCCAGTCGAGGGAGAACTCAAATCTTGGTTATTCTGAATAGTTTGGGCATGTTGAAGAGATATTCCAAGTAGCAGTATATGATTTTAGGCTTTTTAAAAATTACTTTTTTAGGATTTCAAATACTGTTTTTTATTGTGTAGGTTATGTATCAGTTGGTGCCATGAAGATTTTAATTTTAGTCTTTACTCACAAAAAAAACCACAAAAAACCACTTTCAATCTAGTTTTTGGAAAATGACCTTTTCAGTGTTTGCCTTCAAATAAAATATAAAAGGCACCAACAACACACACTGCCTCATTTGCCACTCTGGTGAAGAAGGAGGATTTGCCAAGGAGCTTAAGAGTGGCTGCAATTAAACCTTTCACTTCCTTCTTGTGTCCAAGGGTGTTTGTCCAAATACATTTTAAACTTTCATTCTGAAATCAATTATATGCTACCTGCTGGCACACATTTTGCAAATGACATTTTAAGGAAAAATACCACTTAATGATAACATTTAATAAATCGAGAGTTTGGTAAATGGTACTTGGAACTGTGCCCTTTAATTTTGTGTCTATTTGAAAATTTCCATGATAAAAAGTTTTCAAAAATCAAGTTCCTGGGAATAAATTTAAGAAAATGTCAGGGGTGGGCTCACTCCATGAGGTGCTGCAGCAGGCACCTCACTGACATGGACACCCCACCCTGGAGCCCCAGATGGGTGGGCCAGGAAGCGGTTGTCTGTGCGACTTCTCTGTCAGCCCAGTGGACATGTTTAAAGTTGGTTTATTAACATAATTTGCAAACAATAAAATTCACCCTCTTTAGGTGAGTACCACTCTTGCGAATTTGGACAGGATCATGTAGCCGTGTCTGTAGTCGAGAGAGACATAGAGTATTTGAGTGTAATCATCAAGGAGTAAATGTCGTTATTCGTTGGGAAGACGGAAGCCTGGTTCTTAATATACCCTTTTTTTCTTATTAATACTTGATTGGAGTAGAACCCATTCATGTGAATCACTATTGTTTTCCAAACTGTGATCTAACCTCCAGGTGGCGCAGTGGCACCAAATTTTTGTCCTACAAAGTTCTGTGAACTCAGACCAGCTCCAGGGTTTAATGGTGTTTCAGATAACAGGCCAGCTCAAAGCCCCGTGCACAACAGGCATTTAGAAAATATTTGCTTACTGATGGGGTGATCCCCCAAGTAGAAGAAAGGAGGAGTGTCTACAGGGTTGGAACGGGGGCAGATACCAAGCTGGAAATGTTCTCAGAACTTAAAGTAGGAAATTCATACCGTCTTGAACAGACTTCCTTAGAAGTAAGTTCTAGTCGCCAGAGAAATTGGTTCACCAATGCTCCTCGAGGGATGGAGAGTTTAACTAGATGACTTTGTCAGCTCAGGTTTTATAAAACAAAATCTTCAGGTCATCCTTTTCCCAGATCAAGGGTGAAGAAGGACCTTTGCACTAGGGCTTTGCTAACTTAAAGATGACCGCAGAAATCTTTTGTGATGAGAGAGTGCTGGTAAGTTAGCTCTTACTGGTAAGGCATCACTGACCTCGTGGCTCGTTTGTTAGCTGTGCACTCTCACGTAGGGCAGTGAGGTGGTAGACGGGACAGAAGGAGCGTCTGTCTCGAAGATGTAAATCTTTTTTTCTAGTCTCTCTAGGAACTTTTAATCTCTCACCCCTCTACCACACACAGATCTGTAGGGAGTATTTGGAGAGAAAGTTTTGACAAAAGACCAAAGGTTGGTTCAGTGGAAATAGCAGGTAGGTAAGCTCCCAAATCAGCAAGCTCTCTGGGTAGTGAGTCCGCATGGGGTTCCTGTTACACCCCAGTCCCAAAGCAGGGCTGGAAATCTCTGTCGTTCTGTTTTGTTTTTTTTTAAATGCTCTCATTATTTGAAAAACGGTAACCTCCCTCCCACCCCCACCATCAAAAGTAGTAGTATGATAAAATTCAACAGTGGGAAAGGGTATGGGGTGTTCCCACCTGTCCACCAGTCCCTGGGGGCTCTTCCCCAAAACACCAGTATCAAGTTCATTTACTATGTTTCTTTCCAGAGATAATGTATATAAATGATTTTCTGTTTACAAGGACTCTTCTGTGCCCTTTTAAAAAATTATCTCTCCTAAAGATAATGTCTGTCAGTATGAAGTGAACCCTCCCTCCTTTTTTTTAAGGGGTTTTGTAGGGATTTGTGTTTAAGACCCTCCCCCATCTGCTGCTTCCTTTTCACAAGGTGTCTTTGTTACCACAGCAGCTGCTCCTGGATACCTTGCTTTGCTCCCACTAAGAGATTCCTCTGTGGTTTGGGCTGGTGGTCTTTCGTGTTATTTCAAGAGCTTGGAGGAAAGAGCAGATATTTGAAGCGCACAGACCTCAGTGCCGGTCTGAGCTGCCCTGGCTCGCTCGCTGCGAGACCGTGGCAGCGACTCAGGCTCTCTGAGCACCAGCACCCACACCTGTGAAATGGGAAGGGTGCTTCCCAGTCACGGGTGGTACTCAGGGAATGTGGTCTCATCCTTTCCCTCCTGGATGCCACCTATAACCATAGTTGTTTGTATCTGTAAGGAAAACATTGTAGGGACTATATGATTTATGCCAGATGAGTCTACCCACTCCTACAAATCTCTCTCTCTCTCTCTTTTCTTTTTTTTTTTTTTTTTTTCTTTTTGGTAAGAATGAAGCCAAGAAAAATTAAAGAAGATGATGCTCCAAGAACAATAGCTTGCCCTCATAAAGTAAGTAATGCTAGGGGAAAAGTGTTTGTTAAACTGCCAATGAAGATTTAGAGAGCTCATAAGCAATCTGCACTTTTATTTCCATCTAATAATTAAATGAGGAACTAAAGTCTTTGTTTTCTAAATTCAAGAGGCTGTATTTGTGATGTAAGTTTTGTTGTTCAGTAAAGGCCACTTAAATTTAAATACCGTTAATGGGGCTACTGTAGGGCGCCAGTGTTTTTGCTCTTACTATATATTGAATATACAATGTTAGGATTTTATTTCTTCCTTTTGGATCATGAACAAGTCAATCTTAAGACATTAGGTGGTGTCTCACCCATGGACCTTTGTGGGGCTGAAAGCTCATTATGGAAATTTGGAAATTATTTTGGATGCTGCTAAAGTAAGCCTAATAAAACTGCATCTCTCACAATTTTCTTAATTTGCCCTGTTAACTGTGTGTTACTAGAGGGGTGCTTAATTGTTTTCAAA
The DNA here is from genome assembly GCF_054177405.1 of Leptonychotes weddellii. Classification (NCBI taxonomy): domain Eukaryota; kingdom Metazoa; phylum Chordata; class Mammalia; order Carnivora; family Phocidae; genus Leptonychotes; species Leptonychotes weddellii. The sequence continues at coordinate 3,925,672 of NC_138377.1, read as the reverse complement.
ATGTGGCTAGTCTTCCAAAGGAAAGGATATCACCTAAAAAGTACTTTGAGGTGTTGGTTGGGTCTGTTTCACACTTAATTGGATGGATGTAAAACTAACAGAAAAAGAAGTATCACGGAGGTGGGGAGAAAGTTTTAATGGGATGAAGAATTTTTAAAAATCAGTAATTGAAGAAGGATGAGTTTCATTTGGCGATGTCCTTCTAATGACCACTCACAGGTTCTTTGTGTGGTTTTTCAACACGCTTAGTGAATGGAGATTTTGAGATGTAAAACAAGTTCCTTTGGGGGCCAACACGTAAAGAAGCATTTGAAAACAGTTAGGCCCTAAGTGTCTGTCCTCCCTGTAGCTTCTCTGTGTACTTCTTTTCCAAATTTACATTTTTAAAAAAATTCCATTTGCTAAATGGAAACACAGCCTGGGGGTCAAGGTGCCAAAGCCGCGGCTTCCCCTCCCTCGTGCCTGTGAGCTGTCGTCCTGTCCACTCATCCCCCACCCGCTCCATCCCTGGACAGCAACTGCAGAAGAAGTTGGGAAGGCCATGCTTGTCCTGAGCAGTGCACGCCCGTCCGCGCCCCGCTCCCCGCTCCGGCGTCCGTGTGCCTGCTTCCTTTCCTGGTGTCTCACAAAATCAATTTCTTCTGTAGTTGCCATTCCTTGGAGACCCTCTTGCTTCTTTCTCTGTCAAGAAGGGGAAAGAGGCAAAGAGAGAAGAGGGAACAGTAGGCGATGGAGAGTGACAGCCCATTCTTGCAGCCCAGAATATGGGGCCCACCAAAGGTAGTGGTGGACTGCTCTCCTTTCAACCCCATTTGTTTACCAGGGCTTCTGCTACTTCAGCTGGGCACAGAGTTGGGGGAGGCAGCTGTGGTGTGGCTGGAAGCCAGGCTGCTGGGTTCTACCCCTGGCTCGGCTCCTACGAGCAGTGTGACCTTGGGCAAGTCTCCTTAAAGACATCTCTGAGCCTCAGTTTCCTGATCTGTAACACGAGGGTTTGCATTAAACGAGAAGGCCTTCTCCAGCTGTCTGGTTTTTGTCTTAAGTCATTTAATATTTCTCCTGTTGATATTGAATAAAACGTAAGTGGCGGGGGGGCCGGGGGTGGTTTTGTTTCTTGGGTCAGTGAAGGCTGTTTTAAGTGGTTGAATTCTTTGTTAACAGTTTGCAGTGTGAACCACTAAGCTTCTCTCTCTGTTTGAAGGGCTGCACAAAGATGTTCAGGGATAACTCTGCCATGCGAAAGCACCTGCACACCCACGGCCCCCGAGTCCACGTCTGTGCAGAGTGTGGCAAAGCTTTTGTTGAGAGCTCAAAACTAAAACGACACCAACTGGTTCATACTGGAGAGAAGCCCTTTCAGGTAGAGCTCGTCCCTTCCCCCTCCCCACACCACCCGGCAAGTGTAGGCGGGGCTGCGGGCACTGGAGGGCCGGAGAGACGCGGCTCTCAGTGCTCCCAGTGCTCCGTAGGGAGAAACCAAAACGGTGTCCCGTTGGTGCGGCCGCAAGGGCTGCCCCGGCACTTGCCTTCCCCGTGTGCAGCGTCTCTGGTCCTGGAGACGGGGGGACAGGGTGTATCGGGGTGTTGATGGGGTGTACTTTGTATCAGGAGGAAAACTGGATTGCTCATGAGCAAGCCTAAAACTGCATTTCTAGTGCATTCACTGTGGGATTGAAGCAGTTTATTTTCGGTAGTTGATGGAAGTATATTGAATTACTAAATTGACAGGGGAACTTCCAAAATTTTACCGAACGGAGTAAGTATAGGTGATGTTTTGTCTTGTTTTTAGAAACCCATCACAAGTGAACAAACTAGCAATGCAGGTCTCGATTTAACACGGTTCTTTTTGATACCTGACACCAGAAACCTTCCTAATCGATTGTATTTCATTATTTGAAACATTGACATAAGTACTAAGACCGTAACATGATCCCGAGGAAGATTCTTGGTGTTTTGCCAAGTGTGTCTCTTACCCCGTATTTAAAATAATTCCTGAGTGCTGTGCCTGGGTTTCCGAGTGGTCCGCATACAGAGTTCGAGCCCCCTGCCCGCTTGTGCTGGGGTGGGACTGGCCCCGGGACTGTCGCGTTTCCCCGGAGCGGGGAGGACAAGGTGTGCAGCCCGAGAGGCGGGCTGTTTGCCGCCTGCCACCCCGCCCCCTCGGCCCCGGCACGGTCACTGAGCTGGGTTCTCTCTGGTCTTTCCTCGACAGTGCACGTTCGAAGGCTGCGGGAAACGCTTTTCACTGGACTTCAATTTGCGCACACACGTGCGAATCCATACCGGGGACAGGCCCTATGTGTGCCCCTTCGACGGCTGTAATAAGAAGTTTGCTCAGTCAACTAACCTGAAATCTCACATCTTAACACATGCTAAGGCCAAAAACAACCAGTGAGAGGAAGATGGAGAAGACCCTTCTCGACCCCGGGGAGCATCTTCCAGGAGTGTGATTGGGAATAAATAGGCCTCTCCTTTGTATATTGTTTCTAGGAAAGAATTTTAAAAATGAATCCTACACACCTAAGGGACATGTTTTGATAAAGTAGTAAAAATTTAAAAAAAAAACTTTAATAAGATGACATTGCTAAGATGCTCTATCTTGCTCTGTAATCTCGTTTCAAAAACACGGTGTTTTTGTAAAGTGTGGTCCCAGCAGGAGGACAATTCATGAACTTCGCATCAAAAGACAATTCTTTATACAACAGTGCTAAAAATGGGACTTCTTTTCACATTCTTATAAATATGGAGCTCACCTGTTGCTTACAATTTTTTTAATTTTGTATTTTCCAAGTGTGCATATTGTACACTTTTTGGGGATATGCTTAGTAATGCTATGTGTGATTTTTCTGGAGGTTGATAACTTTGCTTGCAGTAGATTTTCTTTAAAAGAATGGGCAGTTACATGCATACTTCAAAAGTATTTTCCTGTAAAAAAAAAAAGTTATATAGGTTTTGTTTGCTATCTTAATTTTGGTTGTATTCTTTGATGTTAACACATTTTGTATAATTGTATCGTATAGCTGTATTGAATCATGTAGTATCAAATATTAGATGTGATTTAATAGTGTTAATCAATTTAAACCCATTTTAGTCACTTTTTTTTTTTCCGAAAAATACTGCCAGATGCTGATGTTCAGTGTAATTTCTTTGCCTGTTCAGTTACAGAAAGTGGTGCTCAGTTGTAGAATGTATTGTACCTTTTACCACCTGATGTGTACACCCCATGTGACAGAAAAGGGCAACAATAAAACAGCAGTCCTACAGAAAGAATACGGCAGAAAAAGATCTGTAAGCACAGTCTGATTTCCTTTTGTTGTCCAGAATAATTACAATTCTCGAGCCTCCCAGAAATTGGAAGCTAAATAAAGCAACTCAAGTTTCCTTTATTTTGCACTCAACTACAGCGACTTGTGATTGCAAGATGTTTCAGGACTTCCTACGCGTGCTGAATTCTGGGAGAGAGTAGGTGACAGGCATCCCGAGTTAAGGAACTACCTCAGAGTACCCCAAACCGGGCCCGTTGGTGATAGGATTTTGATGTTAGCTCCCCCCTCCCCCTCCCCCAGCAGAAGTGTGACTGGAGCAGTTGTGCCCCGGCCTGTGTGTGTGCTCTCAAGGTAAGCTGTCACCTGGACGGGGCGCGAGCAGAGGGGAGACCCGAGGGCACCTGCCGGCGCGGGCTGCCTTCACGGCGGCCCCAGCGGGTCCTTGGCTGGCCTGACGGGAAGCGCTTAGGGTTCTCCTTGGCTGTTGGTCGGAGAGCCTTGCTGGCCCACGTGGCAGCCGCGTGCCCGTGGCTTCGTTTTCCTGCTTCTCCCTGGATACTGAGCGCAGACCGGCAGGGTGATTCGATGATGAAGAATACTGTGTACTCAGTGAGTACTTTACCTCTCACATTGTGACCTCCTAAGTGTTCGACTACAATTTTTGCATTTTACTTAGAGTCCAATATCACACTCGTGAGACTATTTTATAAACTGCCACGATACAGCAAAAATGCCATTTATTCAGAGCGCAGTCAGCCGTGTGTGTGCTGCGTGCTTGGCCCTGCGGGGCTGGTGACGAGCCAGCTACCGTCTGAGGTTTGTGTCCCACGTGTCCAGGACACCGTCGGGTCAAAAGCGCAGCCCTGTCCCTCTCAGCTTCTCCATTGGTCCCGTACAGGAGGATTGGCGACCTAATAACAGGGACCCTGTGGCTCTCCGGAATTTTGAAGTGCCTTCTGAGTCCTAAATGACAAATTTAACTTGAGACACTTACTTGTTCAGAATCTGGTATCCATTGGGTAGTTTGACGGAACTGAGTTAATCCGAAGACCCCAGCTGTTCTCGGGATAAGCCCGGCTTTGCTGTATCTGGCAGGCAGGAGAGAGGTAAGCCGGTGGCGGGGCCCATCGAAGCTGCGCGCCCCAGCGCCATCGCGTGCCTCTCTGAGTAGACCTGGGGCGGAGGCCCTACCTCCCCGCCCCACCGGGTGAGCAGTCTCTGGGTGCTGGCCGCCTTAGGAGGCCGGGGCTGCGCCACCCTCGCCCAGCACCGCCACACGGGAGCCCGGGCCTGGCGCCATCCCCGGGACTTGTGCCGTGGGGGGGTGTCGCCAGCAGCCCCCGCGGAGCCACACCGTGAGCTAGAGAAGCCAGGCTCCCGGGTGGAGCGACCCCCCCCCTCCCCGTGCCTTGATCCCTTGGGGGATGCCTTGGTCATCTCTTCTGCCCCCTCTGCCCCCTCTGTCTCTGAGGGGAACAGCTGTCGCTCCCCAGGCCCCTTTGTCCGTGTGTCTTTCACGGCCTGCAGAGTTCATCTCTGACAGGAATTGAAGTGGGAGCTTGAAGGCGGCGGAACGTCCCAGGTTCCCGGTTGGCGGGCGCTCTCCATTCCCAGTAGTGTAGGAAGCTCCTCAGGGAGCGGCAGTGAAAGAGGAGCCGTTGTCCTCATTGGCTGTAACCGAAACCCGTCGTGCTTGTGGTTAGAATTTATAGTTTTGCTCAAGATGTAATTTACTGCAGTTTGAAGTGGTGTTCTAACAGTCCCTTGTCTTGAGGATTAACCTGATTTATAAGTGATACTGACAGACATATTTTCTTACATCCGAACTGAAATAAATGCATGTTCCTAGCATATGTAATATAAAAGCTCCAGAGGATAAGTTTACATTTAACAAGATGTTGTTTTCTATTTTTGGATTTCTTATTATTTTCCCCCCTTTTTTGGTAGTGGGGGTTTAGGGGGAAGCATAATATTTGTATAAAGAACTGTCACCCCAGAGTGACATTTATTTTCCAAGGTGACATTGAACTCACGCTGTTGGTTTCATATGGTGTTTGTGTGCTATGCCTAGATTCAAGGCCTGAGGATTTGAGGAAAATCAAGATTTTTTCCTCCGTTTGGTTTTCATGTGCAGGTTCTTTTAAATGTCACTTACTTCGCTGAATTTGAGTCAAGCAAGGCCCTTTGACAGAGAGTATCTCGATGCCTGCCAGCGTTTCCAAGCGGAGTTCTAGATGGTTTCTTCACAAATAGAGGAGAGAGAGTCCCTTCCATTCAGCAAGAACCCAGAGACTCTGCGGGCTGCCTGAGGGGTCGCCGCAGTGTGGTGGGCAGGAGGCCGGGGGGGGGGCGGTCACTGCTGCCCCCCCCCCGCCCAGCAAAACCTGGCTATCCTCACGCACCTCGCAATTTATGTCCGTGGCAGCGGAACACCTGGCCCCCTCCCACATTTTTGAGTTGGAAACCTGATGATTCTACCCCGCGCTGCAGGCAGAGAGAATTGATGGCTTCTTGTCTGACTCCTCTGTGGCCTGGGATCAGCAGGGCTCAGGAAAGCCGTGTTGTGAATCTTGGATTCCTTAAGTTCCTTCTATTTTCTGGACATCTGACCACCAGCAAGAGCAAGGATCCCAAGAGGTCAGTATAGTGGGAGAGCAGAAGCTGTTCACAGGCGTCCCCTTCATGCCCTGGCCCTGCCCTGAGGCTTCCTCCTCAGCTGTTCTGCTGGCCCTTGGAAGCCAGAGGCCTGCCTGTCCCGGGATGGCCCCAGACCCCGGGCACTTGTCTGACTTTGTAGCCCATGTCCCGGCTCCCATTGGCATTAGTGGAAGTCTAGCAGGTCGTGGCAGGTGCATGCCACCGGAACTCCAAGTTCTGCTTCCTTGCAGCTCCGGTCATGCACTCCATAGCCTGCACTTGGACCTTTACAGAAGGTCCTCGGCGCCTTCAGAATCCCTCTCGCCTGCGCAGACGCAGCTGAATGTCTGGCTAGGTCTCCTGCACCCTAACTTACTGGCCTTGGCCAACTTGGTTACTGCTCACGTTGTGCTCAGGTTCCCTGGTTGCATGAAGACGATGTGAGTGCAGGCCCTTTAGAGCCGCGGCATCGGGCTTCTAGAAGGAGGCCGGGCCCTCCACAAGTGGCGAAGTGGGGCTATCCGTGGCTGGAAGGCTGCCTGCATCCTCTCCAGGCCGGAGCGGTTAGCAGGGCTTTGGAGAGGATGTCTAAGCTGGAACCGTGTGGAGACGTGGGAGGGGTGGGTGGCGTACTGTTGACACACTTTCTCCGGTCCCCTTATCAGAACCGGAAGGGAATGTTGAACGTGCACATGGGCCTTAGTTTAGGTCAGCAGGCAAATCGAGCTTACTGCAGTCCCCCGGCTCCCCATGTTTCTGACCAGCGTTCTGGGAGTCTGCAGAGGGGGGGTGTGTGGTAGTACCACGTTCATCTAAGTCACAGTGATTGATTTTCCACAAAGTGGCAAGTTTGATCAAATTGCTTTTCCTTCAAGACCCTCAGACGCCGGAAGAGACAGCATCGGGGTGTTGCAGGGAGGGGGGCGGTTGCTGTGCTGCTGTATTCTGTTTGCTGCTGTCTGGGGGCCGCACAACGTCTGCATACGGAGTGGAGGGGAAAGGGCATCAGTACCAAACAGAATAACCTTTTCTCTACGACATCCATGCTTGTTACGAGGCTCTGTTATCTACAGATGGTGATTGGTCAAGCCGTTTTCACAGAACAGTTCTCTGTTTTTTTTCACTTCCTGGTAACTTCTGTAGGCCCTGACTCAAGGACTTATAGCATTGTGTCTCATGTACATCTTTTCTTAAATGTTCTTTGCCATTTCTGAAATTGTCGTCCTTGGTTTTTTCCTTAGCTCATAGGTCATAGATGCAGAAATATTATAGTATTTAAGGCATCCGCATCAAGCATCAGATGGCTTTGCATCCAGAAAAACATTTAACGATAACTCCGTTTGAAGCACCACGCATGTGTAACATGGCTCTATAAAATATAATAAACGCATAATGTTGTTAAGCTTTTTAATGCCTGTGGTTCTTGTTTGTCCCTCAGTCCTCTACGCCGCCTCTTGCGGAGTCTGGTTACACAGTCAGCCGGGCCTGGGGCAGCTCCTCGTGGGTTCCCTTCTGGCACAGGAACGGAAACGCGCGGGACTCCACTCACACCAGCCAGAAATGCTTCCTTCACCTCTCAGCTGCAAGGTGGGCTAGCAGGCCAGAGTTTTAGTGAGGACCTCACCCACTTTCCGGAAGGCAGAGCCAAAAGAAATGCCCGTGTGTTGGGGCCCATGGACCCCCAGTGTTCGTTCTGGGAACTCCGGTGCCAGAAAGAACTTACTAATGGGGACAGACTTAAACTGGATGAACTGTACCGAGAGCTAGTTAGGATTTGGCCAAAAGCAAAATGCAGAGAGGGGTCTTGCTCTCCCTTGGCCGGGCCCTGGTGTCCGAGGTATCGCACTGGGAGGTTTAGTCTTAACTCTCCTTAATTCGTGTTCTTTTTGCCAATGACAGAGGGGCTGCTGGCAATGCTGCGGCAGGTCCCAGGCCCACGTAAGGCCCAGGACTGCTGAGTGAAGGCTCAAGGGAGAGCTGAGCTGAGGGGTGGCCGCGGTGAAAAGTCGTGTGTGCATCTTCAGATTTTAGATCGGGAGGAACCGGAGATCATCGAGGGTCCTGGACTTGCTTTTGTGGGCGCCCCCAGATAACAATGAAGCCAGTGTCCCTCCTTTGCTCTCCAGCTGCCTGCGGCAACCTATTGCGAACCTCCTGTGCCCAGGACCATGCTAGGCATTGCGAGCCGCGGTTGCATGTAGTCCTCCAAACTGCTGCTAGGAGGTTGAGCTCTGTAGCACTGGCCCCTCCGACCCCTTACAGAGAAGCCCGGCCCCTGTTTCTGGAGCCGGACTGCCCTCCCCCACCCCGAGTCTTAAAACAGTGCATGGCTGGCCTTGGAAGCTGGCTCCCGGGGCTGCCCACGGCCAGTGGGCCTCAACCCCTTGTTCTGGCCCCAGCTGCTCCCCTCCAGCTTCCTGCGGTCACTGCTGTGACAGTCTCCTAAGTTGGCTTGCTCACCGCCCCACCTGAACCCTGCAGAATAAAATCCAAGCGTTCACCCACCGGCAAAGCTAAGCCCCAGCCCTGACCCACTTCAGCCTCTCCTACCTCTCCTCACCTTCTCCTTGCACGTTTTCATTCCCAAGCCTTCCCCTGTCCTTGAACTCCCGGGTTGGCTCGTTCGTTCAGGGCGAATTGTGTGTCGGGCTGTGTTTTTCGGTGCTAAGGGAACTTGCATTACACCTGGCAGGGCGGGCCCCGGGGACGCTTGCGCCTAGCTGCGGGTGACCTGGCTCGAGACCCCGTGAGTCTCCAGCCCCGGCGGGGGCTCCAGCCTGGCCTCCCACGCCTCGCCGTGACAAAGTCCTCGCCTCGGCCCTGCCCTCCCGGGGCCGCGCGGGGCCTCAGGGCCCCGCGGTTGTGCGGCTCCAGCCCCGGCCCCGCCCGCAGCGGCGGGTGCGCCTCCACCTCCGGCCGCGGGGGGCGCTGCGCCCGGCCGCTCTCGCGCCGCGCGGGGGGGGGGGCAGGTGCGCGTGCGCGCGGTCGGCCGCCGGGACCCCCGGAAAGCCGGCCCTTTTGGGGACGCCGGGCGACTTCCGGAGCCCGCTGGGGCGGGGACGCTGAGGGGCCCCTCTAGCGCGGCCTCGCCTGCCGCTGAGCTTGCCGGGGGCCGGAGCACGGCTGGTGGGAGGGGCGCAGACCCGCGTGCGGATGACCTTGGGTCCCAGGGGCTTCATCCTCCCCCGCACGGGATGGGAGGCTTGTTTCCTAGTGAGGCGTGGGAGGGTAGCCCGGGCCGCGAGAGTCCTGCTGCCAGCCAGCGGCCGCCGGGAGAGGCCGGAGGGCAGGGGAGCCATTCCAGGAGGGCTCCGGGTGCACCCCCAGACCGCGGAGGGGGTGGCTCCCCCGGAGGTGGGGCAGGGCGAACACAGGTCCCCCGTGGCCGACCACGGCTGTCCTGGGTGAAGTGGGAGAGGGGCGGCCCAGGCCAGGGGGCTTCGGTGTGGCGGTTTGGGAGGAAGGGGCGGGAAGCCCTCCACCCCGCGTACCAAAGGCGGCGGCGGGCCGGGTTCCCCCGCAACAGACCTCTTCCACTCGCGTCTCACCTGCTCCTCCACACGCCGCGCTGCCGCTGTCACCCGGTTCTAATGCCCGGTCACTGGCCCCCACCCATCAGTCCCCAGGGGTGGTCCATCTCCATCTGGCCCGGCTTTTCTTGGCCTCCTTATGGTGACCCCAGCCTGCCACTGCCATAGGGGCTCCCAAACCTTGTCTTCACTGACACCTGCCCACTCAAGTTTCTGTCCTGGGGTCCTGCTTTCTGCCCCTCCTGCCTCCCCGGGGTCTCACCGCAGCCAACCTGGGTGTCCCCAGCCTAAGAGGTCTTCACCACCCTCCGCTCCAAGCCCCATGGCCTGGCTTCACTCCCTCCTACATTCTCGCCTTCCCTTGCCCCTCTGACTCTCCTGGCAGAACCCCACCTGGCCCTGTACCCCGCAGCCTCTGCCCTCATGCACCCCCCCCACTCACGCATTCACTCAACACGTTCTTCACACCCGGAGGCCCAGCGGGTCCCCCCATGTCTGCTCCCTGTCCTGTGTCCCCATTGTAGTGAATGTTCCCACCATCCATGGGGACATTCCATCCGGAATTCCCAAGGGGCCTGTCCTGGTGGCCTCCCCCCCGACCGTACACTCAGGTATTAGTCCTGCTCACTTTGCTGCCCAAACCTGCCTGGATGCCCCCGGGGAGGCTTTCAGGGTCTGCTCACCAGGCCAGGGAGCCTGCCACCCTTGAGAGCCACACAGTGGTGACACACACAGGGAGGGAGCTCAGGGGATAAGACCTAGCTTGGCACTGCAGACATTTCCTGCCAGGCTTCCCATTTGGCAGCACGTACTCCTTCCCGGAAACTTTATGGAAGCACCATGGCCTTGCCCTCGGGGGGCTTCCTTGGAGGAAGACTGATCATCACAGCCTGAGTGATGTCAGCTAGCCCCAGGACAGTGTGGCCAGGGTGGGAGCCAGTGTCCCCCGCAAGCTGGGCTCCCAGCAGCCACTGCCCCTTCTCCGGTGTGCCCAGGACACAGGGGACACCAGCGCCAGCCTCCCCCCCCCCACCGCCCCAGGGTGGGTGGGTGCCAGGAGGTCAGCGTAGGGGGCCACTGCAGAAAGGGAGTGGAGGCCAAGGAGCACCCAGGCTGGGTCCCGGGCCTGTCCAAGTTTCCTGCCCCTCTAGTGCCTGAACTGTCACTCCAGGCTGTCGTCCCCTGCAGCCACAGAACTTGGCGAGCAGACCACAGGAGTCGAGGGGGCCAGCCCAGGCTGATCCGGTGGCTCAGAGGGGCCCGCCCTGGGACGAGGGGGCTCTTGATTTATGAGTGCCGCTGAATAGCCCCGTGAAAACGGCCAGTGAGGAGAGGGGGGAGGGGGACGCCGCCGTAGCCATTCCTTGCACCTGGGGCCCAGAGGGAGAAAAAGGGAAAAAAGCAATCAGTGCCTGTGTGCGCACCAGAGGAGGTGGCCCACACTTCCTCACCACGCTGGCCTCCAGCACTGGAGAAATCTGGGGAGGACAGTCTCTGTTGACTCCGTTTCCCTCAAACTGCCAGGGGGGCTTCATCACTGTTCCTTCCTGCGTGCTCCTGCCTGCCTGCACTGGAGCCCTCCCTTCCCAATCTTGAGATGCCCTTTGGTTCACACACCCCCCCCGCCCCCCGCCTCCTCTTCCCACCCCTGTGGCCCACGTGCCTCATGGCCTCCTGTGGGGTCTCTAAGGCATGAGCCAGAGCCTATCACTGCCCCAGGGAAAACCAGCAAACTCCTGGCTGTGGCCATGATGCATGGCAGAGAACCCAAGGAAGGAGCAGACCAGGCTGGCCCAGGGGTCCACCAAGGCTGCTTCCTCCTCCGCTGTCCCTGCGGGCATCCCAGCCCCATTTCCTTGGGTCAGAAGTCACGGGATGTGCCATGGTGCATTTGTCCCTCTTACAAACCTTCCTCAGAAGCCCCAGCCACTGCTTTCACTGACCAGATCTGGGACACGTGGCCACCTCCAGCTGCAAGGGAATCTGGAAGGGTATTTTCATCCAGACACGCTGAAGCCCAGAACATATTGGGTTCCATTAGAAAAGGGCAGGGTGGCTATTAGGTAGGCACATAGGAGGCTCAGCACTGCTATGTGACTTGGCCTGGTGGCCCTCTCCAACCCCAGGGCCCCTGCAGCGAGCCGTGCTGCCCTTCCCACTGCCCTCCGCCCATGGACTCGGCTCCATCTGATCCCTTGGCTCCAGCCCCACTGTCCCCTCCGTGGCCTGGTGGGCTGCTGCCCCACTGAGACTCCGATATCTCCGAGAGGACTGTCCCGAGCCTAGAGGGGTAAATAACGTAAGGAGCGCTTATCTGCTGAGATGCCACGCAGCTATTAAAAAAACGTGGCCAACTGGAACACACTCATCAGGGAGAGGTCTCTGTTGTGAGTTGAATTGTGTCCCCCAAAAAGATAGGACGGAGTCCTCAGCCCAGGTACAGGGCCTTTGCAGATGTTATTAGTCAAACTGGGGTCATCCTGGAGGAGGCTGGGCCCATCTGCCAGCGACAGTGTCCTGATAAACAGACGAGGAGACAGAGATGCCCCAGACAGAGATGCCCCGGGGGGCGGCCAAGTGGGAATGGAGGGGCAGACTGGAGCAGGATGTCTACCAAGTGAGGGTCGCGGGCCACCGCCAGGTGCTGGGAGAGGCAGGGAAGGATGCTCCCTGGGCAGCCTCAGAAGGAGCACCGCGGCTGCCCCGGGATCCCGGGATCCCGGGATCCCGGCCTCCCGGCCTCAGACCTTCAACAGAATTAACGTCAGTTTGGGCCACCTGGCGTGTGGGATTTGGTTATGGCGGCCCAGGGGAACTCCTGCAAGTTCACTGTCAAGTCAGCGCCCGGGTGGGCATGTTCACCTCTGGGAGCTCCACTTAGACCTCCCTCCTCTGGGAGGCTGTTCCTGGCCTCAGCGAGTGTTCCCTCTGTGCCCTGACCACACCTCTCCGTACCCCCGAGAGCTCACAGCACACACCGCCTGGCCTGCCCACGTCGAGGATGAGCAGGGCCCGGGGCCTCTCACTGCTGGGAAACCGCAGACATCTGAGGAGAATTTGCTGAACGGCTGACACTTCATCCAGCACGTTTGTGAGCTTGCGCACCTAGTCCTCCTGCCTATGTCAGCCCCATTTTGCAGATGAGGAAACTGAGGGTCTGGACGGACACTGGAGCGTGCCCTGGTCATGCACCTCGGGCTGCCGTCAGGGCCCGAGAGCACAGACCACCAAGCCGGGCCCCTCTGACCCCAGGGAGGGGGTGGGGAATGGATACAAACAAGGCCACACTCTTAAGAAAACAAAGAATGTTTTATTCCTTCAGCGGTTTCTATACAACAATGACACCACGAGAATAGGGTGGGAGTCTTGTCTTCCTTGACCCGAGTCAGCCTCCTGGGAGAGCATATCACATTGCCCAAGAGGCTGAGCCCCACTCAGGGCAAAGGAGGCCACAGTCATCTCCAACTTGTGCAAAATCATCTGCCTCCCTGTGCAAATACACGGCCACGCTGTACTGTGTCCACGAACAGGCCCTTCCTCCACGGCCTCATGGGAACACCAAGCAGGAGGAGACTCCCTGGGAGAGACATCACTTGCTGGGGCGTGGGGATCCTCCTGTACCGATCTCCTTGATGACTCCTCTGCATGGCTTAGGGAACCCTGGCCAGCGGCCAGAGCCCCACACAGTGACTGACCCATGTCCCCATTTTACACACAGGCAGCCTGAGGACCAGAGGGTGACAAGCCTTCCCCTCCCGCGGCTGGACTTAACCTCTGAGCTCCCCTCCCACTGGCCTGTGCCTGGTCCCCCAGCCCAGGCCCTAGGCTCATATGGAGCTGCCAGCTGGTCCCAAGCCTCTTAGCGGGTCCGTGGGAGTGGCGGCAGCCGGGACATTCCCAGCTGTGCCACATGGAGAAGCTGGGGTGCATCCCAGCAGAGTATTATGTCCTGGGACACCAGGAGGCACCCGGAGCTGCCTCTCCGTCCCTGATACAGAGACCGGACAGGTGGCCGAGAAGTGCCCCCTGCAAGGTGGCCGACTGGAGGTTAGCCGCTGGGTGGCCCATCGGTGAGTCGTCAAAGACCCCACAGCGGTGGCGGCCCGGATCCCGGGAAAGGGCTGGAGCGTCGGCGGGCTTTCCGGAGACCCCAAGTGACAGCGCCAGGCTCGGCGCGGGGGGCGCTACACGCCGTCACCTCGGAGCTCGGCGACTGGACGGTGCGGATAGGAGGCTCCCTATCTCCCGGCCGAGGGCCCCGCGGACGTCAAGCCTGCGGCCAAGGGCCCCCCAGCCGGTGCGTGGAAGGCAGCCCAGGCCCGCCGGCGTCCGCAGTCCGCGGCGCCCGGGCGCCGGCCTCACAGGCTGGAGGGCTGGGCCAGGCCGGGCCCCGACGCGGCGGCGGGCACGGCCTCGCCGTCGGGCCGGGCCTCGGGGCCGCGCGCGTACGAGAGCACCACGGTGACGGTGGCGAAGGTGGCGGCGTTGACGGGGAAGGCGCGCAGCAGCGTGGAGGCCAGCCCGCGCGTGAACACGCGCCAGCCCTCGGCGCGGTAGCTCTGGCGCACGCAGTCCACGAAGCCGCCGTAGCGCGGGGCGCCCCGCAGCCCGTCGGCCTGCAGCCGCGACTTGACCACGTCCACGGGGTAGGTGGACAGCCAGGACAGGATGCCCGACGTGCCGCCCGCCAGCAGCAGCTTGGGCACGAGCAGCCGGTCGCCGGGCTCGCAGCCGAGCGCGCGCGTCAGCACGTCGTAGGACAGGAAGTAGACGCCGAAGCTGGGCGTCTCGCGCAGCAGCGTGGACGCCATGCCCCGGTTGACGCCGCGCAGGCCCTCGCGCCGGTAGATCTGCGCCAGGCAGTCCAGCGAGCCGCGGTAGGTGCGCGCCGGCCCCGCGGCCTGCAGCTGCAGCCGCGTCTTGGCCAGCTCCATGGGGCAGCAGATGACGCACTGGATGGCGCCCGCCGCCGCGCCGGCCAGGAACTGGTTCAGCGGCGTGTCGCGGCCCAGCGCCCGCAGGGTGTTGCCCTGCACGCCGAACACCAGCGCGTTGATGAAGGTGAGCCCCATGAGGGGCGAGCCCAGGCCCTTGTACAGGCCCAGCACCTGCGGGGGCGCACAGACACGCGTCACGCGCGCTCCTGCTCCTGCTCGGGCCGCCCCGCCCGCCTCCCCGGGAGCCCGCGTGCAGGGGCTGCTGAGCCCCCCAGCCACCTCGCGTGTTCAAGGGGACCAAGCCGAATTCTGCTAGAACCCTCGTCCTCGAGGTCCGAGGCCTGGGCATTCGCGCCTTCCCATTTCCCAAGTCCCCATTTGCCCATAGTCCGCGGGGCCGGGGGGCAGGGGGGGTGCGTCTTTTCCAACTCTGCCGTCTGGGGCTCAAAGCATTCCAGAAGATGGTTCCCCACCGCCACCCCCAGGCCCAGGCCACTCACACTCTCCTGCTTGATGATTGACTGGAAGCAGTGCAAGGTCCCTCGGTACTGAGGCTTCTCCAGGCCCTGGACCTGAAGCCGCACCTGCAAGGACAGGGCCCAGTGAACGGTGGCCGAGCCAAGCCAGAGCTCCCAGCTCTCTCGCCCCAGCACTCAGGTCAGCCCTCGGAGGCTCTCTGGGGGAGGCCCAAGGCTAGATGCTGGAGGCAGGGAGCCAAGTACGTTTCTGTGGCCTTTGGAATTCTGGGATGGGGCAGGGCCGGGTGTCCATGCCTCTTCAGGGGAGGGGATCAGTGGGCAAAGAGCCACAGAGACTGCCAGCTGCATAGGGGGGAGAGGGTCCCCGAGATCTCAGACAAGTAGAGGCCAAGCCTCTGGTTGCATTACATCTGCATGACGTGTGGACAGTGGGGCCGAAGCACTTTCCCAGACCTCCCCACTGTCCTGGTGGCAAACTGTGGCCGATGCCAGAGGGGCTCCCCACCTATTCCCATCACCCAGCTCCCCTCAGGGGCTGACAGTGCCACAATGGGTGTTAAAAGCACTGAGCCTTGGACTCTGAGGGACCCCTAATTTCTGCCAGTAGCCCCTTGTGGGGACAGTGGTCGTGAGTTAACAAAGCAGTGACAGAAGAGCAGCTGACAGCCTCCTCGATGACCATGTCCCCACTTTCGGGACCTGGGGGCTCATGCCCAGCTGCCCTTGGCCCCCCATAGTCCAGAACCACTTAATGTGAAAGTATTCTTTGTTGACGGAGAGCTTATCTCTGGGCTTGATACGCAGGCCCCACAGTGTGGAGCGGGAGCACATTTCCCGAACTCAGAATCCAGGTCATGGGGGTGGGGAGTGAGCCAGGTTAAGTCCTGTTCTCAGGAGCTGACTCAGAAATCACTGTACATCCAGGGCCACGGCACGAACACCCCTCTGTGGCCGGCAGCACCGGAGGGCCTACCCCTGGAATCACCAGCTGAGGTGGGTGTAGTTACTCCCACTTCAGAGGTGGGAACACTGAGGCTCAGAGATGTTTTGCAGCTCGGCCAAGGCTGTCTGTCCACTCCAGCAACGGGAGTGGCTCGGCTGCGGGGGCGGGGGGTGCTGGCTGGTAAGAGCCTTCCAATGGATCTTCTCTTGACAAACGCACTTACAAAAGAATGTGTTCTGAGAACACAAAAGCACCATCTCTGCGCACGAGGACCTCTGCAGTTGGTGGCCACTGCTCTGAGAAGCAGCTGACAAGCAAGTGCACCCTGCAGTGGACCACCCCAGGGCCCCTTCCCACCCTGGCGGCCTGGCTGGGCCACGGCCTGGCGGGGGAGGGGTGGATTTTCAGTGGAGAAAAGCAAAAGCGCTTGGGCAACATATTAATAACATATTAACACCTTAACACTTAATAACGTATTAACACCTTGAGCTCTGCTCAGGTTGTTTTTGGGATGTGAGGTTTTTTACTTCCCTTCCGTGTTATGGGGTCTCTGGTGGGACATTTCTCTTTCTCATGCAGCCACTGAATGGGCCCTGTGAGCAGAAATAACAGGAAGCAGGGCCAGGTGGGCCCTGCTTGGGTGGGATTTTCGGACACACGTGGATGGCAGCTTGAAGTCTCTGCAGGTTGAACACGCTCTTGCCCAGGCTCAGGCCAGCTTGGGTCCCACAGGGAGCACGGAGGCCCCTCTCCCCTTTGTCTCTGACCCCTGGACCTGGGCTGAGCACTCGCTGGCTGGGAGTTTGGGGGACCAGGTTTGGGGGTGAAATGGGGCCCAAGTCTTGTAATCTCTAGAGTTGAGGTTAACATCCTGTTTGAGGATTGGTGGGTCCGCCCCTGGAAAAGTGGTTGTTCGCACACATGCCCAAAAGGCTTCCAGCTCTCCACCGGGCTGAGAGACGCCCAACGTGAAGACCCTCTGATCCAGAGGGGGCTGATTTTTCTCCACCAGCCCCACCTGAATCCCCGCCCCAGGACCTGTGCCGGGCCCAAGCTCACCTCAGGCCCTCCCTGTCTCCTGCTAGTCAGGGAGGGAACTGTGTGGGGTGGGGAAGGGGAGGGGTGTGGCGGGGTGCGGTTCAGGCCCAGGGTCTGGTTCAGCGAGGACAGAGAAGGGTCGGGTTCCCCTGGTCTGTACTTACTAGCGCTCTCCAGGGTGAGGCTTACGCTCATTTACAACAAAGTTACACTTTTGCTATGGGTGGAGACAGCCCCTAGCTCAGAAAGTAAAGGCGGTTAAAGCAACATAAAATATCAACATCACATCCAGGCACGGAGCCCCCAGGGCCCAGCCCCCGACCTCCCCATCCCCTCCCCTGCCCTGGGATGGCCACTCCCCGGTGAAAGCAGTTTTAGACCCACTGTCCCTGATTACTGTCATGTCCCGGGCAGTAGAAGGGAGCGGGGCTGCTAGGAGGACTGGGGGGTTTCTGGGGGGCGGACCTTGTTCTGCTCTCCCCAGGCTTGTGCTTCAGTGTGATGATTTGTAGATTCATATGCTTGGCATGTGTGTACTTTTCTACATGGTTACATTTCAGTTAAAACAACAACAGAGCTACTGAAGTAAATCCCACTTTTGCCAAACACAAGGAATATATCCGGGTGAGGGTTGGGGAAGAGATCTATGAAGGACTGTTTTTTTTTTTTCCTTTTTGGTTTATATGTCTCTATAATGGTTAAAAATGTCTTTACAACCTACATTACTTTTGTAATAGAAAGCCAACCAAATAACTGTGTGTGTACCTGATGATTGAAACACATTTTGAAAAAATATCACACGCCCATGGCAGGCACAATGGCAGCGGGGGCAGATCCTGAAGGAATGTACAGAATGGGAAAACCGGTTTGTCAGTATAAGGAAATAAGGTGCTCTTCTACCTTTCCCAGTTTTCTTTTTAATGAGAATTGTTTAACTTTTATACTGGAAAAGAGCCAGTAAAAAATAAGGCCATTGGTGTGGGGGGGCGCCTGGGTGGCTTAGTTGATTAAGCATCTGTCTTCGCTCAGGTTGTGATCTCAGGGTCCTGGGATCGAGCCCCGCATCGGGCTCCCTGCTCAGCAGGGAATCTGATTGTCCCTCTCCCTCTCCCTACTCCCCGCTGCTTGTCCTCTGTCAAATAAATAAATAAAATCTTAAAAAATAAGGCCATTGGTGACACAGCATTAAATTAAACCAAAGGCACGCGTTCCTTGATCAGCACAATATAATAGTGTGTGAGCCCGTAACTAGGACGAGAGGGGTCACGAGTTGAGTGACAGAGGGGATTACTGGGGGCGGGTTTTTTTCCTATCCATAAGAAGCTTGGTTTTTTTGTTTTTTTTTTTAAAGATTTTATTTATTTATTTGAGAGAGAGAGAGAATGAGAGAGAGCACATGAGAGGGGGGAGGGTCAGAGGGAGAAGCAGACTCCCTGCCAAGCAGGGAGCCCGATGCGGGACTCGATCTAGGGACTCCAGGATCATGACCTGAGCCGAAGGCAGTCGCTTAACCAACTGAGCCACCCAGGCGCCCAAGAAGCTTGGTTTTTAAAGTCAGGTTTGCCCAGATGTGATTGATGCAGGTGGGCCGCAGTGACCAAAAAAAGCCACCAGTGGATTTCTTCAAAGACCACCCTCCAGGGGCGAGGTAAAGGGGGGGATCTAAGGGGCAGGAGCCCTGTGGGGTGGAGAGGCTCCTGGTCCCCAATCACTGCCGGGGGTGCTGGTCGTGGCCCAGGAGCTCAAAGGGGGCCAGAAACCCCAGGACAGAGTCCTCCCTAGCCTGGGAGCACTGAGGAGGGGGCCCAGTGGGAGTGGGGCTAGCTGAGGGGGGCCTGGCCATGCCCAGGCCGAGTCATGGCTCAGAGAGGTGTGGCCCCTGCAACATTGGGCTGAGGAAGCGAATCCAGAGTCACTTCATGGCCGGATACAGAGGCATTTGCAACATGTGACTGCAAGATATAAACCCAGCAGGGTGCGGACAGTGCCAGGCTCTCCCAGGCTGCTCTGGCCTGTGGGCAGGCTTCACGGGGCGGCCAGCTGGGCAGCGCTCAGGCAGCTGTGAGGACAGGCAGGCTGTGTAGGGACCCGGGCTGCTGTGTGGCAAGAAAGCCTGGTCCTTCCACCTTCTCCTTAAATTGCAAACGATTGGATAGAAGATCTGTGCTCTGCAGAACCAGCATTTCCTGCAACCCAAACTTGACTGTTGAGCACCCGGCACAAGGGCCTCTGTAATCTTTTTTTTTAAGATTTTATTTATTTATCTGACAGAGAGAGACACAATGAGAGGGAACACAAGCAGGGGGAGTGGGAGAGGGAGAAGCAGGCCTCCCGCCGAGCAGGGAGCCTGATGCAGGGCTTGATCCCAGGACCCTGGGATCATGACCTGAGCTGAAGGCAAGACGCTTAACAACTGAGCCTCCGTAATCTTGCCCAACGCCTCACTTGGCAGATGAGATCCCTGGGCCCCAAGGTAAAGCAGCTGGCCCAAGGTCACACAGCAGATGGGCTCGCGGGGGCCTGGACCTGCACATAGCCTCAGGCAGAACTTGTTCTGGTCAGAGCCAAAACATCAAGCTAGGCCCTCATGCCTGCGCTGGAGGCAACCCCAGCCCTGAGGTCCCGAGGCCTTTTCTTGCTCAAGGACCACCTGACTGCCACTGAAAAAAGAGGGGACAGGAGGTGACCTCAACCCAGCTAGGGCTGACATCCTTGCCTTCGCTGTCCCCAGGAGGCACTGCCAAGTTCAGTGTTTACAGTGGGTCACAGGGTCTGGCCTGGTGCCCTGCTGCTTACGGCTTGCCCTGATTCCCGGGGGAAGCCTGCAAGGGAAAGTCCAGACTTGGCTGGTTTCAGGACTTAAAACCCCAACAACAGGGAGAAAATCCTATTTGGGAATTTCCAGCTAGAAAACATGGATTTCCTTTGTTTCCATTGTGAGCCTCTGAGCACCTGGATCTGGACAGTTTATCGAGGAGGAGCTGCAGACTGAGTGCCCGCCCCAGGGCCCCACACTGGAGCCAGGAACTCCTTGCACGTGCACACCAGCCCTTGGGAACCCATCGCTCAGTTTCGTGCCAGTGGGGATTACCACTCGGTGAAGATCATGTTCATGGGAAATACTGACAGGTTCTGGTTTTTCTCTTTCTGTATTTTCTCTCTGAACTGCACTTTCTTTCAAGAAGATGTCTGGGGGGCTTCTGCATCAGAACAGTGAGCAGTCCCCGCTCTGGGCAAGGGGAAGTCTGCCCTTCAGCCTCTCAGTCTCAGGGGCCACCACCATGGACCTCCAAGTTCAGCCCTGAGCTGGGAGATGTAAGGCCAGACCCAGAAGGAAAGTGGACACACAGCCGTCCACCTGGGTGTCACAGAACCCTAAGTCTACCTTTATTCCAGAACCTATGGGAAGACCTCACAGGCGTTCCTAAGGTGGTCACTGGAAAGGGGCCTCCGGCCACCCCAGCCCTGTAGGCCTCGGTGCAACGTCTGTGCCTCCACAAAGACCTGAGAGTAAAACTGTGACAAGACACTCACCTTGACCGTGTCAAATGGGTGTCCCACGAGCACGCCTGCCACACCTGGAGGAAAAAAGGAGGACCGTCACCCAGATTGCCTCAGAAAGCTGCAGTGTGGGGGGCGTCCGGCTAGGAGGACCACACGGGAGCTGCTGGATGGGAACAGAGAACGTTTACCAGGCGCCCTGTGAGCTCTTTTGTCCTCAGGTCTGCACGAGCAGTGGGGTAAGAGGGTGACATCCCTGAGGATGAGCCAGGATCTGTCCCACTCAAAGCTGGTGTCTCTCTCTCCCCTCCTGCTCACACACTTGACAACAGAAGTTGTCTCCCCCCACCACCCGCCCCGTGCAAACACCTCCAGGCACGGCAGGGGGGCCCAGGGGTTTTGGACTTGGGGCCAGACGGTCACCCAGATTTGAATTTGCCCTCTGCCACTCACCGGCTGGCCAAGCTCCTGAGGAACTCAAGGTCTGCAGCTCACTCCCCTCACCTGCACTCTGTGTGAGCATCCGCTCCGCCAAGCCCCTCCCCTTGCGTGCTGACCCAGGGCCGGAGGCATCGAGGCATCAGGTATTGCAGACACTGGCTGACCACTCCCTTCCCTGCAGGGGAGCCACCTGCGGCCCAGGGAGTCGGCTCCCGACTCTGTGATCATGGGCGATATGAATCAGTCCAGGCCCTGCCCAAACCCCAGGCCCACCTCGAAGGACAAAGGCTCACTCTCCAAATTGGCTCCTAAATACTTTTCAGAGTGCTGAGTGCTGTTCAGGTGTAAATATCACTGGGAATCAGGCACCTTGGTTCCCCATTCACAGAAGGAGAAAGGGAGGCTCAGTGAGGGAGAGAAGCCCATGCACCAACTCCCATGCCTTCCTCCCTAGAATTCTGTGTGTGAATCTCTTAAAGTTCTCCTTTTACCACTCGGAGTATTTATAATTAAGACAGTTACTATTTGTTGAGTGACAAACAGTAACGTTTCTACTGGGGGTCACTGTTGTTAGTTTTGTATGTGACTAACTCTCCCTCTTATTTGTAAACAAAGGACTATTAGCCCATTTTACAGATGAGGAATGGGAGGCTGAGAGAATATGTCCATGTTGCGCAGCTAATAAGTTGGTGGGGTGAGGATTTGAACCTGGATCTTCTGGGCCTGGAGCCCCTTTGGGGCTGGATATCATGGTGGTGGGCACCCAGAGGTTAGTGGGGATTACTGTGCTGCCTCTTTATAACTCGCAGATCTTTGTAAGGTGCCCTCTCCATCCTGTTCAGTACTTTGGGCCTTAGAATCCACTGTGTTTGGTACTGACTTTGCCAATCCTGCTTTCTTTTTGGTTACGTGTGTCTGGTATCGCTTTGTGATGGTTAATTTTCAACCTGGTCCTCCTACTTTGTTTTTGATGCTCCTGGAAATGAGCTACAGCTCGGCTAGGCTTTGGTCCCTGCTCCCATCTGAAGCTGTCTCTGATTTTGCCAAGACGGGACATCTGACCCAACTCCATCTTATTTTATGTGAATGAATTCTTTTACTCCTTTTCTTTTCTACATTTTTGCTGGTTCAGGCAAACTGCCATTTGTCCTCCTCCTGCTTGTTAATGTTTAAGTTCAGCTAAAGGTTACTTCTTGTTTCTAACACTTAGAATCATTATCTGTAGACACAGGATAAGAACCGTCGCCCCTCAAGGCTCTGTCTGCACCCCCCCCGCCACTGTCCCTACCCCTCCCCAGTAAGAGCCACCCCAAGAAGGTTCCCCACCCCTGTAGCTTCCCCTTCTACTCCCTACCCTCCCACACCCAGAGACCCCACGAAACTCATAGCTCTTCGCTCTCCTCTTCACCTCTGCCCCCTTCTGGGGGTCTCTACTCTGATCAATTGCCATTTGGCGCCTTTCTGGACTATTTTTCTTGGAGGTAACATATAGGGCAATGGCCTCCGTATTCCTGCTCCTCTGCATAATGTATTTCGTTAACGCTGTCAGGGAACAAGGGTCCTGTGCTCTGGTGAGGCTCTCAGGCCCAGGCCAATATCCCAGAATCTCCTGGCTTTTGGTGCTACAGCTGAGAAATCTGTTGCCAGTGCATTTCTTCTCCTTGGTCAATAATTTATGCATTCTATCAGGAAGCCTCTGAGATTTTATCTGTAGATTTCAGGAATGTCATCGAGATGCCAAGGGTGTGTCCTCTTGTTCTTTTTTTTTTTTTAAAGTAACCCTGCCTGGACCACACCAGTGCTTTCACTCCAGAGACTCAGGCCTTTTTCTGATCAGAGAAAATTTCCACTCTTACGTATTCATCCGAATCATCGTCTCCAGACCTTTTTCTCCTTCTGGAACCCCTAACATTCACAGGAAGATGAAAAGACATCCCTAAGGCATCTTGTCCCTCGAGACTTCCATACCTGCGTCTCTGGTCTTTTGAGACACACTTTGTTTCTATCTTTTGCAATCCACCTTCTTTTTTATGTCGTGTTGTGAATTTTCTAAATTTGAACACCCTAGTTCTAGAATTTATTTTCTGGGACTGTGACTGATTCTCTGGGGTTTTGGAAACCTGACACTTGGCTGGGGTATGCTGTTTGGCCTTGCTTCTCTCTCCAGCTGTGGGCCAGTTGTGGGGTCCCCAAGAAGCACACACTGGAAATGCTAGAGGTTCCCTTCCTGTGGGTGACCCGTCCTGCCTCTGGCCCCAGACTTGCTCAGGTTCTGGCACCAGCCTTCATCAGCCTCCAGGATGGGAGGGGTGACCCCCTACCCCACAAGCCTCGGTTGGGAGGCCCCACCAAGGCCTCCAGTGGCAGCCATTTGCTTTCCTACTTTCCCCAGAGGCCCGGTTCAGGGCCCTCAGGGGAGGGGCTTCGGGCCTCACCTCGGACATCCCCATTCACAGGAACAGAGGGGGCCTTGGGGCCTGCCTCCATGAGGGCCTCCAGTCCCCCAAAGCCTTGTCCTTTTAACCTCAGTGACCTTGAGAGCCAGGAAGCCCTGCCAGACCAGGTCCCCAACAGGCCACTGAAGCAACACAAGTGGACCCTTTCTTCCACCTCCAAAGCCAGTGCCCACTGCCTTACACAAGCTGGACTCTTAGAGGTACCCTCATCCCATCATGGCCCTCCAGGGTAGGAGGAGGGGACCACTCTCCCCAGGCAGGGTTCCCGGCCCCACCATGGAGCTGTTCTCCACACCTCCTCCTATCCACGCCCAGCGCAGGGAGAACTCCACTCAGAGCACAGGGTGTCAGCGGCCTGAAGACCTGGGACGGACCCCCTAGTGGGGAGTGTGGGTAGGCCGCCTGAGCGCCTGGATGCTGTCAATCAAGGTGCCTGCCTCACCACCTAGGGCGAAATTGAACACGTGACCAGACACTCAGCCAATCAGAGGTGATGTACTGTTCTCTGTCCCAGGAATCTGCATCTCGAGGGCCCCCAGGCCACCAAAGAGAAGCACCGCCATCACCCTGCCCTGGGCCTACAGGCCTGGAGGAGCCCCAGACGAAGGAACCAGGCGGGGGCTTCTAGGGCTACCGGCGCATGGTTCCTAGACGGTCCCTCTGCATGGCCAGACATGCCAGGGACCCAGAAGGCAGGCCGGGGACACAATCAGGTCACTGTTCTACCAGTCCCTCCAATTCTCAGGACCAAGGTTTCTCCTGGGTGGAATAAGAGCAGAAGTTCCCAGGGGAGGGGGAGCAGAGGCTGACGACCCTCACAAAGAATCTTTGTGGCAGCCACTTCCATTCTCATCCACCTGGGAGACTCAGGCCTCCACTCCCACAGCAGGGAGGTAGGTGCGCAAGACCTGCCCCAGGCTTGCACCTGGATCCGAGTAAGTCAGTGGGGGCGGGGGCTGTGGCCTATAGCTGGGTGTGGTACTGGACTCTTATCTCACCCCAACCCTGGAGCCTGGACAGGATCTCCTAGGTGGGCCTAGTAAGGATGGACAGAAGGCATTCCAGGAGCCAGAGCCTCGAGTGACTGAACACGTGTGCCTGGGGCGATGGGTCCCTACGCAGGCCTGGCCTTAGGATGAGTAGTCCTACCCCAAGCCCCACAGCTCGCAGGGGGCTCCCAGGACACCTGGAGAAATCAGAAGGAATCCTGCCCCTCTGGGGAAAGAACCCACACTCCCCAAGAAGTTGGGAAGGGTCTTTGGCCATGGGCCGGCCCACCCTCACTGAGCCATCACTTGGAGTGGGGGTGGGGTAGAGGAGGGCCTGGAGTCCAGGAGAAGCCAGCAGGTGTGGGGGCTGGTGCAGCCATGGGAGGGGAACAGGAAAACAGAGTGGGGTCACAGGGGGATAGGGGAGCTGAGAGCTGGATCTGCAGAGGCTGCCCCCTCCTGTCTCTGGCCTGGGCTTGGGAGAAATGCACCCATTTATGAAAAGCCCTGGGGTTTTCCCCCCTTCAGCAGGCTCCAGCCGGGTGGTTTCCTGAGGCCCGATTGGGTAACAGTCCGGGAAGTTCCTTAAATCTCTTCACACACATCACTTCCTTGGCACTCTCTCTTCTCCACCAGTCTCCTCTTGCCCAGAGTAGGAAGCTCAGACTGCAGAGGTTTAGATGCCTGAGGCCATTGCTAGTCCTTCCTCTGCCTGCAGGGCGCCCAGCGCCCAACCCAAGCAGATGATAAACAGCCGATAAACAGTGCTGGAGGAGGGAAGCCCACCATCAGCGCAGGACCAGGCCCGGGGTGACGCAGTGGCTCCTGTCACCTCGGTGGGGAATACCTGTTAGCAAAACCTGGCTCGCAGTTAATACCAGTTGAGTAAATAAACTCTCCAAGGAAAAGCAGAGAAACGAAAGGCCAAACAGGGAAGTGGCCGGCCTGATGCCCTGGGTGGCCCACAGCAGAGCCAGGACAGCACAGTGACTGCTGCCCTCTCGGGGACACAGGCTTGGGGAGGACCCTCGCAGCCTCGCCTGGGTGAAGGTGCCCCACATCGGTGACACGCACGCGTGAGCACAAGGGCCAGTCCACGCCGCGTGTCAGGCCCACGCCGCCACTTGGGTGGGGTCGCCCCCCAGCAGCTCACGGAACAGCGTAGGAAGGTGCGGCGTGCCAAAGCGTGCCTCGGCGCCTGGGGTCCGGCCGGCGCCCTTCAGTGCCCTCCAAGGCCAGTCCGCCAGGGGGTCTTCCTGTGGCCCCAGCCCCGCCCAGACATCTGCGGGGGAAGAGGGTAGAGCCAACCCCAAACTTATCGGGCCCCGGGAGGGGACCGGGGTGTGGGGGGCGACCCCGGTCCGGGTAAGCGCGGGCTGGGGATGCAGGAGCAGGTGAGGGAGATGCGCCCGAGGCCTCGGAAGAGAAGGGCGCACGGGGCGGTGGGGCATCCTCCTGGCAGTCCCCGCCTTGGCCAAGCCTCCGTGCCAGCCACCTCTCGTCTGGACGTGCCCCGAAGGACTTAAACGTCGCGTGCCCTGGCGGACTGCGCGCTAGACGCCCTCCGGGCCTGCTGTCAGTTCACGCCCACGAGAGCCCCGTGAGACGAGAGCATTGTTACCCCCATTCTGCAGGCGACGAAACCCCGGCCAGAGGATGGGCCTCCGGGGCTCAGGGCCCGCAGGTGAGCCGGCCTCCCATCCCGCATGCCTGGTTCCGGCCTCCCGAGATCCGGCGCTCGGGGCGGGAGCCGCCCACCTCCTTACCCCCAGCGCATCCAGCCAGGAAGTCGAGCGCCATTGCCGGGTCCCCGGTGAGGCCGCCCTTCCTCCTTGTCCTTCTCCTCCGGCCCCTCGCCGGACGGGCGGCCGTCGGGGGTCCCCCGGGCTCTCTGGATTGGGGCTCGGCCGGGCCGCCGCCTCCTGGCGCGGAGCCCGGGGCCGGCCGGGGTCGGGGGGCGGCGGCGGCGGCGGCGGCGGCTCAGCGCGCGGGTCCTCGGTCCGCGCACGTCCCTCGCTGACCGGCTCGCTAGACCTCGCTGCTGTCCGCCTACAGCCGGCGGTCCCTCACCTCGGGCCGCGCGCCCCGCCCCTCGGGCCTGCCGGCCGGACCCCGGCGGGATGCAGAGCGCGGCCAATGGGCGGGCGAGGCGCGGACAACACCCCGGGCCCTGCGCGCCGCCGCCGCGCCTCATTGGCTGGGCGTGTGCGAGGTGGGCGGGGTGGGGGGGGGACGTGGCGGGCGGGGGAGGTGCACGGGCGCTGCAGACAAAGAATGTGCTTCGTGCGCCCGCCCGCGCCGCTCCGGGTGGGAGAGGCGGCCGGGTGCGCGCGGCGGCGGGACGGTGGGGCCGGGCCCTGGAGCCCAGGGCCTGACCGCGGCCTGTGCCGGGCGGGAATCTCCCGGCGTGCGCGAGACGGCTCAGCTGAACGGGAGGCGGGGTGTGCTCGACTCTGCCGCCGAACCCCGGGTCCCTGCCCGTGTAATGGGGACACGGGCGCGACAGCGGGCGCCTAGAGCCAGGATCCTCCCAGGCTCGGACAGCACTAGTCGTGATACCCCGCGGGCGGCGAGTCGCGGGGTATCGGGGTCAGAGCGCGCCCGGGGCGGCGGGGAGCTAGCTGGGAAGGGGGCCGTGGGGCGCCCCTCGGGGGCCCGCACCTGGCCGCGCGCTGCAGGGCCGCGGGAGCCGCGGAAGGGTGCGGAGCGGGGCAGGTTCCTGGACGGGCCGAGAGCGGGGCGGCGGAGTAGGGGCACGGGAGGCCTCGGGACGGGGCAAGCCGGCTCAAGTGGGAGGGGTCCGGGCTCCAGTCGTCGTGGGGAGCCGGGCGGCGGGGGGGGGGGGATGAGGGGCAGAGGAGGAGCCGGGTCCGACGCGGTCCACATCCCCCCCACCCCCACCCCCACCCCCCGAGAGTCCCTGAGATTGGCAGTGGCAAGGACCCCTCCCTGGTCAGAGATCTGGACTGTCCGGTTGGGACTGGACTTGGCTGGGCACTTTCTCCTTCACAATGAGGGTGAGATAACACCTTTCGGGCCCGGGGCCCAACTTCCTTCTTCACTGTCCTGTGGTTCGGACCACACTCCCTGCCATGTTTCCGGATTGCAGATCACACAGTTCTTTTATTCTCACTGTACCGTTTCTGAAACCGGGATGGGGTTTACAATGGATCTGTACCCAGGGTTTTAAAGATTATGTATTTCTGGTACTAGGGTATAAGTCAGCTAAGCAGTGATCCATGGTGATACAGAGCCCACGAGGAATCCAACAGTCACTTGTGGTTTCCTTTTATTCTTCTTAGAATCTAGATAGAACATTCATTAAGCAGAGACCCAAACCCAGGTCTGCTGACTCCTCGTCCAGTGCTCGTGATGGCTGGTGGGCCCTGAACTGGGGGTCTGGAGGCCTGGGTTTGAATGTCGCCAGCCTCTGACCTCAAGGAGCCAGAAAAGCAGTAGCATGTGGGCCCCAGGAGAAGCCCAGACCCAAAACAGGGGTAGGAGTTGACAGTGGGGATACTCCAGTGGCTGGAGGCCGCCAAGGCACGACGATTAAATTACATCCAGGTGACTCACCCCTAGGAACACTTGTCCCCTCCTGGTTACTGACGCCTCCCGAGGAAAAGCACAATGCCTGCAGCAGTTACCCCTGGTTTCGGAGGTTTGAGAAGAAAGTCAAGTGCCTGAACAGGACAGTAAGTCAGAACAGTATTATGGAACAGTTAAGAAGGAAACAAGGATGACCTGCTTTATTTATCTATATATTTTATTTTATTTTATTATTTTATTTTATTTTTTTAAAGATTTT
Source organism: Leptonychotes weddellii (assembly GCF_054177405.1). Classification (NCBI taxonomy): domain Eukaryota; kingdom Metazoa; phylum Chordata; class Mammalia; order Carnivora; family Phocidae; genus Leptonychotes; species Leptonychotes weddellii. The sequence goes on along the minus strand of NC_138377.1, from coordinate 3,897,647 downwards.
ATTTATTTGACAGAGAGAGACCCAGTGAGAGAGGGAACACAAGCAGGGGGAGTGGGAGAGGGAGAAGCAGGCTTCCCACGGAGCAGGGAGCCCGATGCGGGGCTCGATCCCAGGGTCCTGGGATCATGACCTGAGCCGAAGGCAGACGCTTAACGACTGAGCCACCCAGGTGCCCTATCTATATATTTTAAAGATTTATTTGTTTATTTTAGAGAAAGAGTGAGAGAGAGCACACAAGCAGGGGAGGGGCAGAAGGAGAGGGAGAGAATCTCAAGCAGACTCTGACTCCCCACTGAGCATGGAGCCCGATGTGGGGCTCCATCTCATGACCCTGAGATCGTGACTTGAGCTGAAACCAAGAGCCGGCCGCTTAACCAACTGCCCTGGTGCCCTGCTTTACATATATATATTTTTATTTAAATATTTAAATTATGGGGCACATGGGTGGCTCAGTCCTTGAGCGTCTGCCTTTGGCTTAGGTCATTATCCCCAGGTCCTGGGATCGAGTCCTGCATCAGGCTCCCTGCTCAGTGGGGAGCCTGCTTCTCTCTCCCTCTCCCACTCCTGCTGCTTGTGTTCCCTCTCTAGCTGTCTCTCTCTGTCAAATAAATAAATAAAATCTTTAAAAAAATAAATATTAAATTATATATAAAAATGTATTTTATGTATATATATGTATATATGTATGTATGTATATATGTATATATATATATATTTTTTTTTTTTTTTTAAAGAGAATGCACCTGCCTTGGAGTCAATGTCATGCTGGGGGCAGGCAGCATGAGCCCCGACTCCCTGGGGGTCAGCAGCCTGACCTCTAGGGGCTCTGGTGGCAGTTCAGGAGAGACCAGAAAGGGAAAACAAGGAAGTCACGGCCAAGTAAATGAGTACGCAATGCCTGTATTTTGGAACCTGCATTATGGCATCAGCAGTCGGGTTCTGTGTCTGTTCTGTTTCATTACCTGAGGATAAAATTAGAGCTCAGAGTATGGTTGTTCAAACTCCTCACCTTCCCCAGCGCCCCAGGCCCCACCCCCATCCCAGGGGAAGCCACCCTACAGGGTCCCAGACTTTAAGGAGCAGGAGGGGCTCAAGGCCAGAGCAGTAACAGGACAGCAAGTTGGGGAGGGAGTGTCACAGGGGACCAGGGGTCAAGCCAGGTCACTGAAAAGTGCATGGTGCAAGTTTTTACTTTGTACAGCTTTTATAATATCTTACACAAGACGGGTCCCGTGTGGAAGAATTAGAAACACCAGCAGGAATAGAGGAAAAGAAAATCACTTCTGTTCTCGCCACCCTGGAATCACTTGGATTCAGTGACGGGACGCTGTTCTGACCCGGGTGAGGTGGGGTGGGGAGGGCAGGGCTGTCTAACTGACTCCCTGCTCGCTTGGAATAAAACCTAGGCTCAGTGCCTCTAGGCACAAGGTGACCTGCCCACAAGCTCCTAAGCCCATCCTCACCCCCGTGCTTTTGCACCAGCTGCTGCCTCTGCCTGGGAAGCTCTTCCCTTGCCCTGATCACCTCCAGAACTCAGGCCCCTGTTCCCTCCTCACAAGGGGCTTGGCTGGCCTTCCCTATCTACAGTGGACAGCCGGCCGCCCCTCCCCACACTGCTTTCTTTTTTTCTTTTTAAAGATTTTTTTATTTATTTATTCATAAGAGACAGAGAGAGAGAGAGGCAGAGGGAGAGGCAGAGGGAGAAGCAGGCTCCCCGCTGAGCGGAAAGCCCGATGTGGGACTCGATCCCAGGACCCTGGGATCATGACCTGAGCCGAAGGCAGACGCTTAACCATCTGAGCCACCCAGGCACCCCCCACACTGCTTTCTTTCAACTCCTAGAGTGACATTATTTGTTTCTCTGTGTGTTTATCACCTCTCTCCCACTAGAATGTGAGCTCCAGCAGGGCAGGGACCTTCTCTGTCTTCTTTATTAACCCTAAACAAGGCAGGCTCACAGTGGGTGCTCAATAAATGTGCAAGCTGACAAAATCACCAAATGGCCAGAGCTGTGGAAGGTGATGGACCCTGGGCGGGGGGTGAGGCCGGTGGGAGGCCCGCTGGCTGACAGCCTGAGCCTTCTCCGGGGACCTGTGTTCTGCGAAGAAAGAGGTGAGGGATGCTGGGGGTTCTGGGTGATAGTTTTTTCTAAAAAACGTCAGAAACAAAGTTTCTCCCTGCTAGGCTACAGTCTGCCCTGATAAGGAGCCAGGGAGATGCAGGAAGGGGACATGCCTCTCCTGGATTGGGGTGTGTGTGTGTGTGTGTGCGCGTGTGTCTGCTGGATCGGGGGGTGTGTGTGTGTGCGCGAATGTGTGTCTGCTGGATCGGGGTGTGTGTGCGTGCGCGTGTGTCTGCTGGATTGGGTGCGTGTGTGTGCGCGTGTGTCTGCTGGATTGGGGTGTGTGTGTGTGTGTGTGAACGTGTGTCTGCTGGATCGGGGTGTGTGTGTGTGTGTGTGCGCGTGTGTCTGCTGGATCGGGGTGTATGTGTGTGCACACACGTGTGTCTGCAGAGTCAGACTCCTGCACCCCTGCCTGTCAGTTTTGACTCAAAAGCAGGAGTCACAGGGCACCTGGGGGGCTTAGTCGGTTAAACATCCGACTCTTGATCTCAGCTCAGGTCTTGATCTCGGGGTCGTGAGTTCAAGCCCCACATTGGGCTCCATGCTGGGCATGGAGCCTACATTAAAGAAAAAAGAAAAGCATGGGTCACCCTGCCAACTCTGGCAGGGGTGAGCAGGCAGCTTGAGGAGCCAGGCCTGGGTGAGGCGGTTGGGGGCCCTGGCTCCCCACTCTAGACCTCCAGGATTGGAGTCTCCCAGGATGCTGGCTAAGACACAGATTCCCAGACCTAAGGAATCAAACTCCGGGAGCAGAGGGGCTCGAAAACTGCATTTAAAGTGACCCCTTCAGGGGTCTTTGGGTGGCTCTGGGGACCACAGGTTGAGACTGTCTCCAAGCACAAGTTCGGGAAGCTTCACTCCAGCAGTTTTGCTTTTCACTCTCAACTCGGGCCCCTTCTGGCTGTGTGACCCTGTGAGTCTTCTTGGCCTCAGGTTCGTCATCTGGAAAATGGGTTGAAGAGGATCCTAGGGGCCAGAGCGAGTGAAGGAGCTCACACAGGGCAGGCACCTTTGTAGGAAAACACAAGAGTTAATTGTTCATCTGAGAGATTAGGGGTTTCCTAAAGGCATCTTCAACTATCCAACTGGGGAGGGGAAACCCTGGCCCCAGAAGGTCTCTGAAGGCTACTGAGGACTGCGGGGGGCAGGTGGGGGACTTTAGGGGGGCTCTGGGAGATTGAGCTGTGGGTTTGCTGCCCAACACTGATGAGAACCAGCTCTGACAGGTCTCTCTCCCAGGGACCCAGTGGTTGCCATCTGGATGTCTCCAGCCTCTCATCCAGTCCACTCTCGGAGTGACTCAGCCCCCAACTAAGTGAGTCTACTCTGGGCCTCAGAGGCTGGAGGGCCGGGGACCTGTTGGGGATAGCCAGCCACTGTCCTCCCAAGTCCACGGGGCCCAGAGTTCTCTCATTAGGTAGACCTGAAGTGATTCGCTGGAATTGAGTCAACCCCAAAGTTGCCAGCATGCTGTGTGGGCGTCTTGCATCTTCATTCCGTTGGGAATGTTTACAGCCTTCCCCGGGGCTGCCTCTCCGGGTGAGCTGTGGGCCTCTCTTGTGCTTGGCACCATTCCCAACCCACTTGACCTTGGAGTGGTCGAGAGCCTGGAGCGAGGGAGGCTCCGGCCAGATTAGGAGGTGACCAGAAACTCAAGATGGGAGCGATATAAATAGACTCATAGCAAATGCTTCAAGTTTAAAAATAGAGCCTACGGGGGCCTGCCTGAGGGTGCCCCCAACCTGAAGGGCCCCAGCGGTGGTCCGCAGCTTGGGTTGGGCCAACTGGGCGGGACAGAGGGGTGGGGCCCGAGGCGCCCAGCCAAGTATGGCAGGTGCCCAATGTGCTTGCTGCTCACTCGGAGGTCGTGCAACCCGCGGGCCCCCTGGAGCCCACCCTCCGGGCTGGCACTGGGGCCCAACGTGAGCCGGCCCGGCTCTGCCCTCTCTGGGGTGGCACACTCTCTGGGGGGCAGATGAGCAGACCATCGTCCCAGGCCGAAGGGCCACGTGAGCAGGCACCCAAGGGCAGCGGCCAGAGGAGGGCAGTGTGTCCCCACGGGGGCCCTGGGCTGGGCGGCTGGGCCAGCTGGAGTTGGCAACCTGGAAGGCTGGAGGGGGCGTGACAGCGGGTAGAGAACGGCCCGTACTGAGCCCTGAGGCGTGTTGGGACAGTCGTGGACACGGCAGGCAGGCCCGCGGGGAGCACAGATGCGGGAGGAGCCTGGGGCAGCTCCAGAGACAGGCCCAGGAAGGGCCGGTTACCCTCAGCCTCCTGGAATCTGCCGTCCTGTAGGAATCCTGGAGTCGGAGTGCCCCTCTTCCCAGCAGGGCCTTGTGCTACCTCTGTGTCCCTCCTCCCTCCATGGCTCTCCTCCTGTCACGGCCGCTCAGCCAGGCAGCATCTTCCTCGGGTAGCTGCCCGGGGACAGTCCCTCCCCTCCCCCAGCCAGAGTTTCCCCTCTGCCACCTGCCCTGCTGCTTCGGGCTCTGTCCTCTGGAGTCCCTGTCCTCAGCCCCCTTGGGAGCCTGGCCCTCGGCTTCTATGCCACGTGGCGGGGAGCCTGAGCGCTGGCTGGGGCCAGGCCTGCCTCCGAGGCATACCCCCTCACGGGGCCTGGGGGTCCCTCTCTTCTCTCATTCACCCCGTCTGTGTTCTTGAGGATCTTTGTGTGCCCGCAGGGGCCCCCCCGGGAAGCATGCCCTCAGGCTCTGGTCCACGCCGGGATGCACACTCTTGAGCGCTCCTGTGAGTCCCTGCCTGCTTCACAAGCAGCTCAGCTGTGCCCCCTTCCTGGAAGCCTCCATAAAGCCCCAACGGAGACAGGCTTCTCTCTGTGACAGGCTGGCCACTCTTACCTGTTCCCATTCCAGCCTCTCGGTGGTGGCTGGAAGACCCGTCCACTAATCCTTGCACACTCCCCACTCCCGAATTCCCCTCTCATTGAGCGTGGGCTAGAATGAGCGTGTCACCTCCAGGGAATACAAAGCAGTGGGAATGACCATGTGTCACTTCCGAGACAGTCCCCCCCGCCCCCGGCTCTCCCTCTTGGATCTCCAGCTCTGGGGGGGAAGTTGGGAGCCATGTCGGGAGTAGTCCTGCGGAGAGGTCCCGTGTATCGAGGAGCGAGGCCTCCAGCCGACAGCCATGTGAGCGAGTCACCGTGGAAGTGGGTCGTCCGGCCCCCGTGAGGTCTTCGGGTGGTGCAGCCCAGGCCCACAGCTTGACGACAGCCTCATGGGAGACCCCGAGCCACAGCCACCCAGCCAAGCTATTCCCAGATTGCTGACACTTGGACATTGTGAGACAAGAAATGTTGGTCATTTGAAGTTGCTAATTTTGGGGATAATAGGTAGAATGTACTCCCCAGGCAGGCTGGGCCTGCAGGTGGGCGAGGGTAGTGTCGAGGTCATTCCTGGATCCCAGTGCCCAGCAGGAGGCCTGCACAGCAACACGCACACCCTAAGGAGTAATCGATTGATTGGCAGAAGTCAATAGCCTCCTTTCCCTAAAACATCTGGCTTCGGGTCCTGCTTTGGAGAGAGCATCCCGCTGCTCAGCCCAACTTCCTGTGTCTCGGATCAGGGTGGGGTCGGAGGTCATCTTGTCCAGATGCGACATCCGAGGCCCAGGGCCGGTAATGGGGACTCCAGGCTTGAAGACGCCCCCTGGGCAGGGCATGAAGGGGTTGCCAGGGGCTGGAAACATGGCCAGCGGGAGATGCATCAGAAGCGGGCCAGGAAGCGCTTGAGCTATGGCTCAGGTGCCCAGCAACGAAGAGGCACGGCCAGGGTGAGGTAGGGACGGGGCAGGAGGACCTATCAGTTGAGGGTCAGGCCCGCGGCTGCCGGCGGGCCCCCCATTCCACCTCCACTTCCTCTAACGCCGGATGCTGGGAGCCCTTCCCGCCCCGCCCCCGTCACGGGTAGAGGTCGTCCCTGGTCACGGAGAGAAACGGGATCATGGGAGACAGGTCAATGGGTGTCCTCATGGCAGAGCTGGCCTCCAATTCTTCTCATCAGTTCTCACCACTGTTCCTCTCTGGCCGCGGGGTCCCCATCTGTAACACAGGAGCGGTTCCGGGGGCCAGGAGGTTGGGTCGGACACCTGTGCCAAGCTCTGCAGTAAAGGCAGGGGCGTCCAGCTGGGTGAGAACCTGGGCTCTCCTGACCTTGGAGCCCCATTTCCTGGAAATGCCAGGGCTGCCAGTCTCTGGAGCCAGCCTCGGGCCCTGGCCCATTTCCATCGCCCGGAAATCCCACCGCCGTTCCTCGACCTCTCCAGATCCTGCCCCAATGGCAAAGTACGTGAAAATGAAGGATGGATTGGCTATCTTTCACTCGGCAGACCCCTCCGAGAGTGCGCCCCACGGAGACAACAAAAGACCCCAAAGCCGGCCTGTGGGAGGACTTTGTGTTCTAAACTGGAAACGAGCCAACTTCTATCACTGTGAATTAGATCATCATGGGGATACATGGTGTGCTGACAGCCTGCCAGACACGGCTCCAAGGGCTCTCCAGACATTGGCCCCTCAGGACTCCCAAAGCGGGATGGCAGTGGGTAATGGAATTCCCACTTCAAAGACAAGGACCCTGAGGCCTAGGTTCCTGGGTCACACGTGAGGACGCGCAGGGCCAGGGCCAAGCCTGGCTCAGCTCTGTCCCCCTTGTGAACCCTCGGCCACACCGTGGTACATGCACGGTGTGGGAGTTCGTGGGAGCCATGGTGTTTCAGGCACATTGATAACAGAAAGAAGCAAAGCACAAAATGACAGTAAAAAAGAAAATGTTTGGGGCGCCTGGGTGGCTTAGTCGGTTGAGCATCTGACTCTTGATTTCAGCTCAGGTCACGATCTCAGGGTCGTGGGATCGAGTCCAGTGTTGGGCTCTGCGCTGGGCGTGGAGCCTGCTTGAGAGTCTCTCTCTCTCCCTCTGCCCTTCCCCTCTCCAAAACAAAACAAAAAAACGACAAAAAAGAAAATGTTTGTGTTTACCTGCATTTGACTAGAAAGCAGGACCCAGACCTGGACGGTGAGGCATTTGCTTTGTACGCTCTCTCTCTTCAGTCTGGATTTTTAAAAAAATAACTTACAATTATTCTCTTTCTTATAAAATGTAAAAACGCATTTTGGAATGTGTCAAGCCCCTCGGCCGGCAAGTCCCTGTGCCCAGTGGGGCCAGCGCCACGCCCCCTGCTCCCAGAGCCCTTTGCGGCGGCCCAGGCTTGGGTTTCCTGTGCGATGTCGGCCTCCTCTTGGAAGACCAGCCGGGCGGGGCCGCACTCGGTGGGGCTCTGGTGTTGGCGGACGAGGGCCTAAAGCCGGCCGCGGTGCTAATCAGTAAAGCTCCCCGTTGAGAGGAGTGGCCCCGGAGAGTTCCCGTGGACTCTGCCTTCTGCTATCCACGCAAGACCCAGAGAGGTAACACTACCAGCCCAAGGGCACCCAGCTGGGAGGGGCGGAGCCAGGAGCCAAACCCAGCCTGTGGGCGCCCCGCCTGAGCTCTCCCCCAGACTGTGTGGGGCTCTCCCCGGCCAGGACCCCTGCCTGCCCAGCCACCCAGCCTCTTTGCCACCTCCTGAGTCAGCTCAAGCCAAGTGTGGGCAGGTGACCCTGCACTGACTCTGTTCATTCATTTGTATTTTCCACTGTCAATCCACTCACCCCCAACCCCTCCACCCCATCCATTCATCTGTCCATCCTTCAGTCCATCTGTCTGTCTGTCCATCCCTCCATCCACCTATCTATCCACCTGGCCACTCACCCCCTCCGTCCATCTCTCTACCCATTCATCCATCCTTTTGTCCGGCCATCCTCCCCCGGCCAGCTGTCCGTCCATCCGTCCATCCATCCACGCATCCATCCACCGACTTGTTTTCTCACGCCTTTCTTCCCCCAGCCTCCCCAGGGTGGCTGTCTTGTGCTGGGTGCTGTGGGCTTAGAGACGGGTCTGGCATGACCCTGCCTGCCCGAAGCTCACAGCAGGCTGGGGAGCTTTTCCACCTGAACCACAGCCCGAAGGGTGAGGTGGTGTGTTTTCTGTGTCTGCTGTGGAGAAGGGTAAAGTTTGGGCATGTTTGCTCAGGAGACAAAGGGTGGGTGACGCTTGGCTGCCATGACTGGGAAAACACACTTGTCTCCTATGTCACCGAATTGGGCTGCCCACCCCCCCCAACCCCACATGCCCCTTGTCTCCTCCTTCCTCTGCGTCTGTCCTTGGCGCTCACTGCTGTTTGGAGGTCTCCATGCTTTTGTCACCTCATCTCTTGGTGGCCTGTCCCCCTCCCTAGAACGTGAGAGCCACGAGGCAGGGACTCCCGTCTGTGTGGTTGTTGCTGTGATCTCAGAGCTGGGCTTGAATGCACAGCCCAGGGCGCCTGGGCGGCTCAGTTGGTTAAGCGTCTGCCTTCAGCTCGGGTCATGATCCCGGGGTCCTGGGATCGAGCCCCGCATTGGGCTCCCTGCTTGGCGGGGAGCCTGCTTCTCCCTCTCCCTGCCGCTCCCCCTGCTTGTGCTTGCTCTCTCTCTGACAAATAAATAAATAAAATCTTAAAAAAAAAAAAAAGAGCGGCGCCTGGGTGGCTCAGCCGTTAAGCGTCTGCCTTCAGCTCGGGTCATGATCCCGGGGTCCTGGGATCGAGCCCCGCGTCGGGCTCCCTGCTCGGCGGGGAGCCTGCTTCTCCCTCTCCCTGCCGCTCCCCCTGCTTGTGCTTGCTCTCTCTCTGACAAATAAATAAATAAAATCTTTGGATGCAAACAGCCTGGCTCCCAAGTAGACGCTGAGCTGTGTCTCTCTAAAGGCCAGGCAGGGCATCATCCTGCCCTTCGCCCTCTGACATGGCAGCCGCCTCTGCCAGCCCGTCTCCCCTTCACCCTGTATTGGCTGGGCAGGCGGGGAGGGGGCTGCCCCTCCATCAGCACCCAGCGTGTTCAAGGCCGGCCTGCGTCCACATGTCAGAACACAGAAAACAGGTAGACACACAGTCCCTGACCCGAGGGCCACCTGGACGAGGCAGTCCGAACCCTGTGCCCCTCTACCCCGGTCCTGCCAGCTTTCTGGCCAGCAGGACTCTCACTTTGTGTGGCCCTGGGCAAGTGCACGGCTTCCTTAAGCCTGAGTGCCCCCATGGCCACCTCGCAGCACTGCTGTGTGGGTCATGTGGGAGCATGTGCTGAGCCCCTGGGAGGGCCCACTGGGTGATGGCCATGGGGACAAAGCTCATGGGCGTCAGGGCCTGGCCCTCGGCATCAGAGAGGGGCTGGTTGTTCCAGAGTGTCTGGCGATCACATCCAGCCCTGCCACCTGTGCGGCCTCAGACAAATCCCCTCTTTGGGCCTCAGTGGCTCCATCTGTAAAATGGGACCGTCAGCACTGCTTTCCCTTCAGGAGAACCCTGGCTTCGTGAGAGGCCTGATCAGCAGCCCTGGCCCCTGGTTTCCTAGCAGTGGGCCCCTCAGGGCTTGGTCAGTGCTGGGCACTGGGGGCTGAGCAGAGGCAGACCCGGCGGGGCCCGGGGAGTGGGAGACAGATGTGGGTGCACATGGACAGTGTGGGGCCAGGGCAGTGTGCAGGGCATGGAGCAGACGCTGGGCTGTGACCAGTGTTTGCTCGTGGGGTGGGGGGATAAGGGGGGCTCATGCAGCCTGCTCGTGCTTGCCCCCACTCCCTCCTGCCAGCTGGAGCCTCCTGAGGACAGGGACTGGGTCTTACCCGCCTCCGTGCAGCCTCAGCTCAGCCCCAGCTCGGATGGTGTTCAAGCGAATAGGATGGAGCTTCGAGGGCTCCTGGGGAGGCCCGAGGACACCATGAAGGCTTGGAGGGACAGGGGTACCTCAGCCCCATCCCCGGACCTCCCCGGAGGTGTCCGCACCTGGGTGGACAGTGAGCCCGCCACCTCCCGTGGCCTCTCACATAATTCCCTGACCCCTGGGTCCCAAGGGCACTGGGACAAGGGTCCTTTGGGGGGTGGGTGGGAGGGAGTCCAGCTGCCCAGTGCCTGGGTTTGGGCATTGCCCCGCACGGCCTCTGCCTTCGAGGCCACTGGTCCACAGGCTCCCGTCTCCTGTCCCTCCCCCGGCCCCAGCTATTTAAGGTTGGCGAGGAGCTGACGAGCTGTTGCCGAGGCCACCCTGGTGGTGGCAGACTGCTGTCAGGCAGGCAGACCCCAGGGCCTTCCCCACCGCCGTGTTGTCCATGGATTTTGTGGCTGGAGCCATCGGAGGTAACAGACAGGGACCCGGGGGGCACGGGGGGCAGTAGCCCTCCCACGCAATGGGCCATGAGGGGCCCCGGAAGTGGTCAGGCCCCAGTGAGGGCCGCAGGTGCTGGGAGGAGGCACAGGGGGAGGTGAGTCCGCGTTGGCCTGGTCCGCTCAGCCTGGGGGCCCCAGGCAGGGGTCGGGGGGAGGGCTGCAGGGGCAGAGGCTGGTCTCTGCCTGGGCCGTCAGTGTGGAGAGGGATGGCTGAGCTGTGGGAAGGAACAAGAGGCTGGGGGAGGGTGGGCAGCGAGGACAAACAGGCCTGGGTCCCTAAACACGGACTGCAGGGGGTGGGCAGGGAGGGGGAGAGGCCCTGCTGAGCCCTGGCCACACCCGCTGGCTGTCTGTCTGCTGTCCCAGCCTGCTGGCCTCCCAAACTATTTTCCCTTCTGGGGAAAGGGCTGGTTGCAAAAGACAAATCCAGAGAGATAACTAGCCCGTTGGCAAACAGGCGGGGGACGGGCTTCCCCCATCCCTCGATCCTGCAGGCTGGGAGCCTAATTTGGGCGAGTCACATTTAGCCTTGCCGGTCTTGTGAAATAGTCGTGGGTGCTGGTCGATACTTCTGGGAATGGCTGGGATGTCCTCCTCCCTCAGGAGGGGAGGGCAGTGCTGACCCAGGGCAGGCTGGAGCCCTGGCCTCCCCGGGGACCTTTCTGAGGTCTGACTCTGCCCCAGGCCCGAGGCCAGCTGCTTCCCTGCGTGTTAGCCCCCTAAGGAGGAGGCTCAGAGAAGGGGCTTGACTTGGCCAAGATCACAAAGCTAGGAAGGGCTCTTGAAGACCTTGTCCTTGTCCTTGTGGAGGACAGACATGGCATGCGTGGGACAGAAGCAAAACCACGTGACCCGCGCTCCGATCAATATGTTTTCTGGCACAGAGGCAGCCCAGATATAGGGGTCAGGGAGGGCTCCAGAGAGGGGGTGATGCTGTGGCAGGGCTTTGATGGATGAGTAGGAGTTTGGTGAGGTCTCTGTGAGGGTCAAGGAGGGTAATTCTAATCAAGTCATTCAGTCAGTCCTTTGTTCATTCACTCACTCGTTCATTCATTCATGCACACTTACTGAGTCCTGGGATGCCCAGTAAATAGGGCAGAGCCCCCAAGTGCCTTGTTGTCCTCAGGTGGCCCTCAGCACCCCTCACCCCTGGGGTATGTAACCCCAGGGCTGTGTGGCTCTCTGGCTTCCCCAGGGCAGTGCTGGGGGCTTGGACATTGAGGCTCTGGTGTCAGGAAAGGAGAAAGGAACAGGATGATGGCACCTGGCCCTTTGCAGGGAGAGCTAGGCCGTCCTTCACAGAGCCCTGGGTGACCTGGGCTTTCCCACCTCATGGCCTTCATTGGGTCTGTGCCTCTCCACACACACACCCGGCAGCTGAAAGGCAGACAGACCCTTCACAGGCTTGAGGACAAGAGCTGCCTGGCTTGGAGGCAGGGCCCAGCAAGAGGCTCTCCCAAAATGCGTCCCTGGCTTTCGGAACAAGGCATGGCTGGGCCAAGACGCGGAAGGAGAAACTGCTAGCAGCTTGGCTGAGCCTCAGTTTCCTTCTCTGCATCAGCACACTCAGGGTTGATGAGACACGGTGTGGACAAGAAGTGTGGGTCTATTCTCAGCGGGAGCTGGTGGGGTTCAGCCCTGCCTCCTGCTGTGAGACGGGATCAGGTTACTCCGCCTCCTCACCTGGTCCTTCTGATTTCCTTCCAGGTGTCTGCGGTGTGGCTGTGGGCTACCCCCTGGACACGGTGAAGGTACGGCAAGAGGCAGGCCTCCGCCGTCCATCCAAAGGCCCCTGGCTGGGATTAGGCTGCCCTCTGAGTCTCCTGCATCCACCTGTGGCCAGAGACCTTTCTGGCCTGCTAATCAGACCAGCCCTCCCCACACTCCTCAGGACTATGTCAGCCCCTCTTCTCATCTGTGCCTCAGGTTTCTTGTCTTACATGGGGCTCCTGATCCCTGCTCTGCCCACAGTCAGCACGCACATGACCTTCAAGGCGTTGGCTCGTCCCCTCCCCCAGGCCTACTGACCTTGCCGTTGGCCTGGAGCCACCTCTTCCTGAAGTCTGCTTCTCTCACAGGTCAAGATCCAGACAGAGCCCAAGTACAGGGGCATCTGGCACTGCGTCTGGGACACATACCACCAAGAGCGGGTAGGCTGGGGCCCAGGGAAATGGGCAGGAGTATGTCAGGGCCTCAGACCCCAGGCCTGCCACTCCCAACCAGCCAGGGGGTGCTGAAGCCATCTGAGCTCAGCTCTGTCACCTTCCAAATGGCAATGATTGTACCAACCTGCTGGGTTTCTCTGAGGACGAGAGCCAGGCATCTGGCACATAGGAGGGGCTCAGAATGAGGTCCTACCTTCAGGAGAGGGTCCACAGGTGGCATCCGGGGCCTTTGAGGGTCAGAGGGGTACCCCGAGTGTTTGCATTTCTATCCCCTCCAGGCTGGGCATCCCTTGAAAGCCGTGCTGGGTGGAGCTGTGAGGTGTCCCCAGCGTCCAGCTGAGAGAGCAGTCCAGAGGAGGGACTCGGGGATACTTACCAGCCCCCTCGGCCCAGGGCCCCTCTGGGCGGCCCCCTTCCCGGCTGGGCCTCTGGCCTGACTCGGGCCCTCGGGTCCCGTCTGTCCGCCCGCCAGGTGCGGGGCTTCTACCGAGGCCTGTCGCTGCCCGTGTGCACCGTGTCCCTGGTCTCGTCCGTGTCTTTCGGGACCTACCACCACTGCCTGGCGCACATCTGCCGATTTCGCTACGGCAGCCCCGAGGCCAAGCCTGCCAAGCCCGACATCACGCTGTCAGGATTTGCTTCTGGCCTGGTCCGCGTGAGTGGGGTGGGGGGCGGGGGGGCCTCAGGACTGCGGGGTCGGGAGGGGCCGAGAGAGCCGCCCAAGAGGCCACCCAGCCCTGCAGAGGGGGACATGGAGGCTTGGGGCAGGGCAGAGACTGGAGGAGGGCCAGGGGGCTGTGGCTGAGGGCCCAGCTGGTTCTCGTTAGCTGAGTGACCTTGGGCAAGCTAGGGAGCCTCTCGGAGCTTCTGTCTCTTCATTCGTAAGAGGCGTGGCGAAGACCCAGTAAGGTTATGAGTGCAGAGCCCCCCGTCAGCACCCACAGAATGGCAGCCAGTATTATTGGTGATATTATGTTACTTAGTCATGTTATTAAATGCATTTAGTATTGTACTATTCTTACACGAAGTACTTATATTAATCACATAGTACATGGATGTCATTCCCATACTAATTATGTGATAAATACTCCCACGAACCCGAGTCACAGACACTTACCCAACACCTCTGGTGTGCCGGGCCCGCTCCGTGCCCGCGGCCTGCGCGGCAGAAGCAAGCACCAGCTGTGAACTCTGCTGCACCGGGACGGGTGGGCCAGCCCGGGGCCACAGGAGGCCAAGGCCAAGGGGCGGCGCCCTCTTAACCCTGCTCCTTCCGCGGCAGGTGTTCCTCACCTCACCCACTGAGGTGGCCAAGGTCCGCCTGCAGACGCAGACGCAGACCCAGCAGCGGCGCCCCTCGGCCTCGTGGCCCTCGGCTGCGCCCCCCATGTGTCCGGCGCCCCCTGCGTGCTCGGTGCCCGGGCCCAAGTACCGAGGGCCACTGCACTGTCTGGCCACGGTGGCCCGTGAGGAGGGGCTGCGGGGCCTCTACAAGGGCAGCTCGGCCCTGCTCTTCCGGGACGGCCACTCCTTCGCCACCTACTTCCTGTCCTACGCCATCCTCTGCGAGCAGCTCACCCCCACTGGCCACAGCCAGCCAGGTGAGCGGGGCCCGGGGCCGGGCGAGCGGGGCCGGGGGAGCAGGCGTGGATGCGGTCGTGCCAGATCCGGGCGCCACGGAGCCTCCCGGGGTGGGAACGTCCGTGCCCAGCGCACGGGGAGTCGGGACGGACCCGCCGTGTGGCTTTGTACAGGTCACATCGGTGGTGCGCGCCCCGGGCTCCATTCCGGGGGCCCCCGCTTGGCCTCCTCTGTGTCCCCGGCTGGCGTGCGGCTGAGGCGCTCGCGGCTCTCTCCCTGCAGATGTCTTGGGCGTGCTGGTGGCCGGGGGCTGCGCCGGGGTCCTGGCCTGGACCGTGGCCACCCCCATGGACGTGATCAAGTCACGCCTGCAGGCGGACGGGCAGGGCCAGCGGCGCTACCGGGGCCTTCTGCACTGCGTGGTGACCAGCGTGCGGGAGGAGGGGCCGCGGGTCCTCTTCAAGGGGCTGACGCTCAACTGCTGCCGCGCCTTCCCCGTCAACATGGTGGTCTTTGTCGCCTACGAAGCCGTGCTGAGGCTCATCCGGGGCCTGTCCACGTAGCCAGTCCCGACGCCCCAGGGGCCGACCCATCGGCAGCTTCCCGAGGTCCTCGTGGCTGCAGGGGGCGCAGGAGAGCGTCGGGGTCTGGACCCCACGGAGCCGCTGCCCAGGACCGCCCCAGCCTCCCCGAACCCCGAGTCAGCCATGCTCGGGGCTTCGCCTGCCCGGCTACGGACCACAAGGAGGTGGAGGGGCCATCTGCCATCAGCCTGGGGGTGGCCTGAGGGTCACACGAGCCAGGGAGGAGTGGGCCTCTTGGATGAGGACATCCATCACACGGAGTCATTTGAGCATGTCGTTGGAGTTCCAGCTTCCCTGTCACCCCTCCCTGCCGCCCGCCCGCATCTTCAGAGCACCCCTGCGCCTCCATCCAGTCCCTCGGCCGCCCTCCCTGCCAGGCCCCCCCGACCCCCCGCTCAGCTCTCCTCGGCTGCTTAGTGAGCTCCTGGGCACCGGCCCGCTCGCTCCCCTGCGCCAGGCTGCTCAGAGAGGGCACTGACCGGACGGCCATGGCCAGCGTGCTCCCAGACCTGCTCACGCCCTTGCCCGGCTGGGAGATCCCCGAGACTCAGCGGGGAGCTGTTGACAATAAAGCGTCTTTGAGCATGCTCAGTGGTGCTGCTCCGTGGTCTGTGGGGTGGGCGATCAGCTTATCCTCAGAGGCCCAGCCCTCCAGACCTGTGTGGCCAGTGTTCCCACTATGCAGATGGGCACACTGAGGCCCAGCACTCTGGCTGGCTCCACTCCCTCGGCCTTTGGGGCGCTGAACCCTGCCACGGGAAGCCACTCAGCCTTCAGCATGAGGCTTGCTCTCCTCACCACCCACATCCCAAACCCAGCCCTGTCTGAGCGAACCTGGGTTCCAGCCAGCTGCCCTGGCCCGTGTTGCCGGACATTTGGCCTGCAGGAGGGAGGGAGGGAGGGTGGTGTATCCTGAACACTGCTGGGTGCCAGGTCCCTTACACGGGTCATCACAACAGGTTGACACCAGGTGAGCAAACAGCTCAGAGAGGGAACTGGGCCTGCCCACTGTGGCAGGGATGACGGTGGTGGTGGTGGTGGGGGGGGAGACTCGCACCTGCATTTCTGAAGTCCTCTTGTTGGCACCACACGACTTCCAGGCACGGGGGACCATCAGGGGCTGGAGCTCAGGTAAAGCCGGCCAACACCTGCCTCGATTTTCCTCACTCACAGACACTAGCCTTGACCATGTCTTTGGACCGAGACCTCTTGTGTTCTGGAAACTTTCCCAGAACACATGGGCGGACCCTCCCGTCCCAGTCCGCTCCTGTCATACTGACCCAAGTATTTCCTTACGCTCAGTGCTCTCCACCAGAAACACCCTTCCCCTCCTCTGCCTGGCTGAGTCTGCATCCCAGGCATCACCTCCTTCAGGAAGCTCTCCCAGCCTGACCACTAGGCTGCTTATTAGGCTCCCACGGGGCCCTGGCTCCTTGTTTTGGTCACTCATCTGCCCCCGACCCCTGACACCCCACTCCACCCACATGTCTGATTTGGACTCTATCCAGCACAGGGCCTGGCACACAGTAGGTGCTCAGGGGGTGTGGAATGAAGGAAGTCCTGCCCTAGATTCCAGGACGTTCATCCAGCTTCAAGTGAAGGATGCTAGCGTTCTAGCCAGGTGCTAGGAAAAGGGTACCAGCTAACAAAAGGTTGGTAATTCATCAAAACCCTGGACCCCATGTCCATTTGGCAAGAAGAGCACTAGTACCCATTTGCTTGGGCCTTGGGAAGAGAGTTACTGGCAGTAACTCAGCCCTGCCAGTCACAGCTGGGGAGCGTGGGGACTCAGTCACCGAGCCGATGGCCCCGCCCACGTTGGCCAAATGGCTTTGCAGGAAGGCCTGGTCCCAGGGCCTTGTGCTCTCTAGGTGACAAGGTCCTTTGGAGGGCCGACCCAACCCCCTCTTTTAGAAACGGGCAAGAGAAGGAAGGCCCAGCTGTGTCTTCCCATCAACCTTGGCCGCCTTAACGAAGTCCAGGCTGCACCTGAAATTTCAAGTGGGCGATAAAGGGTGGTGTCCCCAGGGTTCCCACAGCCGACGGGAGAATCACGGGCCCCTGGGAAGGGCCAAGGGGCACAGAACTCCCTGGGAGAGCTGCACCTGTCGGATGGCAGGGAGCCCCCTTCTTTGTTCTCATCCTGGACTGTGTGCTCCCTGCTCCCAGCTCCCCACTGTGCCCTGTCCCTGGCCCCGGCTCAGCTGCGATCCCCACAGCCAGGAGCTCCTCTGGCAGGAGTCCCCACGCCACAGGAGCTGCGACCTGACCTCCTGCCAACACCTGCCGGGCTATTGCACCTGTCCATCCTAACCTGGGGGATCCCCTTAAACCTGTTTTAGAAAAATGTGGGGGTGGAAGCGGCTGTGGCCCTTACCAGCAGTGACCACTGGGGGAGGCACCTGACCTCTGACCCAGGGTACTGCTCCCAAGACCCCAGCATGAGGTACGGTTGCTCTTCTCCTAGAGGGGCAGGGCTGGGGGTCCCCAGAGGTTGGGTGGCCTGCCCGAAGTCGCAGCCCGTGTGGAGGAGCAGTCCCGACGGTGATGCGCACTCCCGCCCTGGTGCTCTGCCGCCCTGGGGACGTCACATAAGACCCCTCGTTTTAGCCACTCAGTGCACCTGTGATTATGGGTGCAAGGGAGCGACAAGACGGCATGTAGCCGTGGAGACCACAGCCAGCCAGGCGGGCGGGGCTGGGTACTCTGGCCAGGGGGTGTCGAGGCCAGGGGAGGAGACGGGTGAGTTTGTCCTGCACGCTGGTACCCCAGCAGCTCCCAGGGTGGGACCCTCATTTGTGAGACGGTCCCTCTATGTGGACACAGCAAATAAGAGGCAGGCTCTGTCACAAACTCGGTGTGTGGCCTTGGACAAGTGACACTGCCCTCTCTTAAGCCTCAATATCCGCACCTGCAAGTGAGGTTGGGCGGGTAGAGGGAGCCCGGGGCTCCATCCTGGCAGGGCCTGTGCCCTGGGCCTCAGGCGGCCGGGTGGCTCAGCTTCAGCCCAGCCCGTGTGCGCGGAGGACGGCTGCTCGTGCCGAGACATCCCTGCTGGGCGGCTGGAGGCGTCCCATGAGGTCTGAGGGCCAGCAGCAGGACACTGGCTAAGGATTCCTGGGAGCCTGCCTCTCATCTCGGGGCCACAGGGGCTTCCAGGCTGCCTCTCCACTCCACGTCACCCCCCGGTGACCCTGTGGACACGAGGGCCACCCTCGCAGGGGCCGCAGCGCTCGGCAGCAGGTGCAGCACCCCTCCCTGGGCCTGGAACAGGTTTGCTCCCTCCTCGAACCCCAGACAGAGCACAGTGACAAGGCAGGACCGAAGGAAGTTTATTCACGCCAACGAGTGACATGAGGGAGTGGACCCTACACCTCCAGAAAGCACAGACCCCTCAACCCAGGGCCTTCCCTGAGATAGGTCTTCCACTTTTCCAAACTACACAGGGTGCACGGTTAACCAGGCCTCCCGTGGACGTGCCGCTCAGGGCCTTGAGGGCTGCCACGCGCTCTCTAGCTACGTCCACCTGCCCCAGGGCACTGCTCTGTGCAGACAGACTTCCACGGCAGTCAAGTGTCAAAACAAAAGCATCTGCAAAGACAACAGACCCCTCAGCATCCGGCACACGCAGCGTGAAGCGGCCATTGGCTTTCAGGGCGGAGTGTCAAGGATTATTTGGTGGAAGGAAGTATTAGTACGCTCAGGAAAAAGCATGATTTCTGGAGTGCGGTGCATGCATGGTCTGGAGTGTGCTAAGTGAACCGGACTCTCGCCCACAGAAGACTCAATTTAATAAAACTCGGCCAACTTGGGCCAATATTCAACGTGAAAAGCAGCTTTCAAGCTGCGAGCTCTCTTAGCCAAACGTAGAGCAAAGCTTTCAGCTGACAATTCTTTTAAATTTTTTTGGACACGGGCTGAAATACATCTGTGCTCATTAAACTTTCCCACGTAGACTTTTCAAAGCACGCTTTAATTTATGCTACTGCTGTTCTGATTCCAGGTATGCAGACAGACTCCATACTCTTTCCCAGGGTGTGGGGAACGGCAGCAGCTGTCCTGTGGACTGGACAGGCCGGCCCGTGGACGTGCAGCCCAAGGTCCCACACGTGGGGGCTGCTCTGTGGGAGAGACTCCAGCTGGACTGTTGGACCGTGAAACATTAGCCGGCACCCATTCACCCCAAGGGTTTTGCCCCCAAGAGACAGAAAGGAGGATGGGGAAAAACAGTACACACACACACAGGGCTTCCAAATACCAGGCCAGTAATTACCGTGTGACAGAGCCTACAGGTGGTGCGGATTTGATTGGGCTGGAATTATTGGTAAATTACATCTCTTTATAAGCGCATATAAAAGGAGTTACTGGAAGTCGTAGGACAGCTTCCGGGGAGTCATGAACTCTTTCACTATCTCGTCTGTGACCTCCTTGCGCCTGGCCTGGTGCTCGGCGATCAAGGGCTGCAGAACCTCGATGAGCGTCTTCTTGAGCTCACCGGTGAGCATGTCGCCGCTGGTGTAATCCTGCCCGGAAGGAGACAGACCACAGTGACAAGCAGCTCCTCCTGCCTGGGCACCGCACGCCTCTGGGCGCCAGCCCCGCCTGCAGCCCCCATGCAGAGCCCAGCGCAGGGGTGGCGCCCAGAAGTCCAAGGACCCTGCACCTTAAACAACGCTTTCTTAACATGCCACGACTTGCCACTCACTGCCCCCCGCTCCGAGCTCCACGGCCGCCCGCCCGCCCGCCCTGGCAGCTCCTCGTCAGCATCCCGTGCTGTACAGTCTGTTCTGGACTTTTCGCCACAATCAGCTTTAAACATGTTTGTACGGAGACTTCTTTCTTGGTCAGAATTACTTCCGTGGAAAAGATTCTGAGGACTGGAAAACCCGAGGCAAAGGCTACAGGTACTGTTCGGGCTCTTCCGACTTCTCACCCAACTGCTGCCGAGAGGCCGTGCCAAGACCCTTGCCTCACCTGGGTGAGCCTCGAAGCCCCGCTAACTCGGTGGGGCACTGTCTGCACCTGACTCGGTCCTGTTCGACTTTACTGGTCCGTGGTGTCCAGGAAGGGGAGGCCGCGGTGGGTCACTACCACACTGCAGTGTGTGCTTTCCTCTGCGGACTATCTGTCACCAGGCTTCTTGGCGCATGGCTAAGGGCAGTGGACCTCCTCAGTTTTCACCTCGTCTCAGCTGAGGGCCTGCTCCCCAAGGCCCAGCCCTGAGGGGCTCCGGCCACCCTAAGCCCGGCTGCCAGGCCCCCCACGTCCCGTGTGAGAGCACCGGGGGCCGGCTGGACCCTGCAGCCTGTGGGCTCACCTTCCTGATCTGCTCGAGCTTGTCATCGTCCTCGAGGAAGAAGGTCAGGTACATGAAGGACACGTCCACGTCACAGTTGCCCCCGAACTGCCTATGTTCCTCGACGGTGTCTCTGCCCCCAGAAAACGCGTGCTTGTTGACCTGCGGCGGCAAGAGCACAGGACGCTGGTCGGGTCGGGCCACCCCGCGTGGGGAAAGTGGCTGGGAGCCGCGGGTGGCACTGGGGCTGGGGGCTGCCTTCTGCCCCGTCAGGTCCCAGGGCAGGGGGGCTGGGGCTCACAGTCGGGGTGGGGAGGAGCCCCACAAATCGCTCCAGACTGTCCGTCAAGCCCGGGTCCCCAGTGAGGCCAACTGAAGAGAGGGGGGAGAGGAGGGTAGGTTAGCTCTCAACCCCCCACCCCCACAAAACACAGCACAGAGCTGGGAAAGCCAAAGCGCTGCCCGTGCTGAAACGTGGGGGAAGTGTCCGTAGGTGAGGGATGGACACAAGCACCTTCGAGTAAGACAGCCAACCCGGGAAGGGCGCTGCCACCTTCTCCGCTGTGGAAGGGGTATGGGGGCCACAAGAATGGGGCTCGAAGGGGGGAGCAGAGCCAGGAGACACGCGGAGGGAGACAGCGCCTGCAGCCAGCCCCACCTACAAATACGCAGTTTCCGGAGCTGAAAAAAGACTCAGAAACTAGCACAACGGTTTTTGGAATCACTGAAGATAATCTTGGAGAAATCAGGGCCAAAAAGCGAGAGAAGAAAAGCCAGAAAGGACAAAGTCTCCTCAACCTTCCCACCAGCATGTGCGACCCACTATGTACAAATGTCACCCTATTTTTCTTTCCCGGGGGAAAGGGTGGGTAGAGCTGATGGTTCCTAGGTTGAGATGCTTACTCCTCCTCCCCAGGACCACAGGGCAGATTACTAACAGGATGCTCCGGGGCCCATGGACAAGCAGCAGGCGGACACCGGGGGCAGAGGCTGTCCGGCCGTGGGGAGCAGCACCTGCTCTGCCCTACCCCCCCCCCCCCCACTGCGTGAAGGGGAAGTGCTGGGAGTGGGCGGATTAAAGGCAAATACGTGTTCATCTTCCCTCTCCTTCATAAAAAAAGAGCAAGTTGTAAAATAACATCAACGTCAGCAAACTGCACCAACCATGGAAACGACAAAACAAACAGGAAAAGAAAGCACTAGGACTGGGTTCTCCTGAGCTCTGGTGCCCTCGGGCAGGCGCTGGGGGTTTGATGGCGCAGCGGGGCGGCTCCTGCCCGCACGGCCTCTGCCTGTGCTCAGACTCGCAGTCCAAGCCAGGTCACTGATGGGCCCCAGGGAAGGCACTCCAGTGCCAGGAAGAAAGTCTTGAGAACAGAGCTTCCCAGGCTCCAAGGGCTGGTTTAAAGGCTATCCAAGGGCCTTGGGACAGTTCCCAATCCTCGTCTGAGAGCAAGATGAGGAAAGGTGTGTCTGCTGCACGTTTTCCAAGACGCACGGGTGCTGCGGCCACCCACGCACTCCTCCCTGGGCAGGCCCGCGTCCCATGATGGCACGCACATGTGCCACGAACGGTGGACGTCACCACGATCGCACCATTTGATCCCCAACAACCCAATGACCCTGTATTGCTTTCTCCACCTCCCAGGTGAAAACCTGCCGTATGTGGCAGTGAATGGCAGAGCCAGGCTGACCGTTCCTGGGACGCCAGGCTTCTGACAGTGGCTTACGTTTGCCTGGTGTTGGGACTGGCCGGGCCTCGGTGCGGCTGGGGCTGTGCTCACGGGAAACCAACGGGAAAACGGGCTTGGGCTGGGGTGGAGAACAGCCTTGGTCGTGGGGACCAGAATGCAGGGGTCAGGATCCAAAATGACAGAAGCAAGTGAGATGTACCCAAACCAGTGATGTGCTGTAAAAGGAAACTATGCCTGGCGAGGGTGTCTCGGCTGAGGCCATGGGGGCCTTCTTCAGCCGCCACACTCCAAGAACCAGTGCGCCCTGCCTGCTCCAAGCCCGCAGGGCGGGAGGGCCTGTGCGGGGCCACTGAGCCGCGGCCCTGGAGCCTGAGGCCAGCTCTGGGCGGGCGCACTACAGGGTTAATGTTAAAGGGGTCTCGTGATCAGAAATCACAAGTGGGCGGCCAGGCTGGCAAAGTGCGTTACAGACAGTCGTCCCAGAAGAGGAGGTTCCACACTCCAAGGCTGCCTGCAGGAGGGACTGATTTGGCGGGCTCTGGCAGGGCCCGTGGGACAGCCTGGGGAAGGCCTGTTTTGGCCTATCCTGCAAAGGAGCTCACCAACTCTTCATTTGGAACTAAAGTCTTAAATCTGGGCTGCGCTTGACAGTTCACACTTTTTGCACGTGATCCCACGTACGCCTTGTCTCAAGCCTATGAAGTCAGCACAGCCGCTCCGACTTCACAGATGTCTCAGCTGGACGGCAAGGTCACCCGCCAATGACAGCGAAGCGGCAGGACACGGACAACCTGGGGTTCCCGACTCTAGGCCACGGGAGGGCCCGCGCAACGGGGGAGCTGGGTTCTGGTCCCAACCCCACCACTCCCCAGCTGTGTGGACGTAGGAAGCTGCCTGGTCCCTCTGAGTCTGGATTTCCTTGCCTACAAGATGACCATGGCCTCCCGGGTGGTTGGTAGGACTCAGTGAGATCACACGGGTGAGCACGTGGCAGGAGATGACGCAACCAAGCTGCTGTGTGCCCCGCACGGCTACTGCTATTCTCAGGGGCGCTGGAGCAGATCCCCGCCCCTGGCTGGGGTGGAGGTGGGTTCTGGAATGGAAGGTGGGTGTGGGGACCGAGAACGACGGCCTGGCCTGACCTTGTCCTGCCCCACAGGCCGCTCACAACCCTCGGGGCCTCTGCAGCTGTGTGCTTCCTGACCTCACGCTCACTGCCCACCCAGCCCTCAGGGCCTTTGCTGGTCCCTAAGTGAATGAAAAATGCCTTGGACCCAAAAATGACTTCTTTAAAACGATGTACTAAATGCACTAAAACTAAAAAACCAAGCAAAATGCCTTCTCTTCTGGAGAGAAGAGGACCCTCCCTCCCACTTCTGTACTCCACGCTTTAAAACTTTCAGCCAGTACTGAAAAGGCAAGAAAAAGCCCTGAATATACCAGCTTCCAACAGAGGCTGATAGAGTTGGCGGTGGCTATTTCCTGGAAGAGGGTTTGGACATTAAGGGTTTCCCCATTGTTAACCAGAACCCGCTAGGGAGTCTGGAAGGGCTGGGGGCCAGTGGTGACTCAGAGGGTTGCATTACATGCCTCAGATACGGATCTGGTCACTCCTGCTATAAACTTCCCACCCGCAAACACACACTGGATTCCAAATAAAATGTCAACAGCTTCGTGGGACAGTGAGGGGGGTGTATCTATATTGGCAATTCAGCCCAGAGAGAGAAGCAGGGCCCTGGGAAAGAAAAAAGCTCAGATTCCTAATTCTCATTTCTTTGGTGACTTGACAAATACTTGCTGATGCCTGCTGCATGATGGGATGGACACGACTGTCCTGTTGAAGGGCCCCCACCGGTTCCCAGTCTCCATGAGAACATACGGCCCCTACGCCCCACCCTGGCCAAACTGGTCATCCTCTCTGGCTGTCATCCCTCTAAAGGCACTCATTGCTATTTCCCCGGGAGAAATAAAGCCAGAAAACATAAAGCACCTGGTCCACCTGCTGGACTACGGCTGCTGCTTGGAAAGGTACTAGAATATGTTCTATCATTTACTTTAAAGAAAACCGCATGGGGCGCTTGGGCGGCTGTCCGTGAAGCGGCTGCCTTCAGCTCAGGTCATGATCTCAGGTTCCTGGGATTGAGCCCTGAGCGTAAGGCTCCCTGCTAAATGGGGAGCCTGCTTCTCCCTCTCCCCCTGCCCCTTCTTCCACTCATGCTCTCTCTCTCGCTCTCACTCTCTTTCAAATAAATAGATAAAATCTTAAAGAAGAAAAAAAAGAAAAAAAAAAGAAAACTGCCACGACTTTGCTTCCAGAGCAGAGCACTGGTGAGAAAAGCAGAAAAGAAAAAAAGAGAAGAAATATTCAAAGTTTTGCCTAAATAAAAGGGCACAGACAGAACAAGTTCATCTGGTGTCGGCAACAGGGACAGGCCGCCTCGAGGTCGCAGGTAGCAGCAGTTACTGACCCTGGAACCCAGCGCTGTGGCGGAGGACGCTGGAAGGACAGTCCTGCCATGCGTGCGCGTGCCTGCGAGTGTGAGTGTGAGTGTGTGTGTGTCTCAGGCGCGTCTGCTCTGTGTGCACAGGCTGCCCCTCCGCCCTGGACGGTGCTCACCTTGGTCTTGATCTGCTTGGCGGTGTCCGTGAGGAAGATGGAGGAGTTGGGGTCGCTGGCACTCATCTTGGTCTGGGCCCCCTGCAGGGCGGGGAAGAAAGTGGAGTGCAGCAGGGCTGGCTTAGGGTAGCCGATCCTGGGGGCGACGTCTCTCGTCATCCTGAAGTAAGGATCCTGTGGGGCGAGAGGGGCCTCTGAGGAAGCTGGCAGAAATGGGCTGGCTGTCAGCCCGTGAACAATACCTCCGCGGCCTCCATGGGGTGCTCCCAGCTCCCAAGTAGCTTACAGGATTGCCCCGGCCCAACACCTCTTAAAACCTCCTTTCCCATCAGAGTGCAGCGCCCCAGACCGATAAACACCTCGCTCTGCCTCCTGACCTGGTCGATGGCACAGGGGATGAGGCACTGGATGTCTGCCCTGTCTCGGAAGATCTGAGGGAATGAGTTGCTGAAGGAGGGAGCAGCCTGGATGGCAGGAAAGCTGATCTTCCCTGAAAGTGTGAACAATATATTTTTACACACGACATCGACTCCTGTTCTGGTTAATTCAGCCAGCAAAAGGGATGAACATGAACAAGCATTCTCCCCTTTAGAAAAGTGATCATCACTCAAGAGAACCTGAAACCACAGAAGAGTAGGGAGGAGAGACAAATCTACAGTCCCAGTGTGCATCTCTTTTCACGTTTTCTCAATTTCCCACCGCATTTCTGTGGTGACTGCACACTACGCAGTTTTTCTCCTTACATTTTCCGTCACTTGGGTGGTCGTTAAGTATGTTCTATCCCATAAGCGTGTTGGGCAGTGTTTAGGCAGTCTCTACCCATGGACACGTAGACTGTTCCTCACCTTTAATCATTACAGGTTAAGACACCCTGGTACCTAAAACTGCTCTCAATACCTTGGATGTTGCTGTTAACACTGCTACTGCTATCTGCTTAGATCCACACAAGGGGTCCAAGGGCCCTGACCTTGTGTGACCTCCGACAAGTGGTCCGGGCCAGCCCCCGCCAGCCGTGCCGCGTGGGCACACTCACGCTGCCGCCACCACCAGCGCCGGGTGTACGTGTACGTACACACACACACACACACACACACACACACACACACACGGCAGGGGCGGCCATTCCCTGCCTGCGGGCGCCGGGCTATGCTCGGGGCCTTCCCCGGGCTCGTCTACTGCTCACAACTCGACCTAACAGTGCCACGTGGCCCCCCATTACCAACGTGCACTTGCAGGCTCAGACCGTCGGCACAGCCCGCCAAAGCTAATACCCAGCAAGCAGCTGGCCGGGCCAGGATTCAAACCCGGGCGCCTGGCAGCACAGTGTGCACAGCTAGTCGTAGGTCTACTGTCTCCTACTCGCCCAGTGCCGCCTTCCCTGGGACATCCTCCCATGAGATGCTGGCATTCCGAGGATAAATACCCTTTCAAAAGCACAGGGTTTATGCCCCAATTGTCAGGAATGCATCTGACTGGAACATTAAAGAAAAGGGTCTTGCTCATGTGAAAAGCCTCCCAGTGAGGCCTCTCCATGGCGTTTCTGCACTTGTCCCTGAAGGTCCCCTCACCACCAGGGCCCCGGGCCATGGCCCCCTCCCAGCAGGATAAACTCTCCCACACGGCACCTGCAGGCACACCCTGGGATGCTGGCCCGGGCTCGCGGCTGCTTGGCCTGGAGCTGTGCCCCAGAAACGAAGTAGGGGAGGGGATCAGGAGACCCACAAGTCTCAGGGATCAATTCTTAGCTTCAGGAGCTAAGGGTCTAGAAGGAGAAGGCCAGTGCATCTGACGGGCATGGAAGTATGTGGAAAGGGACACGAGTGTGAGTGCAGGGGGCCGAGCCATGGAAGGACAGTGAGGGTGGGCAGGGTGGGCTCCATGGGGCCTCTGGGCAAGCCCGTCCTCCTACGGGGGAAGCGGAGGCTCCTGGCCTCGACCAGAGGTGCCCACACGGGCAGGGGAACTCTAGTCATCCCCACCCTTCTCCTCCTTTCTTCTAGGCCTCTCAGTGGGTGACTGAGGGGTGACAGACGGTCGCCTGAAGTGCAGCCCCGAGGCCCAGAAGCGGGGCCACAGGCATCGCACCAGCTCCTCCGGCTCCTGGGGAGACCTGCCCGTGGGCTCACTGTGGGGAGGTGAGGGGCCGATGCTGCCACCGGAGAGGCCGCAGCGAGCTCCTTACCGATGGAGTCACTGTCAGTGAAACCGAAAATGCCCTTCACTTGGTTGAAGGTAACGTGCTTCTGAATCTTCACCACGTTCTTGTAGAAGCCTGGGCTCATCCTGCAAAGACAATCAGAATGAAACCGCAGGTTCAGAGGGCGGCCTTCCGCTGAGGCCAAAGCCGCAGATGGTGAAGCCTGAGCATGCAGGTGTGGGCTGAGGACACACACTGGGCAGCATGGTGCCCAGGGGCATCTGTAGGTAAAGAGAGCTGCGGCAGGCTGGGCGGAGCTGCCAGAGAAATGTGGAAAGCTGTGTGAGACCGACGCCAGAGGACGGGAGGACAAGGCAAGAGCACAACACGTTCAGAGTCAGGGGGTGATGTGGAGCACTGAAACTCTGCCCGGGTCAGCGGTCAAGTGTGCTGCACAGCTTCCAGCCTGGGAGCCCCGAGGCGCTTTCC
This sequence comes from Leptonychotes weddellii, assembly GCF_054177405.1. Classification (NCBI taxonomy): domain Eukaryota; kingdom Metazoa; phylum Chordata; class Mammalia; order Carnivora; family Phocidae; genus Leptonychotes; species Leptonychotes weddellii. The sequence continues at coordinate 3,870,709 of NC_138377.1, read as the reverse complement.
TGTGAGACAGACTCTGTTCTGTGTTGTGGGAGACTGTCTGCACCTTGCTGCCAGAGACTGTCTGCAGAGAAACCAACCGGTCCAGCCACCACGGCCCCGTCCACTGTCGGCAGCCATGCTGTCTGGGTGGGATGACCCCATGCCCAGCAACAGGGCTGGGCCACAGTGGCTGCTTCAAGCAACCTATGCTCTCTCCTGGATGGTGAGGCATGTGGATATGAGGCCTGGAGCTGTGGCAGCCATTCTGCTACCAGAGGGACCCAGGCTGAGGATGAAGCAATTACAGGAGGGGGCAGAACCCAGAGGGACTTCTTACACGGCATCTAATATGCTCAGCAACTCTACTCTCCACCATACCAGGTGTCAGGCCCCACAAAGACGGAACGGGAAAAAACGGGAGAGCTAATGTTTACTATGTGTTCACGTTATGTAGCAGGAGCTGTGCTAAGTGCCGGACACAGGTTAACACCACTCAAGTCCCCTTCAAAGTAGTAGCCTCACCTCTCCTTTCCTGGTAAAGACCGAGGCTTTGAGAGGTTAAGGGTCATGTCACAGATCCCAGTGATTACACAAGCTGGGATCCAAACCCAGGCTCGTCTGGCCACAATGCCTATGCTTTCCTCACCACATCTCGCAGCTTCTGAAAGAGTTTAAGATGTCTCTCCCTGGATGGAGAGCTCCTGAATGTCTCCGGGCAGACGGCGGGGGCCGGGCTGGGGTGTGAGAAATGCAGGGGCCCTGGCTGCCTGGCTGGGGGGCAGCCACGAGGCAGGGAGGACTGCAAAGGCCCCGCACCAGGGGTTGTACCGAGTTGAGCAGAGTCCCACTCAGGAGCAGGAGAGGGACTGGGGAGACAGCGACTTTCACTTGGTCCCAGGGCACTGGTCAGGGGTGGGGGTGGGGAGTGTGTTAAAGAGAGAGGACATGCCAGGGACCCGGCAACATGCAAAGTGCTCCCGACACGGGTGCTCCCTGGAATGCTCAAGGAATACCTACCGCATGAATGAGCCGGCTGAGCAAGCAGGCAGAGAGCAAGTAACTCAGGCGCCCATCACAGAGCAAATGGTGGTCAGGATGTGAGCCCAGGCAGAGCACGCTGACAGACCCCTTCGCTAGACTGCCTCTCACTAGTACGAAACCCCCGACTTACAGGATAACGGAGGCTCAGAGGATGTAAGGGCTTGCCCAAAGAAACCACACCAACCAGGAGCAGAGCTGGGTCTGGAACACCAGCTCTCAGATTCCCAGTGCAGTGTCTTTCCATCCCTCACGGCTCCTGGCAGAAAGGCCTCTCTGGGCCTACACGCAGGGCCAGAAATATACGCGGGGACAGGGTGTCTGGAGCCAGCTTGCCTGCATTGGGCTTCTTTCCCCGCGGGGCCCTCGCCAGTTCGCTCCCACCCAAAGAGAGGGTGGAGGCTGGCTTGGTTGTAGTTTCAGCTCCTGAAGACCAGGAAGGAGCTTTGTTAAATCAAAGCTCTGGATTTTGAGTTCAATTTCAAGGGGAAAAAAAAAAAAAAAAAAGCTCAACTTGTTAAAAAAAACACAAAAAACTCTTAAAGGGAATAAGACATTTGAAAACAGGGTTTAACTTTTAAAACTTCTCTCCTGACTTTAGGTTCAACCTACGAGGTCTTTCCGAGAAGCAGCAGCACAGACTCTTTGAGTTACACGTTGTGTGGGTTTTCAGCTCTACCTCGAGTTCACGAAGAAAAAGGAAGTTCCTCTGAGCCAAGTGGAGGACGCCCAAGTGCGGTCAGCCGACAGGCTGGGCAAGTCGCCTTGGGCCCCACGTTCTCTCAAAATGTGCCGAGAGCGGGGTGGGGCATGCGGTGGCCCCCTCACGTGCACTGTTCAAAAGTTCACCCCCCTTCATGTGCCTACCACGTGTTCATCCTTGAGGATACAGGAGGTGTTTGCTTCTGCCCCACCAGCACCTCGGTCCAGCAAGGCAGGGACTCCGCTTGGGTCACTGCTGGGTTCTCAGGGCCTAGGAGGGCATCAGCCACAGAGAGTGCTCCGTGACTATTTGTTTTACTCACCCAGCAGAACAGGGCCACCCCTCACCCTGTACCAGGTGCGGCCGAGGTGGAGCCTGGGGTGCTGGGGGGCACATCTGAATCGGACTGTGGGAGGGACAGCTCCCAGGAGGAGGTGATGCTTGCCCGTGCGTTTGGAGATGGCATCAGACTCCTCTGCGCTGGGACAGGGAGGTCAGGAGAGGGGTGGGAACTCTGGGGGCTGTGGAACTGCGGAGTGTCCCACCTCGCTGGAGGTGGCAGTGACTGATGCTGGAGAGTAACACGGGCCAAATCCCTGAGGGGCCCGTGAGCTAATTGGAAAGTGAGCACTTCATCCTGATGATGACAGAGTGGAAGAGGCGTGGGGTGGGGAGCGACAAGAGAGCTTTACGGAGAGTGCTGGCTGCTGGGGGACCGAGGCCGTGAGGGGCTGCCATGGGAGGCAAGAGGCAGCACCCGAGGATGCGGTGACTGGGCAGCTGCCACCCCGGCCTGGCGCTAAGAAGAGCAGCAGGACGCAGGGTGTGGCTAAGCGCTCGAGCAGGTGAATCAGGTCCTTTTAAGGAATGAGGGGAAGAGGTATAAAATAAAGCACTGTGAAAATTATAATAATGGTGACACCTAAGATCTCATGTAACCCTATTTCGTGGACCAGGTTTGCTGAGACTCATGACCATTAAACAGAGGTGCCAGGGCTCGAACCCGGGTCTGTTTCCTTCCTTCGAAGCTCATGTTTCCTCAAGGACACCACAATGCCTCCATGCCCACAGAGAAGTGATTTTAAAAATCTCACAGGTAAAATTAGAAAGTTATGAATTCATTTACTAGTTGGTGGAAAGGCCAGACTTCTTATCAAGGCAACTATTTCTGTGGATATAAAGTCACCACTCGGATGTAGTCCTCAAGGGCACATTCTGGAGAAATGGTAATAAGCAAGCACCTCTGCACTCAGCGTGAACACAGTCCATCCTGTGCTTCTACCACACCCTGTCCTGGGCTAGTATAACGGACCCTCAGGGACAGGGGCCACACCCCTACCATTCCTTGGGGGCTGCCAGTGCCTTGTGGGGAGCACTACCTCTCAGGTGCTCCGGAAGTACTTGCTGAGTATTTCTTACTGGGACACTTGACCGAGTCTTATTTTTCTAACACAGTTCTTGGTAGTCATTTGGGATGCAGAAGACCTCAGAAGTTTCAATTCAGGGGCACCTGGGTGGCTCAGACGGTTAAGCGTCTGCCTTCGGCTCAGGTCATGATCTCAGGGTCCTGGAATCGAGCCCCGCATCGGGCCCCCTGCTCAGCGGGGAGTCTGCTTCTCCCTGTGCCTGCCACTCCCCCCCGCTTATGCTCACTCTCTATTTCTCTCTCTGACAAATAAATAAAATCTGGAAAAAAAAAAAGTTTCAATACAAGGATTTTCCGAATGCAGTATTTCTGAAAGAACTGGATCGTGAGGGGACTGTGTGTGAGTCTTTTCTCTTCGAGGAAAAAGGCACGCCAAGAAAGAGAAAGACCCTAACCCAGCAAACTGACTGTCCTTGGAGAGAAACTACAATTCTGTCTCAAGCTGGGGATGGAAGCCTCAGCTGGTGAGCAAGACCAAGAAACCATATCCTGAAGTTTCATAAAGGAAGGAAAACATTCCCCAGATCTTAAGACCATTTCAGATGTGTCTGACTTGGCTGTGGCCGCGAGGAGCTGCTGTCTCCATCTGCTTCTCTAGAAGGCAGCCAGGCACCCTCTCCTTACCCCATGTAGTCGAGGTCAGAGAAGATGAAAGTCTTGTTGATGTCAAAGCCGCAGGCAATGATGTCCTTGGCGTTCTCCACGGCATAGCCATAGGCCTGGTCCAGGGTCAGGTCTTTCCACAGGTACTTCTCATCATCCGTCATCTGGATGACCAACGGCACATTGAACACATCCTGCAGCCACCTAGGAGATGCATGGGAAGAAGGCTGCCGTCCCATCTCCCGTTCTGCATCCGAACACACGGTTCCTACTGAGAGTGTATGTCAAACCTTTCTTGTCTACACAATCACACAGTCTTATGCTGTGGAGCTGCTATTTTGCATGCTGGTGATGGTTTTAGGGTACGTGTAAATGAAGGCTCCGGGAGGGACTGCTACGGTCACGGGGAGCGGGACAGGAGGAAACGGGCTGGCTGACTCCAAAGCTGGGCTCGCTCCATCACGCCACACTTTCTAACGTGACACCGGGAACAGAGTGAACAAGCCACAACGGCACCAGTCCCCGCATACGTTGTTTAACAAACACAAACGAGGACTGTCTTGTCATTCTGACATAGTTTATAAGCAACATTCCTGATTCGCTAATAAAAGGGAGAAAAGGCATACAATTCAATACTTACTTTGTGAAAATAAATGGGATGAGGTGACCTACATGCATTGCTTCGGAAGAGGGGCCCCTGCCCGTATACAGATAAAATGGCTTCTTATTTTCATAGGCATCAAGAATTTGGTTCATATCTCTAAAGGACAAAGGAAAAAAGGAAATGGTGTGATTTTCTGAGACAAACACTAAGGCACTACTGATCACTTGGAGAAGACAGAGAAAACACAACACAATGATTAGAGTTTGTTACCCTTGGTGCCCATATGAGAAAAATGACAGGAAACTTCTACTGACATGATTTCTCTCTCCCGTGATTGTTTTAAAAGTATAAGACACGCAGGTCTGGAATAAAAGAGGGATATGGCTGAGCAGCCAATGGAACCCCTTAGGGAACTTCAAATACCAACGTCCACACACCATCTGCTGTACACCTTTCCTGGGAACGACACCAAGCCAACACTACACAATCCTTGGTCAGAAGCCCTAGCCCCGAGACTCTGGAGACCCAGACTGGGGAGACTGCAGGGTTCCACACAGTCCTGACTCAGGGAGGGGAGTGAGGAAGACCTCCTGGGAGTGTGGAGGGGAAGTCCCTAGCTGAAAATCTCATTTGGGCTTCCTCAGCCAGGCTGGGACCAAGTGTCTTCAGCTGGGAGTCATTCTGGACTCATCCGCCTTCCCCAAGGACTGGGGTCCACGGATGATGCACATGAAGCATCCTTCCTGGTCATATTACATCTACCTGGGTCCCACCTTCAGAGATTCTGATTCAGTGGGTCTGGCGTGATGTCTGGGAATCTGTATTTTTAAAAAGCTCCCTCAGGGATCGCAATGTTCACCAGGGTGTGAAACCACTACTCTAGGGTGTAAATGTTCTTTGTTTCTCCACAAAGTGTCCCAAAGTAAAAGAGGACCTTTCCCAGGGGTCTGGGTAGGAGACCCCACACGAGTACTCTAAAAAGTGACTCCTCCTCATACCCCAAACCAAGGGTTAACAGTGCTCCTCTCCGGGCTCATGGGATTATGGGAATTGTTTCTTTGTGTTGAGCTTTTTTTTTTTTTTTTTTTACCTCCGGGGACCAATCATACACTGCTTTTAAAATAAGGAAAGAATAAAAAAACCTTAATTTTGGAAGAAAAAAGCCCTTCTTTGGTTCTCAAAATTAACCAAATCAAACTTTTACGGGTTTATAGGAAAGAAAAAAATGCAGCTGTCCCACAAGCTGTTCTTCAAGTCTCTGACAGCCCCACCATGCGTTGCCCTGGGGGCAAGGTGCTCTCAAGCAGTGCAGGGAATGGACTGAGGCTCGCTCTCTGAGCTCAGCTTTGTGAGGATGGTTTCCAGCAGGTGAGGGAGCCTACTCAAAGCCCATCTGATTCCCTACTTTACAGATGATAAAATTAGACAGATGGGCATTCTCAAATCTGAGAATGGCCAAAAGCTGCAAGTCCTATGATGCCCTAAGCCAAGAGCCTACAGGGTTACTATACTGAAGTAAATAAAGTAAGGCACACGGGCAACAAGAACTGCAAAGTGCTAAGATTAAAAAAAATTTTTTTTTAAAGATTTTATTTATTTGAGAAAGAGAGAGTGAGAGAGAAGGAGCAGGGGGAGGGGCAGAAGGAGAGGGGATAAGCAGACTCCCTGCTAAGCGGGAAGCCCGATGCGGGGCTGGATCCCAGAACCCTGAGATCATGACCTGAGCTGAAGGCAGATGCTTAACTGAGTCATCTAGGCGCCCCAAGATAAAAAGTTTTGATTTAAGATCAACAAAATTGGTAAACTTGAGCTAAAGTGACCAAGAGGGAAAAAAACAGTGAAGACTCTACCAAAGTCAAGAATGAAAAAGGAACATTACTACTGATTTTACAGGAATAAAAAGGATTACAAGGGAATACTAAGAACAAGTGTATGCCCACGTATTAGATAACCTTGATGAAAAAGACCAATTCCTGGAGAGAAACAACTAGCAAACCGACTCCAAAAGAAAAAGAAAATCTGAATGGATCTATAACAAGCAAAGAAACTGAAGTAGTACTCAAAAAATGACCCACAAAGAAAAGCCTGGGACCAGATGGCTTCATGATGAATTCTATCAAATATTAGAAAACAATTAACAGGGGTGCCTTGGTGGCACAGTCGGTTAAGCATCTGACTTGATTTTGGCTTAGGTCATGATCTTGGGGTCCTGGGGTTGGGTCCCTCGTCAGGCTCAGCGGGGAATCTGCTTGTCCCTCTCCCTCTGCTCCTCCCCCCGGCTCGCGCTCTCTCCATCTCTCAATTTAATGGATAATCTTAAAAAAAAAATTTTTTTTTAACAATCCTTCACAAACCCTTCCAAAAAAACTGAAGAGGGAATATTGCAAACTCATTCCGAGGCCAGGATTATCCTGACACCCCAAGCAAAGACATCAACAGAAAACTATAGACCCTTATGAATATAGACACAAACATCCTCAGCAATTCACAGACCAAATCCAGCAACATATAAAAAGGATGATACACCATGACCAAGTGGGGTTTGTCCCAGGCTTGCAAAGTTGGTTCAACATACAAAAATGCATCAATGTGATATGCTGTATTAAATTAACAGAAGACAAAAACCACATGATTATCTTAACAGATGCAGAAAAAGATTTTGACAAAATCCAACACCTTTCATGATAAAAAATACTCAATGAACTAAGAAGAAAAGGAAACTTCCTTAGCATAATGAAGGGCATTTATGGAAAACCCATAGCTAATGGTGGAAGAGTGACTTTCCCCTAGATCAGGAATAAGACAAGGATGCCCACTCTTACCACTCCTATTTAACACTGTACTAGAAGTTCCAGCCAGAGCAATTAGGCAAGAAAAAAGAAATCCAAATTGGAAAGGAAGGAGTAAAATTATCTTCATTCTTAGGTGACATGATTCTACATATAGAAAATTCTATAGAATCCTCAAAAAAAGAAAAAAACCTACTAGGGCTAATAAATGAAGTAAAGCTGCAGGATATAGGATCAACAGACAAAAGTCAGTTGTATTTCTATAGAGTAGTGAGATAATTGTGATTTATAAGAAATATATATTTGGTCTTTGTCACAGAGCTCCTAAAATTCATGGAATTTCCTAAGTGATAAGAGGCATGAATGTGACATTCATATAACAAAGCCCCTTTCAACCACACATGAGTTTATGTTAATAAGGTGACTTTTAGAAAGTCCCTAAGTAACCTAAGGATGGAGACTGGTTGCCAGGGGAACCAACCTTAATTAGAGGTTGGTACTTATCAGCCCCAATCCCCTCAAAAGGAGATTGAGCTTAATCACTAATGATCATTCCTATGTAATGAAGCCCCCATAAAACACCAAAAGGATGTGGTCTGGAGAGCTTCCGGTTGGTGAACATATAAAGAACGATTATAACTTAATAATGAAAAAACAAACAACTTAATTAAAAAGCAGGTAAAAGATCAGAATAGATATTCTCCACCAAAGAATATATAAAAATAGGCAGGAGGGCCCTGCCCTTGAGTGGCTCAGTCAGTTAAGTGTCTGACTCTTGGTTTCAGCTCAGGTCATGACCTGAGGGTCCTGGGATGGAGCCCTGCATTGGGCTCCACACTCAGCAGGGAGTTTGCTTGAGATTCTCTTTCCCCCTCTCTCTTTCCCTCTGCTCCTCCACCTGTTTGCTCTCCCTCTCTCTCTCTCTCAAATAATAAATAAATCTTAAAAAAAAAAAAATAGGCGCAGGGTGCCTGGGTGGTAGTTGGCTGAGCGGCTGCCTTCGGCTCGGGTCGTGGTCCCAGGGTCCTGGGATTGAGCCCCACGTCAGTGGGGAGTCTGCTTCTCCTTCTCCCTGTTGCTCCCCTTGCTTGTGCTCTCTCTCGCGCTCACTCACTCTCCCTCTCAAATAAATAAGTAAAGTCTTAAAAAAAAAAATAAGGTGGGGGCGGCAGGTGGGAGGGAAAAGCATATATAAAAGTAGCCAATGAGCACATGAAAAGATGTTCAATGTCATGAGTCATTAGGGAAATATAAACACAATGAATAACCAAGTCATACCTACTAGAATGGCTATAAAAAACAAACACAAAGTAGGAAATAGTAAGTGTTGGTGAGGGTGTGACCTGGGACCCTTGTCTGTGCATTGTTGGTGGGGATGCAAAATGACAGTCACCGTGGACATCTGTTTGGCAGTTCCTCAGAAAATTCTAGAGCTACCTTACGATGCAGCAATTCTGTTCCCACCAAGAGAAATGAAAACACATGTCCACACAGAAACTTGTACACAAATGTTCAGAGGAGCATTACTGAGAACCAAAAAGTGAATAACCCAAATGCCCAGCAACTGGTGAATGGATAAACAAAAAGTGGGGCGCTATCTATTCAGTGGAACACTATTCAGGTATAAAAGGGAGGGTAGTACGAACACACGCCACCACATGGCGGAACCTTGAACACACAATGGTTGCCAGTGGTGGTGGTGCGTGGAGGGGGGTATGGGGGAGTGACTGCTCATGGGGACAAGGGTTTCTTCCTGGCGTAGTGTGAATGTTCTGGAATTAGACAGTGGTGGTAAGTGGTTGCACAACCATATGAATATATTAAAGACCACTTTAAAAATGTGAATTGTATACTTTAAAAACGTGAATTAAATCTTAAGATAAAAAACTTTGACGATATTCTGTCCAGGAAGAGGGCTGAGCAGGGTCTGGAGTTTTCTGCACACGGAACTTGAAGTGTTCCGGCAGGCTGCCGAGTTCTGTCCCGTGTGTGCTCTCCTGTAACTGTACAGAGCAAGCAGGACAGAACAACCCTACTCCGGACCGTGTAATGGGCTAACCTGTGGGGCGGGTGAGGCAAGAACACTCTGGAACCTGCCCATTTTCTGATTATTATCTGCATGGAATTTACAGTCTAGGGTAGGGATAGTCTCTTCCAGGTACGCTCTGTTAGTTTCTCTTTTGATGATAGGATTTATGAGTGGGCCAGGACAATAGCAGGAACAGGGCACAGAACTTCAGGAAGCCACTGCTTATCGCGTGGGAAATGTTGAACTTGGACATATTCTTCTCTTTTGTCTTTATGACATTTTATGATTTATAGCACATAATCTGGCCTGAATCTCATCTGCTGTGTATGTGACCTCCTCTTTGTGAAGTGAACAGTTCATAAATGAGTAAAGTAAAGGCCGCGGGTGAAGGGACAGGGCATGAACCCACAGCCAGTTATGGACAGAAGGTGGACACCAGTCTTCAGATGATTGGCTAGCACTGTCCCCCCAGGAGCAGGCAGCTTGAGGGAAGAGCGCCCTAATCATGTCTGGAATTCAAAGGAGAGGAGGGCAGGAAGCCTCTGACCTGTGTGAGAAGAAGATGCCTCTGCGCAGGAAGCGGTGTGGTTTCTGGCCCGTGGCTCTCTCTATCCGGTTTACCAGCTCCTTGTCGATTTTACTGCTTCCGAACCGAACTGGGAAAAAAAAAATTGGAACAAAGGAGATATGGCCACCTTAGGTGGTGTGAGGTTTGGCGATCGGATATTACTGAAGGGGAAAGACTAGCGTATTGTGTACAATCTTAATGAACCCAGACTCTTTAGGCCTTCTGCTCCCAGTCCCTTCTCTCAACCCAAAGTCATATTTCTTTCACAAGGACAGCTGAGATCACAACCAGCAAACAGGAAACTAATTACAGAATAAAACACTGTTTTGTCTGGGACTGGATTTTGATTGGAAACATATCCAGAATTCAGTCTGGCTAGCAACTTTTCACACCTCCGCTCCCCCAGTTGCTTATTAAGGTATGATCTGTGGACAATGACACCGTAATTTTAATATTCTTTAACTGTTGCATTGAATTAACATGTCTTAAAACAAATTTTCCCTCATTGATGGTCTACACTTAAAATTATGGAAAATGGCTTTTGACTTTGATGAAAACATTTCAGCAATGCCTCTTCACTGGTGATTACCAGTGATCTCAGAGTAAGGATTCCCCGAGCAGGAAGCCCCACGAGGAGGGGCTTGCCAGTGGCCACCTGTCCCCTGTGAGGAGTCATCCTTCTTAAGGTCACTTCTAGCTTTTCAGCTCTACAATCACTATCACTGGAATCTCTTAGGTAATCCATTCCTGACTTTAACCATTAAGTGAGAGGTGATTTAAATGACTGCAAAGATGCCATTCTAATAGACCTTTCCTCAAGTTCTCAATCGCTCAAAAAAGGGGAAAAAGCTTCTACTAAGCTATCTACTATAGATCGTTATTTCAAAATAAGTTTTACATCGTATTCTAGTTAAAAAGAATCCTTTGGGAATGTATTGCATGACCAAAAGATTTTAGGATCTATTTTTTTTCTTGGCATTGAAGCTTGACTGGGTTTATAATTCAAAATAAAAACACACCAATGGGATCAACTCAAGGGAATCACTTGTATAAGTTGGGGCTTCTCCCAGGACATACCAATGAGCTTGTCATAGTCGATGCCCTTGGCACTGCTCGTCTGTACTGTCCACGGGTCCACAAAATCCTCCTCAGCTTCTGCAGCATCCAGGCCACTATTGCTCCCAAGTGCCGGGTTCCCTGGAGGGCAGTCAGCCTTGTAGTCCTCGCCCACGGCGGCTTTGTAGCTCATTTTCAATGATAACAACATCTTTACTGCAGAATCGATTTCATCCTGGACAAAGGAAATGAGGATGGAGGCTAAAAATACCACCATAGCTAACGTTTTGCTGAATGTGACTGCTGACATGTGGCAGGCACCGTGCTAAATGCCCTCACACCCGTTCCTTCCTTAGCCTCAAAACACCCCCTGGAGGCAGGCACCACTGTCACCGTGCCGTTCCAGCTGAAGACTCTGAGACACAGAGAGGCGAAGGAGCTTGCCCTTGGACACACAGCAAGTTGTGGGCCCGAATGTCTTTTATTTTCTTTTATTTGTCTTTTATTTATTATGCTGTTCTAGTCCTATGGATTACTACCACAAACACTATGGGACAGATGGACATGATACACACTGTTATTTATGCCACAGTGAATATGCTGAAGATTTCTCAAACGCTACTGATGCTAGAGAACGTGTGACAAGCTCCCTGAACTGAGTATAAGGAATTCTATGTGGGACCTTGTTTTTACATTCTACACAGTTGAGATGAGTATTTGTGGAAGCTTAAATAATGCCACTGAGGACAGTGACAGCAACTCTAGACATCAGGGAAGCAGATAAAGGCAAGGAAAAACACAGGCTTTCAAGTCCTAAATTAAGGAGGGATGCAGTGGGAAATAGTTGTATTACTGTACTTTGGAGTCTTATCAAGCTGTCCAAAGTGTTTGCATACTGAGTGTTTAAAAATAAGCTTAAGAAAAACAAATGTAGGGGC
>NC_138377.1:3810660-3858476 GCF_054177405.1 Leptonychotes weddellii | reverse complement strand
CTGGGTGGCTCAGTTGGTTAAGCGACTGCCTTCGGCTCAGGTCATGATCCTGGAGTCCCGGGATCGAGTCCCGCATCGGGCTCCCTGCTCAGCAGGGAGTCTGCTTCTCCCTCTGACCCTCCTCCCTCTCATGCTCTCTGTCTCTCATTCTCTCTCTCAAATAAATAAATAAAATCTTTAAAAAAAAAAAAAAGAAAAACAAATGTAAAAATATATTCTTGGGTACTCTGGAAATCTGGTAAAGAGACCTCCTGCTCCAGAAGCCCACACGAGCCACCCTTGAAGGCTGGCCTCTGGAAGAGCAGGCCTCATTAGGCAGATTAGTCATGCTATGCCCCAAAGCTCTGCTCCTGTAACTGGCCTTGCTGGATCAGATCACAAACAAAGAATATACACAGGCCAATTTGCTTGCCAAAGGAAGTACAAACATTCCCATTTAGAGTATACACATCATGTTCTATGAAGTGGGCTTCCTAAGTGGAGAGACACATCACCAACCTCCATTCAGAGGGAACTGCTGTGTCAGGTACGGGCCCTGAGCCACAGGGAACTGTCACCGTGGGGCAGCGCTCATGTGCATTAAAGATACAGATGGCTTCTGCAGACACAGATTTGTGTTTCACACTCTGAAACTACCTGGATTTTGTTATTACAATGAATTAGAATTGTGGGCTCAGTAACTCTGTGGATATACCTCCTATAAGAGAGAGGATATTTGCCCAGGTGGGATAGGTTAGTATGTTTTACTCATCTAATTTCTGCAGTGCCTAAGTTCAGTGCAACAAAATAAATGTTTAGCAAGCATGATTTGTTGAATTATCCATGGAAAGAATTACCCTGCTTTGAAGTACATTTTAGTCAATACCCTTTTATCACTGGCTATGTTGACATTTCATACTCTATCTGGTCTAACTCTGCTTGCAACTAGGAGGCTCTTTGAAAGTCAAACATTTAACCAGTGTCCCTGCTCGAGAACTGTGTGTAGTCTAGAATGCGATTTAAATGGACAGGCAAGCTTGCCTTGTCTATTTTCTTGTTCTCAATCTAACATGAACCAGAACACTGAAACAGGATTTAAAAGGTGACGTTCTCGGGGGAGGAAAAAACAAAAAAAGACTATGTACAACCTGATTTTATCTGAAGTTCCAACACAGGGAGAGCTATCTATGGTGGAGACCCAGGGTGGAGGGTAGAGGCAGTGACTGCAGGTGTCTGAGGATGGCTTCCGGGGGCTGCTATCTTGTTTCCCGATTTGGACACTGGTTACCCAGGTGTAGTCATTTTGTGAAAGTACAGTAAGCTGATTATGAGCTCCATATCTTTCTGAATAAATGGTGCACTTCAATTTAAAAAGTTTACTTTGGGTGCCCGTGTGGCTCAGTTGGTTAAGCATCTGCCTTCGGCTCAGGTCATGATCCCAGTGTCCTGGGATTGAGTCCTGCATTGGGCTCCCTGCTCAGCTGGGAGTCTGCCTCTCCTTCTACCCCTCCTCCCTGCCCATGATCTCCCCCTCTCTCAGGCTTGTTCTCTCTCAAATAAATAAAATCTTAAAAAAAAAAAAAAGTTTACATAAACTAAAAGGACAAGAAAAAAGACTTTGCTCTCTGTCTTAACCTCTGTGATCCAGTGTCATTTCTTGAGTCCTGCCCAAACTGCTCATGCCCTTGGCCACGGTCTCTCCTCAGAGCCCCTAGATTCTGACCTATGCCCCCAGGAGACACCCTGCTTTTTAGTGAGCTGTTACTGAAAGCAGGGGGTCTTATTCCCTTAGTACATGGAGCAGAAAAGAACGTTGAGGACCACGGCCGAGACAGCTGGAGAAAGAGCCCACGGTGTCCTCACTGTATCGGTGTTCCCAGAGTGGCTCGAGTGTTTTGCATAAAGTGAATTTCTAAACTACCAGGTGCTTCTCTTATAAACATTCCAGGGTCAAATTTACTTCTGAATTTTCATCATTTAACTCTGACTTTATCATGCAACCTCTGATCTCTCTTGTTAAGAGTCAGCTGATTGCATAAATCAAAGAACACACCTGGAAGAGTAATTCTAAACTGTGTTAAGTACTGCTTGTTTACTAATGAACGGAACTGGAGATCACTAAGAATTGCTAACTAAAAACACTTATTAAATGTTATTCAAACTTAATGTTACATTGACACAGATACCACTGTCAAGTTTCCAAAAATGGGTTTAATGAGCAAATGATTAACATCTGGGTCCTTTATTTACTTCAGATTTTTAAAAACAACTTAGTTTCATCCACTGAGTCCTATCTGGTGTGTAAACCTCTTCTTGTGATTAACCAACTCCTTTTTTGGGACATCACTTTCTTTCAGTACTATTTAATGTGTAATGGCTTATTTGGGGTCCAAAGAGTCAAAGTAAACTGCCAGGATGGGTGGGAGATGGTTGATCTCCATCTGGGGAGGACCCAGGGGGGCTTCTGAAAAGGAAACAACGGGTTGGAAGTGATGGTGAAGAAGAAGCTGAGTGACCTAAGGGTGGAGGCATCGCAGAATGAAAGGCAGCGCTCATGTGCATTAAAGATACAGATGGCAAGGACTACACTTTTGAAACATCCTGCAGCAACAGCAGACAGACCTTTCAGAAAGGCACAACCCCATGAGGACAAAGGCAATGAAAAGAGGATGCCGGCAACAAGATTTCGGAAGCGGTAGAGTTGCTGGATGACTGGCTACGGACCGAGCACAACAAATGTGAGGATGTCGTGAAAACACTGGAATTAAGCTGCTGGGGAGTCCCAGGGCTGGGGCATCCGTGGAAGTGAGGGTGAACATTGGCTATGAAACAGGAACTCAGGTAGAAAGTCCGTTTAAAAAGCAGCTGCTTGGCTCTCCCCCCCACCCCCCTCCCCAGGCAGAGGTCCTGTGCCAGCGAGGTCAAGTTACAAGTGTCTAGACTGGGGGCGCTCTGCACGGTGGGGGCAAAGCACCAGGAGCACAGAAGGTCAGGGATAGCCACACAGCCCAGCTCCTCTGTCCCACAGAGAACATCAGGAAAATCATCATCAAGATCTCAGAGATAAAAGGATACTTACTGTACCTAGGAAACAAGAATGGGGTGCAATGAGGAAAGGAACATTCAGAAAGCAAATGAGCTCACAGAAGTTAAAAATGACAGGATAAATGAAAAACAACTAGAGGGTTAGGAATTGAGGAAGGGGAACCTGGCTGGCTCAGTTGGGAGGCCAATGAACTCTTGATCTCAGGGTTGTGAGCTCGAGCCCCATGTTGGGTGAGGAGCTTACTTAACAAACAAACAAACAAACAAACAAACAAACAAACAAAGCAACATAAGAGGTTGAGGAAATACACCTGAAAGAACAACAAGAAGAAAACAAAATGGAAAGCACAAGTCAAAAAATAAAAGCAGAGGACCAGTTTCAGGGGGGAAAAAATCCGTAAATAGAGAAAACAGGAGAGAAGAAATCAGAAACAAAAGAATTTCTCAGCATAAGGCTCATAAGTTTCTAGTGAGAAAGGATGTACTCATCCCCAGAAATTTCAGAATACTGGAACAAAGAGACCTTCCTGCAAATTTCCGGAGAAAAAACAAGGGAATGGCATCTGGCTTCTCCACAGCTACCCAGGCTTCTGAATTCCGTGAGAAAATCACTTCTTGCTTATCAATCAAACACTACATAAAGGTACTTTCAGACATGCAAGATCCCCCAAATTACTTCTTTTTTTTTTTTTAAAGATTTTATTTTTATTTATTTGACAGAGAGAGACACAGCGAGAGAGGGAACACAAGCAGGGGGAGTGGGAGAGGGAGGAGCAGGCTCCCCGCGGAGCGGAGAGCCCGATGCGGGACTCGATCCCAGGACCCTGGGATCATGACCTGAGCCGAAGGCAGACGCTTAACGACTGAGCCACCCAGGCGCCCCCCAAATTACTTCTTTAGCACAAATTTTTTCAGAGACCATTAGAGGATTTGCTCTGTCAAGAGAGTAAACAAAGGAGGAGTGAGACACAGGATCGGGAAACAGAGACCCAACAGGGAGGTAAGGGAAGGGCCTAAGGTGGGCAGTGTGGATGGTGAGAGGCAGCAGTCTGTCTGAGCAGGCGGAGTGCTGGGAGAGACCTTATGGAGATGAGCTGCAGGCTGCCTGATGTGAGTGCCTCAGGAGGAGACTCACCGAACTGGAAGGGGCCTGGAGAGCTCCTACCATCAGTATGCAAAAGCATGGAGCCGACAGGAATCAAGACAAATATCAACTCCAGGGCAGGAAAGGAAAAACACTCATACTCTACTCCATGGGTCAGTTGTCTGTAGCATTTATGCAGTCAGAAGAACGTCGATGCTGACACTGTGACATGCACGGGACACCAGACGGATGGGAAGTGTTGACAGAAGTGTTAACTCCTCATTTTCCACAGCTAAAGCCCCAAACTTGAATATCAACAGGAGCAATATAAAAGTGTGAGTCTGAGAGTGAATCAGCTGAAAGGACTGAAATGTTCATTTCTGGGAACAGGCAGGTGGATGACTGCTGGATTTCAGTGGCTTTTCTTTATTTTTTATTTTATTTTTTTCCCAGTGGCTTTTCTTTATACCACATGCATCAATAAAGGAGAAAACGAATTTAAAGTTATAGCCAAAATACTTCAGTTACTGAGGGAACAGTCTGTTCCGGGTAACATGACCCCAGGCTTGGCCCAGATGCACGTGTAGAGAACCCAACAAAATCACATACCTTTGATGCCTTCCCAGCTTTGAGGGACCGCACAAGTTCCCCCTGAGCAGCTATGCTGTTGAACAGTTCCAGCGGGGAGGCACACCCCTGCTCACCGTTGGGCATGTCTGCCATCTCTGGGACCTAGGTTTACAGCTGGCTAGGAGGGTGGAAGATTTGCTCCGTGGTCCAGACAAAACTGTGGGGGAGAAGGGGGAGAAGGGGATGGGGAAGGAGGGAGAGATTGATTAACGAGCCACTGTAGCTATTTTACCTTTCCTGCTCTACCTAGTCCTCGTCTTTCCAAAAAGGTTGGAGAGGAGTTATAATAAAGGGCATGGATAAAATAACATTAGTAAAAGTATAAGCAGAAATTTGGGGCCATGAAAAAGGAGAAAAGTGGACGAACAGATGCCCACGATGAGGACTGAAGGAACTGCTAGGACTCACCACTGGCAGGACTCCTCCAACTGAGACCAAGTGTGCCTCACCTAGCACCCAGCACCCAGGAAGGACTTGTGTCTGTGCACAGAGTAAGTACCAGAGTGCTTTAACAAACCTAAGTTCACCAGAACTAAAAACACTCAGCAAACTGCAATTTACTCTTTATCTTAATTGTACTGGGGATGAGTCCCACGCCCCTGCAGCCACAGCCAACAGTTCACTGAGCAAATGGCTTCCTCTGCTGGCCAGCTGCTCTGTTCTCAGGTTAAGCAAGGCCTGGGGTCAAGGACAAGATCATATCTAGGATGAGGGTAGGGCCTTATCTGTTCTGGGATCCAAATGAGGAAAAGAAGGATACATGGCCTGTCCATTCTACACGCTGTCCTACTTCACTGCAGCCCTTTGAAAAAGGTGTACCTGCACCTTTTATTAGTTGTTACTTTTAACCTTGAAAAAGGTGGGACACAGGGCAGGCCACCTGATGCTGCCTGGTGCAGAGACTGACCACACTCAGTTCCCTCTTGGGTCAGTCACTTCCCTTTTTTGAGTGTCAGCTTCCTCATCTAGAAAGTGGCACAATCAGGAATCTCTTCAGCTACCTCAAGGGCTGCTATGAGAAGAAATGAGGAAAAACTAAAAGGCAGCATTCCGTAAACTGTAAAGCAAGATATAAATCCATTATGAGTATTATTTGTTAGGGTTCCAGGGCTTGGCCGAACCCCAGCTCTGTTTACAACTTGCCACTCGGCCCTGAACGAGAGGACAATGACAATGGGCTAGGCCAGGGCAGCCAACCCCCAGCACCTCCACACCTGCTATTTTTCTGAACACCTTATACACATCCATTCACTGAAGTCTCACAGCAATCTTGTGAGAGAGATCTGTTGTCTCCATTTCATAGATGAGCAAACTGAGGCACAGAGAGGTTACAGAACTTCCCCGAGATAACACAAGTGGAAGGGGTGGGATATAAACTTAGGCAGCTACAGCTCACACTCTCGAATACCGTCCTGCACGTTACTTAACTGTGAGGAGTCTCAGCCTCTCAACTGTAACGTGGGGCCGACGGTAACACTACCTGCAGGATTGCTGTGTGGATGGGGCATGATGGTTCAGGTAAATAACCAGCCCAGCACAGCACTGGCCCCACCAGGAGAGGTTCAATATGTGACTATTATGTCTTTAGTTATTTAAATTTTTTCTGTTAACTTTATGAACCAAAACCCCAAACCTGAGGGGTAATTTGTTTTTTTTTTTTTTTTTTTTAAGTTAAACACTAGCCCTAACATGGGGCTCGAACTTAGAACTCTGAGATCAAGAGTCGCAAGTTCCACCAAGTGAGCTACCCAGGTGCTCCTGGGGTACTTTATTTTTATTATTTTGTTAAATGTTTAAGAAGAATATAAATTTTAACTAGGCTTATCTTTATATAAATCAATGAGAGCATAATACTGAAACCAGGATGAGACAGTAACCAGTTTCTTTTCCCTCCTGGCTGAGAATCACCTCAATTCCCAGAAAAGGGAAGCTGGGTGAAATAACTGCTTCAGATAACAAAGCTCACAGTTTAGGAAGGCCTGCAAGAAGGAATGCGGAAGAACCTCTGACTAGCACTGGAGAGGAGAAACAAACACTCAGGCCTGCATCAAATTACAATCAAAGGATGAAAATTACTTCTAGCCACAAATGATCAAACATCACGTCCAGCTCCTTTACACACGATCCCAAATTTGTCCAACCTTCAAAGTTGGATGGCTTGGTATATGCTCTGCATTAGCAGATGAGAGGTGATGGCTCAGGGAAGTCAGAACTGCCCTGAGGTCCCACCGCCAGAGGAGCTAAGCCAGGATCCGACCCCAAAGTCCTCCGAAACCCTTGTTCCCTCAGCATTCCAGCTGCTCCCCCTGCCCGGAATGTGATACTCTCTCCGCTGCTTGCACACTGCAGGTTATCTTACTAATTCAGACCTCAGCTCTTCTCTGCAGCCTTTCCTGGTTCCTGTACCTCTGCGGCCAAGCTGATGGCTGGGTTGTTAATGGTCCCCGGGCATTCTGTTAGTAACTTGATGACAGCACTCATGTGGCATTTAGTTATTCATGTCTTCTCCACCAGACAATAAAAGCAAACACTGGGTTTTACTCTTTTATGTGCCTCTGATGCCTGGTACACAGCAGTTTATCAACATTTACTGAATTAATCAATCTCATAAGTCACCCAGTTCAGGGTGCCTGGGTGGCTCAGTCGTTAAGCGTCTGCCTTCGGCTCAGGTCATGATCCCAGGGTCCTGGGATGGAGTCCCACATCGGGCTCCCTGCTCTGTGGGAAGCCTGCTTCTCCCTCTCCCACTCCCCCTGCTTGTGTTCCTGCTCTCACTATGTCTCTCTGTCAAAAAAAAAAATAAAATCTTAAAAAAAAAAGTCACCCAGTTCAATATTCCCCCTAAAGTTTATATCCTCTCATGTTATCTTTGCAAGTGCTTATTCCAGTTTAAGATAGATTTTCCCCATGTGGACTTTACACAGCCTCAATTTTAGCATTTTGCCACTGTGCTGAGCCTGCTGGGATTTGGGGAGGGCCAGGCTGGCCACATGGTGCCTTCTCCAGGTCTCACACCCCAAGTCTAGTTTTTTAACCCACTGCTAACATCTGCCTACCGTCTTGGTCGCTCTCTTTGGAACTCTCTTTTATCCCTGTCCTTCCAAAAGTGTAGTATCTGGCATACAAGGCAATGGGTGACAGCAGTAAGGTTTTGAAGGCTGCGAGTAGGACCAAAAGCATTAGCCTTAAAAATTCCTAAAGAAAGGACCAGGTAGAATAACTGGGTATGCCCTGGACAGATAATCTCCCCCTGCAATGGAGCCGGTAACTGTAGAGGATCAGCTAGACGAATGGGGCCTGCACCTAGGGTCCATGTTGTAGGGAAAAATATGTTTTCCCAAAGCAGAATTCCGTTTGAAAGCACACGGGAGCTAAATCTGATGAGGGAACAGCAGGTAAGGTCTCCTCACTCTCATGATCATGAGGCAAACACTGCATGGGAACCACCCACATGATAAATTTTGTGTGCATGTGTGTATGTGTATGTGATGCAACCTCTTGAAAGACAAGAAAACAGGGGCACCTGGGTGGCTCAGATGGTTAAGCATCTGCCTTCGGCTCGGGTCATGATCTCGGTGTCCTGGGATCAAGCCCTGCGTCGGCCTCCCTGCTCAGGGGGAGCCTGCTTCTCCCCCTCCCCTTCCCCCTGCCTCTGTTCCCTCTCTTGCTGTGTCTGTCAAATAAATAAATAAAATCTTAAAAAAAAAAAAAAAGACAGGAAAACATAACAGAATCTCTTAGTTCACACGCCCATCCATTTACCCCCGTTTCGTGTGTCTGCTCTCCTTTTTCCTCGCGTCTAGTTGACATGCTCCTTTATTTTTTTGTTAACTTTTATAATGAAATTTAACTTCGGAAGTTTTTAACCCAGAGTTCAGCATGTCTGAAATGACATCAACAGTTTGCATACACACTAGTATGTGCACGGTTCTAAGCAGAGTATCCAGGTTACTTTTCCAAAGGGGTCCGAGATGCAAAAACTCTATGAACGACTGTCTTAGTGTTTACCGCATAAAGGGCAAATAGAGCTTTGAATCTTTGTTAGGAGAGCTGTTTTATCTATTTAACAAATAGTAAAATCTAAAACAAAGAAACAAAACTGTAATCTATGGAGTTAACTACCATCTCCTCTGAAAAAAGTATTGGGAGTTAGAGCAAAACTTCATAATCCATGGCAGATCCTAATGCACTTTTAAAGAGAAAGCTAAAAGGCTCTTAATAATTACTTCTCAATTCCTCTTTTTAAAGATCTTGAATCTTGTGCTCATTTTGAAAGGTTTCATTGTTCTGGAAGAGCATAACAGGCACTTGAAGAAACTGGGTGGTTTCGGGATGGGGAAGAGAAAGAATTATAGAACCATTTAACAGAACATGACAATGACTTGGGCCATCCTGAAATCATCTCACAGATCAGAATACACTGGTCTACAATTTGGGGAAAGGGGGCATAAACAGCCAATTCTAGAGCAGCCGGGAAGAGCATTGTTTCTGGATGCCTGGAGTACCACCAGGAGGTGGGATACCGTCTTTCACGCCCAGGCCCCACAGCATGCGTGACAATGTCTTTGGATGGTCAAGTCCTCAGAAGACAAGAAAACGACCTCTGTGGAGCAAGGAGTCCTTTAACACTTCAAACCTTGGGACAGGTTACGTCCACCTTTTCTTTGTTAAACACTGAAAAGAAAGGTTATTTTTCCCTTCAAATAATAAAATCCATGTTACCTTAAAAGGCGAAGACACGAACTTCTATGAAGCCAGGCCTAAGATACTCTTGTGTATGACAATGAGAAAGCTAACACGTTAGGATGTTGAGTATATAAGGAGGCCTCATCAGTGAAAACCGTGCGTGAGAGCCAACTCGAAGGTGCTGCAAGATGAGCTGTAGGGCCAAACAGGCAACTGCTCACCGAGTATCTCCATTCCCTTTGGAAGCTGTGAATCACCTGAGCTTCGGGTCAACGGGATGAAATACAATGCACAACAGCCTGATTCTAAGAGACACAACCCCTTGCCCCCCAAACCAAGGTTTTCAGTGCTTTGCTAAAAGGCTGGTTAAAATTCCAACGAGATCTAAGCCTCGTGAAGATGGTAATACATACCCAGGATGTGGGAGGCACTGCAGACGTGGCCACTGGTCACGCTGGGCAGCTGAGTGGCTGAGACTGCCCCGAGCAGCCAGAGGTCTTCTTTTATAGTCTTCCCCTGTTTCTTTCAGTTTCTTTTTTAGAAAAAGGTCTTCTCTCCTTTTTCCTGTTTACCCTAGTCTTCAGCTATTTGCACGTAGGGATTTTTTATAAATTACTTAGTTTCTCAGAAACACTTGAGATTCTTGACCAACCTCCTTGGTGAGGCTGTCCAATCAGGGGTGGGTTGGGTGGGGGTGTGGGGGGGACGGGTGGAGACCGAGCCATTAGCCGGTCGTTGCATCAGCCACCCCATACTCCAGACTGGCCTCCATGTAACCTCTCCACCCTCTTCCCGTTCCCCACCCTCTGCATTAGTGTAACTGTTTATGTGTAGTCGTGGGAAGGCGGAAAGGCGGCTGTGAACTCCCCGCAGCTGCTCACCGAGGCAGCGCAATGCAGTGGAAAGAGCAGGAGTTCTGGGGTCGGACGGACCTAGCTTTCAATCCCAGCTTGGGCATTTTCTCGTGTCAAGACCTTGGGCAAGTGCCATTACCTCTCTGCTTCATCCTCAGGTTCCTCATCTGCGAAATGGGCATAAAAAAGCCTCCTAACTTTACCGCGGAGGGAACTGAGTGCGATACTATAGGCAAAGCCCCCAGCACGTGGCACACACTCGTTCAAAGTGGGGGCCTCTCGCCTTGGGGGAGGGGAAGAAGGAGGGGACGAGGAAGGGTCGGTGCCGGCGAGAGTGGGCGACAGACGGGGACGCGGGCGCTCGGAGGAGGGGGGCGAGGGGCGCCGTGACAGCCTCCACGCCCCTCGTGGTGCCAGAACCCGGCGGGCAGCGAGCCGGGCTCTGAGGAGGATACTCCGGGCCCTCGCCTGGAGGCGGCGGCGGAAGAGCCAGGTCATCCGGCGCCGCCCCGGCCTCCCGCCCTCCCTCATCCCCCCACTTACCGGCCCAGCCGGGCCCTTCAGCGCCGCCGGCTCAGCTACGGGCGGCCTCCTGGGCGTCCGTGGAAACTCCCTCCGGCCGGAACAACTTCCGGCCCGGCTACCCCATCATTGGCTGTTCGCGTGGGGGCGGGGCGGAGGCCGCGGATGATTGGTTGGAGGCCCCGGAACCAGCGGAACGCACCTGGGGTGCGGAGTGCAGACCGGACGGCCTCCCGCAGGACCGAGCGCTTCCGGTGCGTGTGGTGAGCGGCGGGCCCGTGGGCGGGAGGGGGCTGAGACCCGGCGGTGGCGGCGGCGGGGCGGCCCGAGCGCTCCGCGCCCTTCAGCGCGGGCCATTCACCGTCCTTCGCCCGTCCTTCATCGCTGTTGCCTTCCGGACGCGCAGAGCTCTGGGCCCGCCCTACCTGCAGCTCTTGACAGCTCGGCCAACTTCTCTTCATCCTTCAAAACCCATCCCTGGTCGTCTCTTCTTGGTTGCCTTCCTCAGTCTGCGGTCTCCGGCGCAGGATCCGTGTTTTGTGTTTAATCTCTGTACACACCAGACCCAACATGAGGCTTGGCACAGAGTAGGTAATCAGGCCGTGTTTGCTGAATGAGAATATTCCGTTTCTTTTACTTTCTGGGTGCCCCCCCCCCAGGCTGCATTTCACAAATATTTCTAGACGCTGGGGCTCAAACAGTGAACAAAAAACGGGAAGTCCTGTCGTCGTGGAGCTGACTGCTGGTGACTCGCCGCGCCGCTCCCCCGTTCCGCGCTCGTTTCTGCGGCGCCCTTACCTCCTCCTCTTGGTTGGGTCCCCGCCCCCACCATGAAGAATTTTCCTTCCCCCCCATTTGCTTTAGAAACATAAAAGGCAGCAAACACTTTCCGCCTGAAGTTTCCATTGTTCCCGGGTGCTCCCACTCTTCTCCATTTTTTGCCCGTTTTCCTTGAGTCACCCTTGCCGCCACCTCTCTGGCCCCTTTTGATTAGTTTTGTCGGTTTCCTCCTCCAGGGCTTCTCACCCCCTCTGCTCCCTCCCCTCCTCCCCAGCAGTGCCCACAGGTCCCTGTGAAACTGCAGCCAAGCTGACTGCCACCTCTCCTCGCCTCTGCTTTACTTTTCTCCGTAGGATGTCTTACTACCTGACGCCCTGTGTTTCACTTGACTGTGGTCTGTCTCTCCCACTGCATGTGAGCGTGGTGAACGCAGGCCATCGTTGACTGTGTGGCTTGCTGCGGTGTTCTTGGCGCCTGCTGTGGGGCTTGGTGAGTAGCCCATCAGTGCTGAATAATAATAATTTATTTTATTTATTTATTTGAGAGAGAGGGAGGGAGAGAGAGAGCTTGCAGGAGAGGAGGTGAGGGAGAGGATCTCAAGCAGACTCCGCGCTGAACGCGGAGCCTGACGCAGGGCTTGATTTCACAACCCTGAGATCAGGACCTGAGCCGAAATCAAGTCAGATGCTTAACTGACTGAGCCACCGAGGCACCCCACCATAGACCTCTTTTTAAATTCTGGCCATTGGCCTCTCTTTTGAGTCAAGTGCTGCAGACAGCTAGGTGGGTGGGAATCCATCTTAATGGCTGAGCACAAACAGACACCCTGGTGGGGGGAACCTGGTGGGTTCCCTGTGACAGGAAGGAATGGCATGCTGTGGGGTGTGGTGCTGTGTACAGGAGTTGAGACAGGTGAGATGTCTGAGCAGGACCAGGCTAAGTATTTAGAGAACAGAAATGCCACACTGTTTGCAGAGCACAGTCCGCTAGTTTATAATTAGTCCATTATATAAGTTTTATTTAGAGGATGGCTTTGTGTATGGAAGGTGTTACCTGCTTAGATTAGGCTGCGGGGGAGGGGTGGTGGTGGGATTTTTGGAGGAGGGAGACTACATTTGTTGAATGATGACGTAATGTGTTAAGCAATGGAGCCCTTCAGGCGATGGGTGCCCTTTGCGGGAAAGGTGTGGACGGGGTGAAGCGGTTGGATTCCAGGGGATGCGAAACCCACTCTCTAGGGAAAGAGCTGGGTGATAGGCTGAGTGGCTTACCAAGGGACCCAGAGGGAGTCTCTGGTGCTGACCTGACCCCACATATCTGGAGGAGGGGCTCTGTGGTACGCTAAGGTAGGGCACCTGGGGCATCTCAGAACTTGGTGTGTGGCTATTAGTGCTGCTCCAGCACGCCCTCTGCTGCCCGGGATGTGCTGGGCATCCTCGTTTTCCTCCTGACTGTACTTCTTCTTCAGAGCACAGGCTTGAACTGCAGACTGAAGGACTTCTTTCCAGAAACTAGTTGGCAGCAATTTATCATGTATGATGGTTCAGAATTTTCAGGAAGAATTTTTTAGAAAGAGGAAATTCACTGCTGTGTGTGTGTTTGGGGTGAAACTGGCAGATTTGGACCATACCTTCAGAATTGGGGGGACTGGTGCCTTGAATGCCGTGGTCTTGTGTTGTGGGTCTGTCTCCCCAACTGGCTTGTGGTTGAGATGGGATATCTAGGCAGGGGGTAAAGGAGGCACTGGAACCAAGGGGAGGGTGAAGGTAAGGGTGGGTTCTGGACATCTTTCCATTTTAGTATTTTCAGACCTACCCTCAAAGGCCTAAATTGACCTTCCAAAAGGCATCTTTAAAATCCTGAATCTTTGGGGCGCCTGGGTGGCTCAGTCGTTAAGCGTCTGCCTTCGGCTCAGGTCATGGTCCCAGGGTCCTGGGATCGAGCCCCGCGTCAGACTCCCTGCTCGGCGGGAAGCCTGCTTCTCCCTCTCCCACTCCCCCTGCTTGTGTTCCTTCTCTCGCTTTGTCTCTCTCTGTCAAATAAATAAATAAAATTAAAAAAATAAATAAATAAAATCCTGAATCTTTCTGTCCAGGCATCCAGTCTCCATTTAGCGAGGTCCTTTTCTTATGTCTTTCAATAAAATTTTAGTTTTCTTCTTAGATCTTGCTAATTTTTTGTTTAAATTATTCACAGATATCCCATAGTCTTCATTTAAGAAAATTAAATCTTCTAATTATGCCTGGTGTATAGAAAAGTCCTCATTTTTTAATGTGTTTATTCTTAGAGTTTTCCAATTGTGGATTCGCTGGGTGGCATGTTTTCTTTTAATTACACACAGTGGTAAGTATTCTTCCATGCGTATTTTCTGACACTTGACTTTGTTTGGTCTCAGGTAGTTTGTCCTCGAAGGACTGCAAGAAACTGTCTTCAATGGCTTCATTGGTGGCTTATGATGACTCGGAGTCAGAGGCTGAGACTGAGTCCGTGGGAAGTATTCATGCTGTCAGCCAGATGAAAGACACCTCTGATGTGGTCAAACCTCCTGGGCAGGATTTTGCATCTGAAGCCCCAGGTGTGACGGAAGGGGTAACAGTGCCCACAAAGCATGGTTCTTGTGAAGACCCTGCTGGCCATTGTCTCCCACTGGTTCGGCTCTGGAGAAGTGACCCAGGATCTTGTCCTAGCCAGAGGCTACAGTGGCCCAGGACGGAGCCTGATGTCACCTTCCCCACAGATAAGCCTCCTCGACCTTCCCTGTGGACCAGCCACGCTCCAGCTGGCCATGTGCCCCTGACAGCTGCCCGCTTTAGGCAGGTGAAACTCTCCTGGGGAACTTACAACTCCCCTGAACCATCCTTCTGTGCCCAAACCAAATCTGAAACCCCAGATAAAAATGGCAACTCCCTTCAGAGGAAAAGGTGTGAGGACTGTATCGTGCCCTACACCCCGAAAAGACTACGACAGTCACAGGCATTAAGCACAGAAACTGGCAAGAATAAAGATGTGGAGGCCCAGGGTCCATCTGCAGGGCGTGCCCCGGCCCCTCTCTGTGTGGCCCCCAGAGTTTCTGAGTTTATTCAGCCATATTTGGACAGTCAGTATAAAGAAACCACAATTCCCAGAAAAGTGCTCTTCCACCTGAGAAGCCATAGGGGCCCTGTCAACAGCATTCAGTGGTGTCCAGTCTTTGCTAAGAGCCACATGCTTCTCTCAGTTTCCATGGACAAAACCTTCAAGGTAAGACTTGAGTGATGCTGCCTTTTCAGGGATTCTTAGAAGTAAACTGCTGGGGTGTTTTGTTTTTCACAACAGTGAGGTAGGGGTGCTGAACATCTCTGGGAATTTCTGTAATTCTCCCTGTTGCATTCAGGAGTGTGTTCTCAGTGACCCACCCTGGACTGTTGGTCCATTCTGTCCCCTCCCTGCTGACGCTGCCTTGCTTAGGCCACCAGAGAATGCTAGTCTTTATTCCTCATGGGGGCACTGAGGACGTGCAGACACACTGGAGCCCTGGGGGATGAGGTCACTGAGTGAGGGCAGTCAGAGGGAGAGGAAAGCAGGCTCAGGACAAATCCTGGGCCCCTGTGAGCCGCCTGGAGTGTTGAGCCATGCCAACTCTGTGCCGGGCTCTGTGTTGGATGCCAGGCGAGCAGAGGTAGACAGACCTGGTCCCTGGCTTCAGGGCATGCGGTGTGGTAGGGGCTGTGGACAAGTGGAGAGGCTCTCATAGCCCTGGGCTCAGGAACCGTGAACCCACTGGGAGGGACAGCAGCCCAGGCTGGAAGGGCTTGGTGAAGTCTTCCAGAAGGAGGGGAAGGTTCACTTGGCGCAGGGGCTGAGATGGGGCGGAAGGATGTTCTTGGCCATAAGCATGGGAAACACTGAGGGGCCTGATGGGGCGTGAGGGGCCCAAGGCTGCGGAAATAGGCAGGGCCCAGACCAGGAATGGCTGTGGATGCCCTGTGGAGGACTTCCGGTTCATACAGAAACTCTTTTCATTGTTGCTTATTTATTTTAAAAGCTACTGAAGTCATACAGACTTGGAGTAAGCAGTCCCCACGTGCACAGGGGTGTCACATAGCGCGTGTGTCACCCCTCCTGTAACCTGTCTCCAGCCCTTTGGGCTATACTCTGTCCCTCCTCCTCACTCCTCAGCACCTAGCAACTCACCTGTATGTAGTAGGTGCCAAGTCAATGCGAGCTGAACCAAAGCTTCCTGGAAAGAACATGACTTTGGAGTTGAAGGGACGTGGCTGCAGATCCAGCTTTGCTGTGGAGCAGCTGGTTAGCTGGCCCCACTCCGAATCTGGTGTCTCATCTGTAAAGGGCATAATCGTAGTCATGTGGGAAAAACGCTTACAAAACCCCAGCACAGAGCTAGGTACCCCACAGGTGCTCGGTAAATGTCAGCTTCCTCCGTCTGTTTTCCTTACAGTTCTGGAACTATCCTGCCCCGGACATTGTATTTGCAAGTTATGTTTTGGGCTTTTCTCCCAGGAGGCATTTTCTGAAATGAAGAAAGGAAGCCTAAATACAGTGAAGGCTTTGAAATGAGCTAAACTGTTGGGTATCATTTTTAAGTGGCCACTTTGAGTCCTGAATCGACTTGTCTGTGTTCTCTTCTGGCAAGGTTAATGGAGTTGTGCGGGGACAGTGCCATGTTCCACCTTTAGTGTGGAGCCTGGGGATTTGCACGCTGGGCTTCGGTGAGGGTGGGGGCTCAGGTCTGCTCAGGAGGCTTCTGGTGTCCATGGTGTGTACTGAAACATGCGTGGTTCAATCCCACAGTGCTGGGGCTTCTCCGCGCTCCTTCCTGAGTCTGCGCCCGTGGAGGGCCGAGTGGGGCCTGGGCCCTTGGGTCAGGAGCACGTCTGGAGGGTTTCTGGTGGGCCCGTGTGGGGCCTGTGTAGTGCCAGGCCGTGTCTGGCTGGCCCTGGATATGGGCTGGAGTTAGAGTGATCTGGGCCTCGGGGTCTGGCTTCATCCCCCAACAGCTTTGTGACCCTGGGCAAGACACTTAACTTCTCAGATTCTCTTTCCTCCCTGATAAAACAAGCTGATGAGACCTACGGTTGGCACTTCTCAGGTGGGACAAGTGCCCAGGCGTGTGTGTCTGAAGCACCCAGTCTAATGCCAGGCACATGTTTTTGTGGGGGGTAGTGTGGTTACAGGTGGGCCACCTGAGGGGCATGGGCAGCACCTTTCTAGGGCCCTGCAGGGAGGGGGCCGTCTGGCAGATGTTGGCAGCACAGGCTGGAGGAGGAGGCGCCTTGCCAGGAGATGTCAAAGGACAGGCTGGGTTGCTGTGGGCAGAGACAGGTGGAGGGACGTAGGGCAGCAGGTATGCCCTAGTGGATGCCTGCCACCTGCCCGCCATCTGCAGGGTCGCGCCTCCTGATGGCGAGGGGCAGGCTGGGAGCCCTGTGAGGACTGGTTTGCACCCAGCATCAGGGAGGCGCTCTGTGGGCCCTGCTTGGATCACTTTTGCCCGCCAAGTTTAGGTTTCCTAAGCAGGGGCATCCCCGCTGTAGTATAGTTTTTAAACAGAGCACGTCTGAGTGAAGCCATTGATTTGGGTGTTGTGTGTGTTCAGTCGTGTAGTGGGTGTTTGTGGAGTAGATGAGTGTGCTAGGTGCTATGTACTGGGGATGCATGGACGTATCCTTGGAGGGGACCCTGCATCAGCCAACTAGCTGTGACACCTTGTGACCAGAAGGGGGCGCAGTTGGCCCAGCTTGGGAAGCTGCTCAGGCGCTCAGGCAGGACTGCGTAGGAAAGCCTTGCCTGGAGTGATTCACTGAGACCTGGGTCCTGGGCCGTTCGCTGTGGAACTGCCCTCAGTGGGGCCGGGTGCAGTTGCTGTGCCTGCCCTTCTGAGGAGGTGGTGTGTGTGCTGCAGGTGATGTGTGCACCGGCCTCTTGCTTGGCCTGGCAGCCTCCAGGGAGCCCTGTCCACTTCACTGTCTGTCCCTCATGGCGAGGCTGCGGAGGTGGCATTGGAGGTGGTCCAGGGACAGGGCGCGACTGCCGTCATGGCTGCTGGGGTCAGTGTCTCCTGACCTCTTTCTTCCTGTGGGGTCCTGAAAAAGCAGGGCTTTAATAAGCCATATATGCAAATGGTTGGGCCAGGATCCTCACTGCTCTAAGATATTTGACAGTTGGGACGCCTGGGTGGCTCATTTGGTTAAGTGTCTGCCTTCGGCTTAGGTAGTGATCGCGGGGTCCTGGGATTGAGTCCCGCATGGGGCTCCCTGCTGAGTGGGGAGCCTGCTTCTCTCCCTGCTTGTGCGCAAGATCTTTGACAGTTTTCATTGACAGAGTTATTTGGCAAATTGATTTTGAGCACCTTTTCAGTGTGAAGAATGTGTGGCAGGGGCTGGAGGAGCCGGGATGGGCAAACTGATTGGGGACTAGGTGAGAGCAGGGCTGGGAACCGGGGAGGGAAGTCCTGGCTGAGGCCTCGGTTTCGCTGGGGCCTCAGGTGCATGTGTAGCCTGGTGTGCAGCTGGCAGCCCCAGGCAGGATGGTGTTCTTCCCCCTCCCTGGGGTCAGAGGGTGGTGACGCGGCAGATCTTGGGGGCCTATGAGGTGGAGGGGGCAGTGGGAGGCTTGTGGATGCTGAGTCTGGAGTGAGTATGGGGCTGTGGGCACCGGCAGGAGCCCTGGCTCCCTGTAGCCCAGTCCTGGGTAGAGAGCAGATGGTGCAGTGGGGAAAGAGCTAGAAGAGGTGGGTATGACAGGGCGCCCCCCCCAACTCTGTGCTCCCTTCCTAGGATGCGTTTCCCCTTGTCTTTTGGTTAAACTCTGCCGGAGTGCCTTCTTGAGCCCCACTGCATCAGGAGGGAAGGAAGACCCTGGGGGCTGGGGTCACAGCACTTAGTTTGAATCCTCCCTCTGTGGCAGACTGGCTGTGTGATCTTGGGCAAGTTACTTCCCCGAACCTCAGCCGGTGTATGTATGGTGGACACGACTGTGCCTGCCTGGCTGGGTTTTTGTGGAGAAGAACCAGTGTTGGATGTGGACTCTCTGTGCGGTGCTTGGCACATAGTTGTCACTCACCGTGTGCTCACAGTTTTGCTCTCCCCAGGAGTCTTGTCCCTTCCTTACCATGAAGTGGCCTCTCATTCTGTCTGTGTAGCCATGAACTGTATCTGCCACACCTTGTAGATTTTGAGCCTCTTGAGGATGGAAACTGTGCCAGACCCATTTTTGTATTTTCCGTAGCACCTGGCACAAAGTTTTGTACATGCTAAGTGATCAGTAAAGATTAAAAAAATTTTTTTGGATTTTATTTCCAGCCTTTGGGAAAGGATGGTCTCTTAGGTGCATAGATTTTATTTGCCACTAGGGGGCACAGTAAGACTTAATATAAGCTCACTCAAGCTTCTAGAATGTGAAAGAATCCTTGATTCAAGGTAACATTTACTGAAATATGATTTCTTTTCTGATCAAGAGAAAAACAACACAATCCATCTGATTAATCTAAAGAGCGTGAAGTGCCATTTCCTTCATCTCCTTAAAATGTAGCTTTGGAATTCATAAATTTCAATTGGGTATATTACAGTGGAAAGATACTTATTTTAATATGTTCTAAATGTTCTGTGAGCTGTAAAATATGCTTATATTAGTTTTGAAAAATTTACAGCTGGAGAAATTAAGTAAAATAAAACAATGACTCATAACTCTGCACTGATGCTCTGTTTTCTTTCCTGATGATCCCTTCATGCCCCTGTCTGTAGCACGCATCTGTTTCTCACAGTTGTAATCCCAGCACGGATACCCTTTTATCTACTCTTTTCATTTCCCTGTGTCCTCATTTGGCTCAACACGTTTGAATACCCACTGCATGTAAAGGTAGGATTCAGACTTTGAAGCCCTTGGAAAAAGTACAGACGTGGCCTGCTTCAACCAAACACTGCGGCCCTCACCACCGGCCCCGGGTGCAGAGCCCTCTGCGAGGCACCGGGCACATTCTCGCAAGCATCCGACGTGTTTCCTGCTTCCAGGGACCACGGTCCATGCATCAGAACTCAGAGTTCTGAAACACAGAAGGATTTTAAATAAAATGTATGAATGAGGTGCTGTTCACTTGTTTTACAAAATGGTTTGCTTTAGGAATTCTTTCAATAACAGTCTTCCCTATAATACTTAAAAAAGAAAAACCTTTTCATTTTTGATCATGAATGTAATAAAAGCTTATTGTGAAGAACTTTGAAGATGCAGAGAATATGAAGACTGAAGGAGAAAACAAATTGTTGGTAATCCTAACCCTGAGTCAGTGTTTCACTAACACTGGGGGTCGTTCCTGGTTTGGACCTCCCCACCCCTATTCCCATGTGTTCACAGAATCGGGCTCCCTGCAGAGTGTGCAGGTTTGATTCTGCTCCCCACCCCATCTTTTGTGCTGTTTGTAAGGGGCGTTGTTCTACCTTATTAAACTTTCCCCAAATGTATTTTTATGACTGTCTCAAATTCAAGACTTTGCTTTGTCATTTCTGTGTTGTTTCCTATCATTACCTGCTTTTGTTTTTGAAATGGCCAGTATTTGGGCGAACATGGCTATACATAAATGTCTTTTCTGCTGCCCTGGTGTGGTAAGATGGGCTTTGGTTTACACCCAGGCTTGAGCTAAAGGCTTTCTGTCTGGTGAGTGGAACCTAAATAGATTGGCAAAGCATCAGTGCTATTGTTATATGAGACCCTTGGGTTCCTATTCCATATCTGCTGCTTGGTAGCTGTGTGACTTTGGGAAAATCACTTTGCCTCTCTGATTCCCTGGTTTTCTCATTGGTAAAATGGGTATAATGGCTGCCTATGAGGGTTGTTTCTATGTAGAAGAAATGAGAAGATGCAGCGCAGTGCATAGCATATGGGAGGGGCCGAGAAACATGTTCCTAATTCCCCTGTTCTTTTATTGATTAGTTAAACAATTAGAAAAAAGATGAGTCACCCAGAATCCTTCAACTTAATGTAACTCTTGTTTTTGTGAATCTTTTAATAATCTGTCTACAGATACATGTTTTCCCAAGTGTTCAGTGTCAGTACTCCTGAGACAGATACTTTTAAAATTTAAGAAGTTTTTGGGTTTGTTTGTACTGAGCTGTTTACCTGCTGCCTTTTCATGAACTGCACATTTATTTGGAAGGCATGTACTGGGGGGCTGGGGTCTGTGTCTCTAAACTGATCACATTTAAAATGTGATAGAAGAAAATGAATTGGACAGCAGTTTGCCAGCTCTCAGCGTGTTTTGTGTCTGGGCCTCCGGCAGCGTGGAGAGGAGCAATTTCGTACCTGAAGAGGCCCAGGAGAGTGAGTCTGGGGGCAGGGGAGAGGCGCCCACCTAGCGTGGCACCAGGTTCACATGGGTCTCAGGCCCCCTTCCCACGTGCGTGTGAAGGAAAGGATTTTGTTCTGGAGGCTGAAGACCCAGATTGGGGGTCTCATTGTGCTGTTTGTGAGCTCTGTGGCCTCTGACAGTGAGTACTATTGAGAGGCTGGACAGAGTTCACCGTCTCCGAGTGCTTACCACCCACTGGGAATGGTTCCAAATGTTCCAGCTCCTCTTGGCTACAGGCCTGTGAGGCAAGGGCTGGTCTTCTTTCCACTTTACAGACAAGGAAGCTGAGGCACAGAGAGGTCAAGGGGTTTGTCCATGGTCACACAGCTGGTAAACTATAGAAGCAAGATGGGAAGCTGTCAGACCACAGAGCAAACGGATCTAAAATTCACTCTGCTCTTCTGCCTCTGAGGATAAAGGGAAAAGCATATCCCCTCGCTCAAGTGGTACCCAGGCTCTGTCCCAGCCTCAAAGTCTTGTGGTTCTGTTAAGGGACATAACGAGAAGAGATGATTTCCATAGTGGTTTGGATTTGCATTTTTATGTATTACAGGATCCCGTTGATTTATCATTGTTAGCGTATCTGATTATATTAGGGTATCTTAGATGTGCTTTGTAGAAAGTAATATATCTCAGATTCAAAGACAAGGAATTTATGGATTCAAGTGCCAGAGTGAAGGTTTATTTCAGTTTTGAAAGAATTATTTTTGATGGATTTTACAAAATGAGATTGAGAAATGATTTGATGTGTAGAGTGGGGAGTCGTGGAGCATTATGCAGATGATTGGCAATTTATTCCAAGCACGAGGCAAATCTATTGGAAATGAGAGCCGCACAGCTGGGGAGGAGGGTTGGGTTGTGGTGGTGGGCGTGTGGTATTTGGGGAGTGAATGATTAACAGTGCACTGAGGGTAATTAGGTGAAGGCCGGGAGAGACAGGGTGGTGCGTTTGCATGTATGCAGAGATCATCTGGATCCATCTTTGTTTTACAGAAGCCCAGAGAGGGGAAGACACTTGCCTGAGGGCACACAGTGAAGTCAGGTGGTGATGTGGAGCTGGGATCTTGTGTAGGAAGTATTAGGATGCTTCCCTCTCTGGACACTGTTTCCTCCTCTCCCTTCCGACCTTTTGTGTATTTTTGTTTCAGGGAAAGTTCATGGTCGTCTCAGTTGTCCCAGGGGTGGGAGCAAGGGCTTCAGGCCCATCGACAGCAGGGTTGCCGAGCCTCTCTGAGAATTGCCGTGAGATCCTGAGCTGGAACCTTCTCTTCGTGGGAAGTGAAGTGGTTTTTTTTTTTTTTTTTTGACACTCCTCTCCCCCGTATGAAAGCTGCAACGTTTCGGAGGCCAACAAATGAGACATTTCCCACTTTCCGTTTGCTTGCCAGAAGGGCCTTGCAAGCTTTTGCCTTGCAGAAAAAACCTTGAGTTGAAGGAGGAATAAGAAAAGGAAAGTGTGGCAGAACCCAAGCTGTGTTTTCTGCTCTTTGAAAACTTAATTCCGTTGAACTTTAACAGTTCAGGGCTGTGTGCTTGCCAGACGCTGAGGGGGAGAAGACCGTGCTGTGTGAAGGTGCGGATCTGGCCTCAGGGAACCAGCCTCATCCAGTCTCATCCCGTGTCATTAAGGGAAGAATAGAGCAATTTGGGAAAATGCTTTTAATGTAATTGAAAAATGCAGATTGCAAAATTGGCACGGTTATGAGTTGAGACAGTTTAGTAAATTATTTCTTGCTGCTTTTAAAACTTGGACCCAGAAGATTCTTAAAGGCACCCCTTTACTGCCCAGCGATGGCTTTGTCCTCCTTTAAAAAAAATACGTTGTTTTAGATTTAACTTAGTTTTATCATAAAAGTAGTAAAATTTTGGGAAAAAAATACAAAAAAAAGGTAGAAATTAAAAATAAAACCATAGATCTCCACTCAGGCATAACAACTGTGAATATTTTGTAAGGAGCTTTTCCTTTCCGCATTTTTTCCCATGAGAATCAACTGGTTTTAATTATACCGTAGGTACTTTGTTTTTGTAAGTAGCATTTAAAATTTTTGTGATGGTTATCTTCCCCCCAAACTTTTACCCCTTAAAAGAAGGGGTGGGTAAGTTAGTCCAACCTTGTCACCATTTCTCGTAGCTTCTGCTGTCTCTACTCAGGCGTCTCCCCCAGGTGCAGATCCCCGTGTGGGGGGAGTGGGGCAGGGCGCAGGGGCAAGGGCATCAGGGGATGGTCAGAAGTGTGTGCGAGGGAGGCCAGTGGTGTCAGGACCCTGGGAACTCCCACACCTCAACCCCGTAACAAAGTGCTGTGAACCCAGGCTAAACTGCAGGGGGACCAGATGGCTATAGAAACCTAGCAACAAAGTGGCCCTAGCCAGGGGTCCTGGAGCTGCTTCCAGGCCAGTCTTCCCATCTTCCCTTGCTAGGGGTGAGGCATCGGGCACCATGTCCCCTCTGGTGGAGCAGGGGCCACAGGGAGATGGGCCATACCCCTGGGGAGGTTCCCTGTCAAGGGCTTTGATTTGGGGACTCAGATTAGTTCATTGGCCTGGGTGTCCCTGGATGGAGCTTCTAATTTTCTTTCTAGTTCTCTCTTTGCCTTAATGTTTTGTTTTTCTGGGAAATCTCCTCCACTTTATCTTTCAATCCTTTTTTAAAAATTTTTTTTATTTTTGTATTTCCATATACTTAAACTTTTTTTTAACTGAAGTGTAACTTATATACAGAAAAGTGTTCTATTCTGATCTGTCATATTTTTACATTTCAAGAGCTGTTTCTTGTTTTCTGAATGTTCCTTTTGTAAAGAATGTCATTTTTTTATTGCATATTTACAAGGTCTTTTCTTAGCTCTTGGAGTTCTTTGAAAGTTTTCCTGTGTTTTGGAAAATGTTCCTGCCCCTTGTCACCTCCTTTTATCCTTTTGTTTTGGTGTCTGTGTTTCATGTGAGGGGATGCTGCACTGCTCATTCCCATTCAGGGAGGAGGCTGGTGAAAGCCGATCTAACCAGAGGCTATGTGTGTGAGTGAGTGAGTGTGTGTGTGTGTGTGTGTAAGTGTGTGCGAGGATGGGGCCTGTCCACAGGGAGGTTGCTGCAGGGTGATGAGGCAGCCACCTGGCATCTAGGGCAGGATCCCCCGCCATGTGAACCTCCTGAGGTGTTCTGGGTAGCCGGGTCAGTTTCCCAGACAGGACTCTTCACGCCCTGGCTGCCTGCATTCAGGCATCTGAGCTGGGGAAAGGGCTGGGGTCTCCGTGTGGGGTGTGCAGACGTCACCCTCTCCATAGCGTCCTCCAGCTGCTAGCTTTTCCTCCCAGCGCACAGATCTACTTTGTTCTTTTCAGTGCCTACAGTGGCTTCCCGTTTATGACACATGCCATATCCTCAGTTATGTGTAAATGTGACTGCTTCTTTTTCCCCTTGACAGTGGTAGAATTATTAACTTTTTTAAACATTTGTTAATTGAGTGGTGTCTTGAGAACCAAATGAATTCATTTGTGTGCAGCTCCTTTAGAACCAGGCCGGCACCTCGTTAATGCTCAGTAAGTGTTTGTGGGTCTTGTCCATCAGTCTCCTGCCATCTTAGCATTTCTCTTATGCAGCAATTTACATACTAACAATATTGACCTGTCATCATATCCTCCCCCGCCCACCATGTGTTGTTTGACTTTGAGTTTTGGTATTTCGTTGTTATTATTCTTTTTTTCCAGGGAAAACCTGACATTTTTTTGTGGTCAAGTGTATGGACCTTTCCCTTTGTAATTGTCCTTTGGCCTTAGAGCATGGCATGTCCTCCCCCATCTCAAGATCTGATAAATAGTCACCTATATTTGACCTTCATCTAGCAGTGATTAGCTTGAGCCAGTTTCAATTCTCATCATCTCTTCCAGGCTTTCTGTGGGTCTGGGGCAGGCTGTGCCCGCCGTGATGAATGTGCGCTCGGTGCCAGGGATCGATTGGTATATTAAGGAGCAGCCCTGCTTCGTGATGCTCCCCCACACTGATGCTGGCTACTAATGATTTAAAATGACCTTCTTCCCATCCAGCTTATTCCGCAGGGCACGGGTGCGCCACGGCCGCCCCAGCCTTTCCTCAAAAATGAAATGTTGTTTTTGACCATAAAAGAAATACATATACGCTATGGAAAAATCAGGAAGGTATAAAAAAAAATTGCCCATTATCTCTGCACCCAGAGGCAATGACTGTAGACTTTTGGTGTGTTTCCATCCAGTCTATGAAAATAAAAGGCAACATAGTTGAGTTCCAACTATCCATGTAATTTTAAACCTGTCCCCTGCGCGCCCCCCCCACCCCACCCCGGGTCCTGCAGCAGCGGGGTTTTAACGCTGCAACTCATTGCAGTGGTTTTCAGTATGGTCTGTGAGCCCCCGGGTTCCTTGAGACCCTTTCATGGGGTCTGGGGGGTGAAAATTGTTTTTCTGATAGTACCTAGAAGTTATTTGTGTTTTTTACTCTCATTCTCTCATGAGCGTACATGGAGTTTTCCAGAGGCAACGGGACGTGTACAATAGATTAACTACAGAAGCAGCTCTGCGAGCCCAGCTGTCTCTATTAAGCCAGCCATTAAGGAGCTGGCAAAAATGTAAACAGTGCCTTCTCGCTGGTTTTTTTGTCTTGGAAAATATAATTATTTTTCACAAAAGATATTGTTTATGTTGACATATAATGGGTTTATTATTGATACTTTTACATAAATTAATATTTTTTTTTAAAAATTTTATTTATTTATTTCAAAGAGAGAGAATGAGAGAGAGCACATGAGAGGGGGGAGGGGCAGAGGGAGAAGCAGACTCCCTGCCGAGCAGGGACCCCGATGCGGAACTCGATCCCGGGACTCCAGGATCATGACCTGAGCTGAAGGCAGTCGCTTAACCAACTGAGCCACCCAGGCGCCCCATAAATTAATATTTTTAAGTGTTCTCAATTTTGACTTCAAATATGCTAAATGTGGATTGATAATAACCCACATTAAGCAGCAGAATTTTGGAGTCCTCAGTAACTTCAGAGTGTAAAAGGGTCCCACCAAAAGGTCTGGGTAGCATGGTTTGATTTGTGTCTGTAATTTCATTCTAGTGGGATGTCCGTGTGGGTAATAACGGTGTCATCCTGCGGCTCTGGTGGAGGTGCGTAGATTCAGCCCCGGCCGAGGCACTGCCTCCTCCTGCTTGGTTAGATTTCCAAACGGTGTGACTGAAACATGATCCTGGAGGGTCCCAGCCTCCCTCGGCCTCCCTGCCCCTTCTCTCTGCCCTCCCTTCTGCCTGTTTTGAAGGAGATTTAATAACATTACAAAATGATGGGAGAAAACCTCCCAATTCCAGCATACACCTCAATTACGATTATCCTTTCAGCATCCTCCCATCAATTTCTGGTCCATATGGGCTTGTGTTTTTCACAGAGTGCGCGTACAGTTTTGCAGCCTGCTTCTCCCACTTAACATTCTCTCCCAGCCTCTCCTGCCGCAGCGCCACCAGCCGCCTCTGCGTCTTTGGAGGGCCGTCAATTTGTGCTGGTTCCATGATGCTCTATCGAGTTGATTAACTGTAATTTACTTAGCCGTCCTTGGACACTTAGGTGGTTTCTAATTTTTGCTATTATAGATAATGCTGAAGTGGTTATCTTCATGCATGAAATCCTTTTCTGTTGGATTATTTCTTTCGGGTTGATTCCCAGAAGTGGGACTGCTGGGTCAAAGGCTTGTACATTTTCATGGGTCCAGATACGTCTCCTGTCAGATTGCTTTCCAAAAGGATTATACCAATTTGTACTGCCCCTGCAAAGCCTGCGTAATAACCAACTATTTTGCTTAACTATCATGCCTGGAATTTTCCCTTGGAGCCCCGAGGGGGCAAAGGCCCTTCTCTAAGTGAATGTGATCTATAATTATTTAAACTAACACCAAAATTGCTTTCAGAACATTTTTAACCTGCTGAGTTTAGAATTCTAATTCGCATACAAGCCAGCATTAACAGTATCACAAGGAGCAATTTCTCTCCCTGCTCACAGTGTGTTTACGCAGCCCGACAACTGCAGGGAAAACTGAAGAGCTTTTATAAACACAAGTGGTCTCTTTCTGAACTAGTTGAAGTGTTATTTTGAAAGGTACAAAAACACAAATTAAAACACATTTTCATTGTAACCTTTGGTTAGAAAAGTTGTTTGTTTTCGTCCTGGTCTCTTTCCATGTTCTTTGCTCTCATTCAAGTGTATTCTGAAATACCCTGGCTCCTTGGAGTCTTGCCATGACGCTGTTAGTCCGGTGACAGGGACATGTGGGGGAGCATGGTGGCTGTCCTCAGGTGCTGGTAGGCCTGTGTTGGGAAGAGGAATGGGCTGTACTCTGGTTTGCTCCTAGGGCAAAAGCAGGACTAATGGTGGAAACGTGGGGGAAGAGGTTGGCACCCTGTGAGGAAGAACTTTCCAGCACTCAGGACTGGTCACCTTGGGGAGTATCCACCCCTTGGAAAGGGGTGAGGATGGAAAGGTTCAGTGCAGGCTGGAGCCCACGTTGTCAGTGGGCTAGGAAGTAGATGCAAGCGGGGGTCAGGGACTCTGTGGCCTCTTCTGGAATGGTGGGTGCCTGTGGCCGGGCCCCTAGTGGCCGTGTGCTGCCCTGGAGAGAGCCCTGAGCCCGGCCCTGAATACAGGGACCAGAGCCTGGCCCGGTGCTCGGCACGCTGTGAGTATGCACGTGAGGTTGGCACATTCCCATCCTGATTTCTCTGGGCTTCTACACTCTTATCTGTGAAATAATTACCTTCCAGGGCTGTAAGGATCAGACGAGGTTAGGTGTGTGAAACCACTTTGTAAACTGTAAAACCCTTACAAATGGAAGGTATTATCAAGAACTTCAAGCCAGGGTTTATTCTGTAATCCCTGCGAAGCCAAGTTCTTAAACATGGGAGGCTTGCCATCCAATTTGCCTCCAGTTGCCTTGATTCGTTGAACATATAATATGGTGTGCGCCCATGGACGCCAGCAGGCCTCTCAAGGAACTTGGGCTCTTCCAGATGTGGGCTTCCTATTTTCCGGCTTTCCAGCGTGATGTTGGCTCCTGGTGGTTGGGATGTGCTGCTAGGCTTGTGTGGCCAGTGAATTGCTCAGGCCTTGTGTTAGGCTCTCTGTCTGCAGTCTGAGCAGTGAGGGCCCCAGGGACCAGGTGACATAGAGTGCATGAGGGAGATGGCCCTTGGAGTCAGTATGGGAAGACTTGGTGTCTCCACTTCTTTCTTCATTTGGTCATCCATTGATCCAGCCATCGATTAAATGCTGGCTCTGGGGACGCCTGGGTGGCTCAGTCGTTAAGCGTCTGCCTTCGGCTCAGGTCATGATCCCAGGGTCCTGGGATCGAGTCCCACATCGGGCTCCTTGCTCAGTGAGGAGCCTGCTTCTCCCTCTCCCTCTGCTGCTCCCCCTGCTTGTGCTCTCTCTCTCTGACAAATAAAAATCTTAAAAAAAAAAAATGCTGGCTCTGTACAGGCTCTGGGCTCAGAGGGACCAGACATACCCTTGCTGACAAGAAAGCTAATGGGGTCCAGGCATCGAAACAGACTAGAGTGTGAAAATGTGAGAGGCCCTCCAGGGGCCACCTGGGTAGGGTGTCGGCCTGCAGAGGGGAGTGGGGTGTGTCTGTCAGGGTGGGGGCAGAAGACAGGACAGGCTCCTGGGGAAGGGGGAGGTGGAGCTGGGTCCCGGAAGGTGAGGAGATGAGCAGCCAGGTGGGTGGGGAGGAGAGCCTGGTGCTCTGACTGTCATGCTGCAGGGAAGGACCAGTGATGGTGCCCACGAAAGGGAGCCAGGCAGGACCTGCTGCGGCTTTCGGCCTGCACAGTCAGGGCATGTGGTTGGCTGCCGCCTCTTGTGCTTACACTGGATCAGGCACCGCACTAGGGCTTTGCACCTCGTTTACCCACAGCTGGGGCATAGGACTGTGGGGCTCAGCCCTGGCCCTGTGCTTTCTAACCGTGACTTGGTCTAAGTTATATGACTCTTGAGACCTTTGTTTTTCCATTAGTAAGTGGGGATAATAATAGCATCAATCTCAGTTTTCTGAGGTTTAAACAAGAAAAATGGGGAGATCTTAGGGGAGTACCAGGCATGTAGCAAGTGCTTCATTACGTAAGTGTCAGCAGTATCCTCAAGCCCATTTGACAGATGAGAAAATGGAGGATCAGAGATGGACAGTGAAGGAAGTGTGACTCCTAAACACAGAGCTGGTGTTTGGACTTACCCTTTTCTGCCTCTGCATTTTGGGGTGGTTCTGTGTCAGGTTCCTGCTT
Organism: Leptonychotes weddellii; assembly: GCF_054177405.1. Taxonomy (NCBI): domain Eukaryota; kingdom Metazoa; phylum Chordata; class Mammalia; order Carnivora; family Phocidae; genus Leptonychotes; species Leptonychotes weddellii. Next base: position 3,829,263 of record NC_138377.1, on the reverse strand, counting down.
GGGAGCTCCAGAAAGTAGTCACGTGAGTGTGGGCAAGGTCCTTAATCTTTTTGAGTCTTAATTAATCTGCACACTGGGAAGAACTCTAATGTAAGTTCCATTATGCAGGGAACTTGTTTTTCTTGATTGTTGTATCTCCAGTTCCTGGAGGAGAGCTGAACACATAGTAGGGGCTTAAGCAACACTTGTGAATGAGTGAATGACCCCTGCTCAGTCTACCACGCTCCTGTGGGCCTCCTTGAACTTCAGGGGGATGGAGAGTCTTGGGGTCATCTTGCCTGCATGCCTTGGCCCTTTCCCCCACCTCTCGCCTGTGCAGGAAGCACCTCGGGGGGGGTGGTGGTGGCAGGCTTTGGAGGGGGCTTTGAGGACTGTAGCCAGGAGCTAAATCAAAGCGGTGATTCCTCCCCATCTGTTGAAATGTTTGTGTTTACACTCCCAGGTAATGGACTTGGGCCGATCCTTGCAGACTGTGCGTTTGTTTATTTATTATTTATTTATAAATCATAAATCCAGAAAGGATTTCAGGAGGCTTACCATAAAAGATACGAATAAAGTAAAGCTGTTAAAACAAAACAGACCATGAAAAGCCACCCTGAAGAGAGAAGGAGACACATAAATCCAGTTCAGAGCTGACCACCATTCCCGGGCTGGTGCCTTCCATCTTGCTTCGCAGGTTCCTGCAGCCCTGGGGCAGGGTGAGGGGACTGGAGCCAGCACGAGAGGCTTTGGGTGGGGATGTGGGCTCGCTGGACGGTGGTGCTCAGAGGAAGGCAGCTTCTTCCAGGGCCGTGTCTTGGCTGCCCTGTGATGAGATCCAAGGGTCAGAGGGGAGGCCAAGGGGCATTTCTTTAGAGGCCAGCCTGGGGGCAGTGGGGTGCAGCAAGGCTCAGGGCGCTTTTCTGCAGCTCAGTGTCTCTGCTGCCGAACGTGGGCAATAATACCATGAACCATCCAAGACACTGTGAGGATTACATGCAGTGTTGTTTGGCCCAGGATGTGGCCCCTGGAAAGTGCAGTTGTGAATCTGCCCTGTCTGGGCTGTGGTTCCTGCGCCCCTGCCCGCCCTCGGCTCTGTCCGTACTTACGCTGTCCACACTGAGCGTGGCCTCTTCATTATTGCTTAAAAACACTTAAGAAGTTCGACACGAAGGGAACATACTTTTTAATTATTTCCCTGCTTGTCTCTGGCAATGCTGTTGTCAAGGAAACCAAAACCTTGGAAAAGCCTTTCAGCTTCCCGGTCGGAAGAGGATACTTGCACAGGGCTTATGTCTGTGGAAATGGACCTGTGGTTCTGTATCAAAATCTGTTTTTAAAAGCACTGGCTTCCTTCACTTCTTACAGATAGTACCTTTTTGACCTTTTAACACAAGAGGGAAGGTTGTTGTTGATATTTTCTCTTTCAAAAGAATTGCCTGCATTCTTGACTCATTTCATTCATTCCGCATCTGATGCAAGAGTTGGGTGCTAGGGAGTGGGATACTGAGATGGATAGGGCGTCTGACCCTTCCTTGAAAGGCTCCTGGCCTCTGGGAAAGAGAAACGGGTAGGCAGATACTTACAGTGTAGCATCATACCTGCTGTCGTGGAGTGGAGGATAAAATGCTATGGGGCACAAAGGACAGCCCCAGGGAGGGGCAGTGCCAGTGGGAGTCCCAAGGAGTCTCAGAGGACGGGTAGAAGTAGTTCTGTGGCAAAGAGATGGAAGAACATTCTGGGCAGAAGGAACAGAACGTGCCAAGGCTGGAGGGTGTGGAGGAGCATGCTGCCACCCAGCAGACTGCAGGGGTGTAGGGTGAGGGTGCTGGGCTGGACTTGTAAAACAAGGGAGGAGGACTGTCTGGAAAAGACTCAGGAGGCAGGAAATCAGGAGTGCGATGCACAGAATCTGTTTTTAGAAGGACTGGCTTCCTTCACTTCTTACACATAGAACCTTTTTGACTCCTCGTGGGGTGCCATGAGGCTGGGAGGGCAGGCTCCTCAAAGCTGTCCTCGTTCTGTTGCAGGGGCCCTTGCTCCTTGATGGCTGAAGGCGCGCCTTATAGCTTCGCTTCGGAGGGAAGGGATGCTGCTAACACGTTTTGAATTTAATAATTCGTTTCTGCTGCAGGATTACAGTGTTTAGTGTAGTGTTTCAGCCAGTATTCCGTAAAACTTTATGATAGTTAAACCCTATCAAGGGCATTGGTTTTATATGAAAAAGATAAATCATTGTTAGAAAAACAGGAGTCTTGTTTTTAAACTGCCCTTGTTATTTTTCTTTTAAAACTTTTGAAAATAATTTTAGATTTATAGAAGGGTTGTCAAATTCATAGAGTTTCTATGTACCCGTCACCCGCCTTCCCCTCCACTTTACATAATCCTGGTGCATTTGTCAAAACTAAGAAATGAATATCAGTATAACTCTGTTAACTAAACCGTAGAGTTTTTCAGATTTCACCAATTTTTCTGCTAATGTCCCTTTTCTGTTTCAGGATCCAACCCAGGATTTGATGTTGCATTTAGAGCCCTTGTTCTTTTTATCGTTAATGTTTTTGGGGAGGGGGGCGGGGCCAGGGAGCAGACCGAATCTCACCCTTGTTGAATCTTGAGCACGACTCGTGGAAGGTTTCGCTTTAATGAGGCTGAACACACTTCTCATGTGCCAGTTGTCCCCGTCCCCCCCCCCCCCCAGTTGGCTGCTCTGGTGCTAACCCATCCCATGCCTTCTCCTTTGCTTGCTATTTTCCTTCTGGATTGAACCCAGCCAGACCTCTGTTGACCTTTGTGAGGGCTTGGAGTTGGACCTCTCCTCAGCTTCCCCATGTTTACCAGATGAGCGTGTCTTGAGGTGGTGACTAGGAGTGAAGTGTGACCTTTAGTGAGGGAAGGGAGAACATTCTTTGTGCACAGGTGGATGTACAGCCTCAGACAGGAGTCCCTGCTTTCCTTTTGTCCCTTCCTTGGGTCACACTCCTCCCTGCCTTTCCCCCTCTCCCCTCCTCTCCTCCTTCACTGTTTCCATCCTGCTTTCTCGGGCCTTCCACCATGCCCACCCTGCTCGCCTTCTCTTCTCTGCTCTTCCTCCTTGCCCTCCCCTCTTCTGCCTCTCTCTCTCCCTCTCCAGCTCCCATGCCCTTCCTCCTTTCCTTTCCTGCAACAGGCCAGTGAAGCTGTTGCCACGGAAACAAGCCCAGCAGAAGCTCTGCTCTGCTTTCTGGATGCTTCTAATGATGATGATGACGCAGATACTGTTGAGTTCTAGAATCAGCTAAGCCCTGGCCTGTGGCCTCTGGAGTCCTTTCATTTTCCAAAGGCCAAACCAGTGCCACAGCTCATAATTCTGTTCAGTAGATGGTCATTTTTGATTTGGAAACTTCAAAATTTGAGTAATCCATTTTCCTGTTGCTCCGGAAGACTGTTTGCAACCAGTGTGAAAAATATTCGGCTGAATTTACTTATATTAACGGAGGGAAAACACCGCCTGAAAGGTGGTGGCTCCATAGGCTCCATGATTATCTTAAGTTTCACGTGGGAGATGGGTCTACACATTTGCTGAATTCTTGAGATGGACGACTGCTTTTAAAGGATGTTGGGGGACAGAAAATATAATTGGGGCCCTAACAAATCTTCAGATACTTAGTTTCACTCAGCCAATGTTCTGGGAGGAGTTGTGGGTTCAAGTCAGGTGCTCCTCCCCGGGGGCGGGCCGGGCGGGGAGGCTGTGCTTGAGCCACAGAGCTGGGTATGTGCGCATGCGCGCGCGCGGTTCAGCTTGTGCCTTATGGCAGAGTAACTGGCACTCCCTGATATTTGTCCCAGTAATCCAGTGAGTGCAGCCTTGTCAGTTCTGCGAAACAACCCGCATGCCTGCACATTAAGTAGGCTTTGTGAGCCCCTCGGAGGGCTGTTGGCTTCTGGGCCTTTGTGGAGCTGGTTTATAGTGGTGGCAGGCTGTTCCTTGCTGTTTGTTCAGGGTTTGACTTAGGCTCAGCTTGTTGGCATTAGCTAGGATTTGGAGTTTTGCCATTCAGCCAACACCAGCTAATAGCCCAGCAGGGAAGAGTTAGTTCGTGGATTATATTTAAGTTAGTACTTATTCCCAAAGGTAACTTTGCTTAATAAAAACCTTAAGCCTTTATTACTGTGCTTATGGGTATCCTGGCTCCAGGGTGTAAAAATAAGACTTATAAAATCCAGACGTTATTTGTGGAAATGCAAAAACATTTTCATTAATAGAGAGTGTGATAAAAAGCCAAGGCTCTTTCTGTCTGTGCCTAAATGGTCTTGCTGCACTTGGTTCTTTTTATTTTCGTACTCATTCCGAGCTTATTTAAATATTACCCGTACAGTAGTGAATTTTAAAGGAAGGAAGCTTTGGTGTGTGAATAACTTTACAACTACCCACAGTATTTCTAGTCAGTTCCTGTGACTTAAGTTGATAATGGACCCCACACAGCAGTCACTAATGGATGATAATCTGGAGTGTTTTTGTTATTGTTGTTTTTATTTTTGAAGAAAGATTTGAAATTAGCATAGTAAATCTCTGTGGGATCTTTGCAAATAAAAGAATATTCACGTTAAAAACAACTTTCAGGAAAGATGTATGGTAATGAATAAAACATCAGTGAGTGAAAATAAGCGTGTTTAATTATTCAAGTAGAAGTAGTAATTTAAACTAATTATTGCTTGCGGATTTCATAATTCAGTTTTTGTCTCGCAATAATATTTCCTCTGGGCCTCCGGGGTGCGTTGGCGGCTGCGGGAGCAGGCGGGGCCTCTCCCCCTCCCCTGCGGCCGCAGCCTCTGCTGTACTGAGCTGCTTCTGCCCAGCCTCCTTGGTGGCCTCAGTCCCGCCTGGATCCCCCCTTGCACCACCTAATTAAGCATTTCCTTGCTTATCACCTCTGGTTGCTTCAGGAGTCTCAGACCAGTCCTGCCCATGAGTTCTGAGTGTCCTGGGGGCCAGACCCTTCCCTTCCCCCCAGTGTCTTAGGCTTCTTGTCCCTTCCATAGCCCTGGCAGAAGTGACCCTGAGCCCACATCCCCATGTCCCCACTTCACCGTGATGCAAGTCCTTGCTCGTCTGGGCTCCTCAGGTTGTCTCCTCTGGATGCCCCCTCCCCCTCCACATCACCTCTGGCCTCCCGCTGGAATCTATCACTTCCTTCTCCCCATAGCTTAGTGCCAGCAGGTTCTTGTGCTCCTTTTAAAAAATGTTGTAATTTTTTCTTGTTTTTGGCTTTTCACTTTGTTTCTAATTCTAAAAGAAAAACTGTTCATATAGAGGAACTGAAAAGTACTGGAGAGTTTAAGAAGCAGGGGCGTGATGAATCACCCCTAACTCACACTGCTGGTAGCTCTCTGTCCTCTGTATGCTGGCGCTGGCCCTTTCCCCCTGGAGTTCTAGGGTGTCATCTTAGCACGGACTCCTGGGAGGGGCCCCACTTCATTCTCCTAGGTGCCTCTCTCTTCCTGGGGTGTGACTGCCATTAGAAGGTGCTGGTGAGGTCGTAAGTGCTGGACAGTACTTTTGCTCAATTGTGCGAGGTTTTTAAAAACCCAGTTTTGACTGCTTTTCTTATGACTGGCTGTGATGGCTTGGTGGGGGCGGAGCTTTCTGTCCCTCTCTTTATTGCACAGATGCTGTCTGGAACAGATCTTGGCAATTCAGGTGAATTATTATTCTACCCCTTGGAAAGTAAAGGGAAAGCTTTCTATTTGTAACTTCTTCCCAAGTGCCCTCTGTCAAAAGGTACTGACATCTGCTCTCTTGACATGTGATAGCCATTATTACCTCCGTATAATCACACACCATTCCATCGCGCGCCCAAAAGCTTTCCATCCATCATGTCACGAAAGACAACCTTTATTTAAGATACTTTTTTCCCCTTTCCTTTGTTATTACTTTTTCCTAAAAAAATAACCCTCTGACTTTACAGGCGTGATCTGGGCAAGTGAGTGACTCATTTCTTTGTGTGATTATTACTGTGGACATGGACAAGACAGGTGGGCCGCGGGGGATCGAGAGAGCAATGAGCTGGCTGTCAGGGGCCAGGAGTCCATGTGTGGATCTGCCGTCCACCAGCTGAGACCCTGAGCAAGTGAGGTCAGCCCTGGCTTTGGTGTCTCATTTGGAAAACACAGAGGTTTGACTGTGATCTCCAAGGCCCTTTTATGCCGAACGGTTTTGTGATCTCCAAGCTACCTTTAGCTAAATGAGGTAATAAGAGGAGTACAGGTGTCCCTCCCAAGTCTTCCCGCAGAGTTGCTGAATGAGTTTTCGGGATTCTGAATCAGTTTTCTCTCCACGTGACCTCCAGAGGACGTCATTAAACAGGCAGAGAAGTTAATAACACCTGTGGCCACAGATGGAGCAAAGCCATGGGATGAAGTAAAAATGCCAGGGGGAGGAAACTTAGGCAGCCAACTTTGGGGAGAGCCACTGGGAGGACACCCTTATGTCACGAGGTTCTTTCCTCCCGGAGGAATCGACAGCCGAGTTTCACTACATGTGTGAACCTGTCTTGAGTAGCTCAGGGCTTGCATATCAAAAGTGCCCAATAAATGGTTGTTGGGGTGAATTAAAATTTCCTTTGTAGATCCATCTGATCCCTCCTGTTTGATTGTAAGCTTCCTCAAGGGGAACAAACCATTTCTCCTTACTTCATTTGAAAACTTATTTTTAAGAATAGAAGTACACAAATTTTGGTACAAGATTAAAAAGAGGCAAAAAGATGTACAGAGAAAAACGAGTCTCCTTCCCCTCCACCCCATCTGCCACCAGATCCCCTGCCCTGGTTCTGGAGGATCTGTTTCTTACTCATCTCCGCATCTTAGGGAGCACCCAGCCCCCATGCAGGAAGTAAATCTGACTTGGGCTCATTTGAATTAGAATGACCTGGCCACCTTTCCAACCAAAGCACGCATGGCCAAATATCGAGGGAGTGAATTGGACACAAAAGCCTCAGGAATTATTGGGATCAGTGGGACTCCTGGAAGGAGCTGGGCAGGCTTGTCCTTGAGCCGTGGTTATCTTTGGGGTGCCCAGGGAAGGTCTTCAGCCTTTCCCGCCTGTTTCTTGTGAAGTGGGGCTGTCGTGCAGAGTCAGCAAGATGGCAGCCCTGAGTGATGCCTGGAGCTTGGCATAGGCACAGGTAACTCTTGCTTCCTTTCCCATGCTTGAAACTGAAGATGGAGAATGAATATGCATCGTTTCGAAATGATAATGTAAAATTAATGTGGAGGTGTGATTCCATTAATAGGTTAGTGATTAACTCAACTTTTTAGGAGCCCATTTGTTGCCCAGAGTGAAGCTGGCTGGAATGAAGCAGAATTAGAATGGCAAGCCTACTCTTCTAATTGAAACGCACATAAAGTGCCTGGACCTCAGACTTGCATTGGGATGATTGCTGCGATCAATATTCCAGTTTGCTTGGCCGGCAGCTTCCAGGGAATCAGAATGGATGATGGACCTAGGGAAGCACTGCCAAACGGAGCATTAAGTTAATTCCTGTTGGCCTGGCTTCTGGCTTGCCTGATGAAGGCCCTGAGTAGAAGGATGCTGTGCCAGCATGGACTTTATCTGGTATCACAAGAACTCAAGATGGTCGGCTCCCTGGGATTGAATTTTGGTAGCGATGATGACTCCCATTTGCTGAGATCCCACTATGTGCCCGGTTCAGTGCCTGGCATTGTGTACACAGTGAATTCTCCTGAACCCCCTGAGATGTCGGTAGCACGCCCATGCTGTGGTCAGGGGGACTCAGAGGGCCTAGGAGCATGCCACTGGCAGGTGGCAGAGTTAGGACAGGAGACCAGGACTGTTTACTTCCAAAGCCCCAGTTCTTTCCATTCTCCCATGTGGCCCCTGAAGGGACACATCAGATGTTGGGATTCTCCCAAGGCTTAGAGGCTCCAGCTCAATCAAAACATGTGGGCCCAACTTCGAAGCAGAGGACAGAGTAGGGAGGTTTGAAGTGCTCATTCTCATTAGAGGTGTGTCCCAGCACTGAGACCTGGAGTGATTGGCTTTGGAGGCCACTTGGATTGTTCAGTATTGACGGTGTGGGCTTGAGTGAGGAAGGTAAGGCGGGTATGCTTCCTGTTCTGGGTACCGAGGCAGGTGTGGGATAATTCAGTGATACACTAAGAAAGTAGCTGCCATCTCCTTAGTGTTCACTATATGCTCACAATTCCCCACTTTCCACAAGTCACTTTTAGGCATTTTCTCTTCATTTTGCAGGTGAAGAAGTTGAGACTGGGGCAGATGGAGTCTGTATTTAGTGTGAAGAGGTGGGAGTTGAATGGGGAAGGCCGTGTGGCAGTACCAGGGTGGCTGGTACCAGGTCCCTCTCAGGTGGCTTGCCCAGGGTCACTCTACTGCCAGGTGACAGAGCTGGAATCCACACCCCCCAACTTCACTAATTCCTGTCCCTGTGCACCTCCAGAGCGAGCGCCTGCCATATGTGTGCAGCCCCCTGCCCATCTTCTCTCTGTCCCCTGGGCTGAGCTCTTTAAGGTCAGGGTTGCAACTTCCTGTGCTCTCTGCCTTACACTGAGTGGTGCTGGATAGCCATTTGTGTCATGAGTGAGTGAATGAATGAATGCATGAATGAATGACACACATGGGATAGAGAAAGAGGGGCAGGCCCAGGGCAGTTGGACAGATGTGAAACATGATTTAAAGACGGGGCAGTAGATCTGTAGCTGCTCCCTCCTTTCTTTGTCTCTCTCTCTCTTTCTTCTGGTGACTCCGAGCCGCTCCCCGGCAGAGGGTTGCTGACCAGGACTGAAGGTGCTGAGTGCGAGGAGCCTGCTTTGTTAACTCCTTGTGTGGGTCAGCAGATGGTGGCCGCAGTTCCAGAGCAGGGTGGGTTACGCACAGAAGACAAAGTTTGCTGAAGTCCTTCCAGGGGGAGAAGGTTGATGCTGGGCTGAGCTGGCAGTTAACATTGTAACAGTAATAGAGTTTCTGAGAGATTAGGTAATGATATATACTCAGCACTCAGACATTTAATTTGCATTGTGTCCTATATTCTGGAAAAGTTGCTTTCACATTCTTATTGATGTGCTCGCATTTTTTGGGTAATTGTCCTCCTTTGACATGAATAACCCCCCGTTTACTCTCAGGTCCACATGCCTCTCATAGTCTAGGAGGCAGTGAGGAAAAGCTTTTAATTCAGAGCCCTATCCATCTTCACAACTCAGGAGAGATGGGGATTGGAAAGGCAGCTTGGCTGAGATAAGCGTGGCTGGCCTCCTGGGTGGCGGTGGTCGGCTTCTGGATGGGGCTTGCGGCAGTGGTGGGCAGGGGCAGAGGGATGCCTTTAAACTCCTCCACTGCCTTCTTCGGGGTGTCCTTTTGGAAGCTGGTGCATTCCCAGGGCAGCGGCTACTGGTGGCTGCTTATTACATGGAAGCCAGAGAAACCCTTTGGATCACATTGTACCCTGGGAGCTCTGGCTGTGTTCTTTCTGCAGGCTTTGGTGGCGGCTTTCCCCTGAAGCATAAAATTATTAAGAGGAGGAACCACAGTTTTGCACTTAAGGGCCTGAACAGGACCCAATGCCCTGTTTTGCTAGATTGAGTCTGGAATCCCGAGGTTGGAGTGGGGACTCTCCCCTGAGAGTTCGAGGTGCTTGCTGAGTACCCAGACAAATAAATCGAGATAGGCCTTGGGAAGGATGCTTGGCTGGTGTTAGGAAGCAAAGAGGAAGAGAGCCACACCTGATGGCGTGGGAGGAGACATTTGAGCTGGCCCTGGGGCGAGGGCCAGTGGGGCTGGGAGAGAGGCAGTGCCGGCTGAGGGCCCTGGGAGCTGAGCACAGTTGTTTGTTCATCAGGTGCAGGGGAGAGGGCTAAGAGAGAGAGTCATGGTAATGGCCTGGGGAGGGGGGGTCAGGGCTTTGTGAGGCATGTGGGTGAATATAGAGTTTTTCTTATAGGAACTGGAGCCATGGAAAGTTCCAGAACGGGTGGGTGTGGAATTGGAGGGAAAACTCCTGGGGAGGCATCCCATGATGCTTCTGTGATATAATCTGGGCCCTTAGGATAGAGCAGATAGGGGTGGGGTTGTGTTAGCCCTGACTTTAGATAGTTCTGCCTCTATCCCCCTCTTTTATTATAGACTTCCAAGTTTTAAGTATAAATGCAGTTACAATTTTGGGGCTTAAAAATGCCTCCATTTGGGTGCCTGGGTGGCTCAGATGGTTGGGCGTCTGCCTTCGGCTCAGGTCATGATCCCGGCGTCCTGGGATCGAGTCCCGCATCGGGCTCCCTGCTCCTTGGGAGCCTGCTTCTCCCTCTGCCTCTCTCTCTCTCTGTCTCTCATGAATAAATAAATAAAATCTTTAAAAAAAAAAATGCCTCCATTTATTGAAAACCCACTTTTACATATATTGAATTCCAGTATTGCTCAGCCCTGTGTCGTCGGTGTTAGGGCTGAAGAGACCTGAGATGGGGAAAGATCCACAGCCCAGGCCCCCTACCCCCTCAGTGCCATTCCTTTTTCCTCCAGTCCCACCCACCGCCTCTCCTCACCCCCCTCCCCCAGTCTCTGAAGCCTAGGGTTGGGGGCGGGTATAAATATTAGGAATATTTACGCAGGTCTGCATGGGATTCAGTGACGCAGCTGAGAGCCACAGAGCGTTTGGTGACTCATCAGACCTTTTCCAAACACTTGTGATATTTTGCTGCTCTGGAGGGAGGAAAGTAATTAGCAGTTAACGCTGGTAGATGACGCTGGAAGAATACGCAAACCTTCCCTGCTGGTCTTTTCTGTGCCTCGGGTGTTTTGTGTGTTTTTAAAGCTATGTGAATTATATTCTTTTTAATAATGTTTGTTTTCTTCTGATTATTAAAATAATGTGTGCTCATTGTAGAAAATACATAAATGCATTAAATAGGAAATAAAATGCATGAATTATTTTTCCATTACAGTCTTATTAAGAATGTTTTGCTTCTGCAAAGGAAATTTGGAGCACTAGACTTATTTTATTTGAGGCCTGTTGAGATAAGTCCGATTGATGGTTTGCAGCCTATGCTTTGGGGGCTTCAAGGGCTCCATGGAGATTTTGGGGGGCTGCCTCTGGGGAGGGTGAGCTGGGGGCCTTGAGACATGGTTCTCCCCCCGCCCCCCCCCCCCAGTAGCTCTGCATTGTCTGTCTCATGACCTGGTTTCTTCACATGACTGTCTTTGAGCAAATGGCTCCATGGCTTATCAGGTTGGGGATTCGGTGTTCCGGACCCAGCCTGTAATTTTATAAGTGAGGAGTCTGAGGACACTGGGAGATGTGCCTGGCCTAAGTGACATGGTGGCTTGGGGCTAGTCTTTGTGCTTTCTGACTCTGCATTCATTGCCTTTTGGAATATGAATCAGTTAGAAATATTAGCAGTTAAACTTGAATGTTATTGTTACAAGCTTTGTCACCATGCAGAGACCCCCAGGAAGCTGATCAAGGGTCTCTAAAGGGCATGCTTTTGAAGGAAGGGGAGACCTTAGAGCAGCTGGTGCTTGAAAAGATGAAAAGTAAAAGCCCCATCATTGCTGTTAGGCACACAAAGGAGGAGAGATTGCTCTGGGTGATCCCTGGTTGTATGAATAATGAGAAGAAATTAAGTAAAGGCCGTGTTTCCTGACACTGATGTATTAGAACATGGAGTAACTTTCTACAGGAAATTGGAACAGGAATCCCTTTAAATTGAATTTGAAGCTGTGAATAGTAAGCCTACATTGGCCCTGCGTGTCCTAATGCAAGTTAAGTAAGCAGTTTCCTGGGTAAGAGTTAAGTACTTTAGGGATACAGGTTAATGCTGAGGCCAACATGGCGCAAGTTAATAAATTGCCTCTCCCGTGTATTGTCTGTGAAGACGCAGAAGAGTAATTTGCTTTCCGCAGAGCTGTGCCAGAATTCTCATACTTACTTTATTAGATTTTTGGCCCAATACATTTGTTCCCTCTCATTGGTTTTGTTGATGATAATTACCCACCCCTCTTCCATCTCCCCATGGATCTCTCTCAATTTTAATTGTTTGCAGTAGCCTCAAAAGTTTACCATTTTATTAAATAGGTGTTTTAAAATAAGAATACTCCAGGACAGGGCCCTTCGGAGTTTCCAGAGGGAGATAGTTAAAGCTCTGTTTTTTAAAATGATCTTGGGGACCGCAGCCACTGAGATTAGGAAGAAGCAAGAGCTGCTTCCATCAAACATGTAAGTGCCAATTCCTGGCCTCCAGGAACTCCCTGGGAGCCCTTCTGGAGTTTGGATATGCTCAAGGGCCTCCCAGGGAGGATGGAGAGCATAGAACATGGGCCTCCCATGCTGCTTCTGTTTGGCTCTTGACCCTGTGGCCCAGGGGCAGAAGGACATTTATAATAGCAGCCACTACTCACTGAAGACCTGTGGGGCGCCAGACACCATGCCGGGGCTAGCTGTACTAGCTCACAGACTAAGAGATTAATTCATTAACAAGGTAATTATAAATTACAAACTGCTGTTTATTGGGAAAGAGAGAAAAATGGCCAATGGGTAGGGGAGAACCTCTGGAAGATGCCATGCAGGCAGAGATTGGAGACGTGAAGACTCAGGAGCGTGAAGCAGAGGGAACAAGCGGAGGACTAGCATGTGCAGAGGCTGAGAACAGTTTGGTATGGCAAGAAGCAGCATGCAAAGCCAGGCTTGTTCTCAAATTGTCCTTAGAGAAGACGTTTTCTTTATAGTTGAATGGTAAGGAGTTTCTCAGATTATAGCACACCGTCTTAATTCTGGACTACACACTGTAAGACCTGTAAGCAGGTCTTTGGATACTTTGCCCACCACCTAATTTGTTTGAACCGTTTGCCCACCATGCACACAGTCTTTGGTAAACCAATTAATGGCAGCTTGGTTTGTGAGGGGCATGTGTCTTCATGCTGGGCTTGAACCTTAGCTCTGTAATTGGGCTTGAACCTTAGCTCTGTAACCTCTTGGTGCCTCAGTTTTCCCATCTGTAAAATAGAGAAAAGTGTACAGACAGCCTCAGATTTTCTCAGTTCACAGCGCCCTTTGTGTCACAGTAACTTTTTCCAGGCCCATACAAACACTTAGCAGTCCTCTGGTCCTGTTTCCTAAGGTGTTGGGGCCAGACAGTGAGTATTTGGGTCCTAGCAACTTCACACCTCTTGGGCACACACAGGTTCTCAGATGTTGGAGGCTGGTTGGGCACTGCCACCCTCCTTTCCTGTTCCACGTTGATTTTCATGTGATACTTGTTCTTTATCACAACAATTACTGAAAACCCAGCTTTACAAAGGTATGATGTCATTAAAAGAAATACAGAGTGATCTAATGTTGGAATGGTTAAGTACCTCAGCTAGTAGTCTGCATGGTATTAACAGATACTGCTGTGTTTTCTTTAAAAAGTTAAAGTGTCCCTTGGCACCTCTGTGAGTTTGCTGGGCTTCCCTCGGGTGTCTTGGTGCACTGTTTGGGAACTGCAGTGGTATTTACTTTGTGCAGTTTTGTGAAGGTTAAATGAAATGATCCACTACCACTACCCAGAAATGCTCAGAGTAGTGCCCGGTACTAGGTGCTTAGTAATAATTTCTGTTCCTCCACCTCTCATTGGTTTTAGAGGTTCCCTTTAGCTGGTATAGCAATGTGTCCTGAGAGTGGGGAAGACACTGATTTTTTTTTTTAAAGATTTTATTTATTTATTTGAGAGAGACAGAGAGCGAACGAGCAGCAGCCGGGGGGGTGGGGGTGGCAGAGGGAGAGGGAGAAGCAGACTCCATGCTAAGCGTGGAGCCCAATGCAGGGCTTGATCCCGGGACGCCGAGATCATAAACTGTGCCAAAGGCAGGTGTTTAACTGACTGAGCCACCCAGGTGCCCTTCATTTTTTTTTTTTTTTTAAGATTTTATTTTTTTAAGTAATCTCTATACCCCATCTGGGGCTTGACCTCACAACCTCAAGACCAAGAGTTGCCTGCTCCTCTGAGCCAGCCAGGCACCCCAGGAAGACACTGATCTTGAGGATGCCTAGAGAGAGGGTGTGGTAATGGGAAAATACGGTATTTTTAAAATCTGTTATAATAGGTGATTTTAAATATGTATGTAAAGCTAAGTTAATAAGTATAAATATAGATGTTTGATTATTTCTTCAGTATCTCTACAAGTATACGTATTCAAGATGATCTGTAGCCTTTTTGTTTTGTTTTTAATCTTATTATTGGAAAAATAAGGGAGGTCCCTGTGGTTTGCCTTAGATTTGGGATATTAACAAAGGGGAGAGTGGTTTGTGTTGATATTAGCAAAGGGGAGAGAGGTTGGTGATTTAGGTAGGGATCAGATTGTGAGAGGTCTCTATGACATGCTAGGCCTTAGGATTTTTTTTTTAAATTTTATTTATTTATTTGACAGAGAGATAGAGAGCACAAGTAGGCAGAGTGGCAGGCAGAGGGAGAGGAAGAGGCAGGCTCTCCGCTGAGCAGGGAGTCAGACGTGGGGCTCGATCCCAGGACCCCAGGATCATGACCTGAGCCGAAGGCAGCCACTTAACCAACTGATCCACCCAGGTGCCCCTAGGCCTTAGGATTTTATTCAGAATGAAGTAGAAAAAGCCATTGACAGTTTTAAATTTAAAAAAATTAATTAACTTTATCTAGAGGTGATTTACATATAATAAAATGCACCCATTTTCAGGGTACAGTTGGCTGAGTTTTGACAAATCTCTGCACTTGTGCATACCCCCTCCCTTGGTCCCATCAAGATGGAGAACATTTCCACTACCCAGAAAGTTCCAAATGTCCTTTATCAGTCTATCTCTTCCTTCCAGCCCCCCAGCCCCAGGCAACCACTGATCTGCTTTCTGTCACTATAGATTAGTTTTGCCTGTTGTAGAATTTTATATAAAATAGAATTATACAACATGTAATTTTCTGGGTCTGGCTTCTCTCACTTGACATAACGTTTGTGAGGTTTATCCCTGTTGCCGTATGCATCATTCCTCTTCATTGCTGAATAGTATTCCGTTGGGTGAAAAGACCATACTTTGTTTATGCATTCTGGGCTTGATGGGCATTTGGTTTATTTCCAGTTTGGAGATATTAGAAGTAGTACTTTTTAAAAAAAATATTTATTTGAAAGAGAGAGAGAGCGCAAGCAAATTAGGGGAGGGGTAGAGGGAGAGAATCTTCAAGCAGACTCCCTGCTGAGCACAGAGCCTGAGGCAGGGCCTGATCTCAACCCAAGAGATCATGACCTGAGCTGAAACCAAGAGTTGGACACTTAACTGACTGAACCATCCAGGTACCCCTAGAGATAGTACATTTTTGACCACTTGTGTGGACCTTTGCTTTCGTTTCTCTTAGGTAAGTATCTGGGAATGGAACTGCTGAGTTGTGTGGTAAGTATATGTTCAACTTGGTAGGAAACTACCTGTTTTGAGCAGGGGTGTGACGCTACTTTATTTACATCTTTAAAAAGTTCCTTTGTCTCTGGATGGAGAAGGGGCTGGGCTAGAAGCAGAGAGAGCTGCGATTTGGCTGTTAGCAGTGTCAGGCAAGTGAGGCCAGTGGCTGGAGGGGGATGACAGAGGGGCAGTGTCTGGCTCTGAGGGATGGTTTGGGGACAGAATGGCTGAGGCTTGGTGATGGATTGCATGATGCCGGGAGTCACAGGTGACTCTAGGTGCCCCGGACAGAACTGGGAAGACCCAGGAGGCTTTGGGCCTGTTACTTCATTTCTCGGAGGCTCATTTCTGTTCTGCCCAGTGGCACTGGAAAGTAACACCTGTTGCTGTTTTGTTTTCTAAACAAGAAAAGGGGAGGAGATGCTCAGATGGGAGGCAGGCAGCTAAAGGTGTCTAAGTGGAGGTAGGAGTCACGCTGGCGGCACACGTGTGGTGGCTGCTGGGAGATGGTACTTGGGTCACTCACATTTCTGTACAGTCTTTTAAGCAAAGCCGTGAACAGTTAATTTCCTCTGGCCTACCTTTTCAAAGATGTTTATGTAGCCAGCAGTTTTGGAAGATTAGAGATAGTGTTTGCATTTGGAGTGAATTTACTTGTATTCCAAGAATAAAGACAGTGTTTCCCTCCAGGAGAGAGGTTGGGCAGGTTTATTGCAGCCCCTTATCTAAGACTGGGGCTTCCTAACGTCGGGATTTCCCTCCTATAATGCATCCCACTCTGTGCAGGTCACACCTGGCCTTCATCGAGTCACCCTGGGGGAAGGGGGACTTGGAACCCATGCTGCATTCTTACTCTGGCTACTACTGTTGCTCTAAGTGATAATCTGTTTTTTGTCTCAGACCCGGGAGTCTCATGTCTTCTGCTGGTATGTGTAAAACTGTGACAGACTAACTTGCTAGGTGACTAGCAGGGTAATCTCAGAGCTTACGTTTTTTTTTTGAGAGAGAGCAAGAGAGCACATGCTCAAGGGAGGGGTAGAGAGAGAATCTTAAGCAGGCTCCACGCCCAGCACGGAGCCCGATGTGGGGCTCAGTCTCATGACCCTGAGATTATGACCTGAGCCAAAATCAAGAGTCAGACGCTCAACCGTCTGAGCCCCCCAGGCGCCCCAGAGCCTCTGCAGTTCCTGATGATGGCTCTGGGCTGCCTTAGCACCGCTGGCTGTAAGGCCTCCTCCCTGCCCTGCCGCTGCTCTTTCCTTCTGCATCTCTGTAGATGCTGCCCACATCCTTGTTGAGTACCTGTTAGTGGCAGGTCGAGGGTTAGGAGACCGTGTGAATAAGACACAGAGGGTTTCAGTCCTCACAGAGCAAATGTTGTTCAGCCTTTGCTGTTCTGTCCATTGCTAAGTTGTGACTTATCTACTCATCTTACTTCATCCTCTCTGTCATCACTGCCATTTGGTCTGTCTCTGTGGGATATGTATCTTCATGGTTGTTGCAAGAGCAAGAGTCGGTACTGGGGAAGGGCCTGGTACAGTTCCTGGTAAACAGTAGATACCCAAATGATGACTGCTGTTGGTATTTATGTTATTGATTATTGTAAAGTCTGATTGTTGCTCCTTGATGTAAACCCTTTGTTTTTGCCCCAGCCCACAGTATGGAATGTGGCCCAGAAAATACAGGATGCAAGCTAAACCCTGTTTCACCCTCCCCCTGTTGCTGGTCGAATCACCAGCCACCTTCCATGAGCCTGAACTCTTCCCAGTTGGTCTGGTTGCTGTTCCCCAAACATGACACATCCCTCTATGCCTTTGTCTTTTCCTTCCTTCTCTTTCAGTCAAAGTCCTATTTATCCCTAGGACTCAGCTCCAGGATCCCCTTGTCTCTGTACCTTCCTTGAGATTGCTTTTCTCCCTTATTCCAGGCTGCCATAAACTGCAGCACGGTCCACCTGACCTGCCTTTGTACTCACTGGAAAGGGACTGCTGGGCCATGTGACCCTAGGGAGCAGCACAGTGATGTCACGGATTGTGTGTGATACTCTGATCTAGCAGGCATTTGGGGCTTACGTGTATGATCTCATACCTTGGCAGCCACGAGCTGCTTGATGTGAACTGAAGGGAAAATGCCATGCTACCCATCCCAGGGAGAGTCACCCTCACCAGCCCTGGTCTGGAGGACCCATGCTGGCCCAGGGGTAAGATCTGGGCCAGCGACTTGGAAATCACATTGTTCCCCAAAGCCTGTGACTTGGCAGCATCATTTAACCTTGGAGGAAAGAGTCCCTGCAGGACAGTCCAGCTACACTGGACTAGGGGGTGAGCCTCGGTGAGCCAAGCCTGAATCCTACCCCCGTCCCCCTTCTCTGTGGGCCTAGGGAAACAGGCCTACTTAGCACCAGGGCTGTTCTACGGGTGCGTTCCATGGCCGGTTCTTGTGCTCATAGCCTCACCCATCTGTTACCTGTGGGCATTTCCCAGGCCAGACCAGCACTGACACCAGCTAAGGGAGGCAGCAGCCATACCTTGAGGAGCTCTTAGGAAAAACACTTAGCACGTGCCAGTGCTTTCCATACTTCAGTCTTCCAGTCACTCAGTGAGGTCAGGAGAGAGTACCTCAGGCCTGCAGAGCTAGAGGTGGAGCAAGGTTTGGGGCCAAGCTCTTTCCCACGACCTGGGGTAACCTCCCCTGGAAGGACCGGAACAGCCAGTCTATTGCTCCAGCCACCCTCTCCCTGCTCCAAGGCTGCTTGCTGTGAGCCATTCTTCCCCTGCAGGGAAGGAAGAGCTGCCTGAGTGTTACCTCCTCTTGCAGATAGGGGTGCTAGAGACCGAGTCTTTTCCTGGTTCACTGCCAGTGAGGCATGGAGAGTGAGTCAGGAGCACGTCTCCTCTACCTTGATGCTGTGTGATGTGTCTGCATGACAGACACAGAGCCTTGATCCCATTTTCCGCCCGACTTCTCGCTCACTGCGGTGACCCTGAGCTGTTCTGGCCACTGCTCTCCACCTTCCGTCACCTCCGTCATGGATGGGCTTATCATGGTGACCGATTCCCCCGACACTGGCCTGGATGCTTAGGCTCTGTGCATGTTCTTTTAGATTGGCATGAAGGTCATTACTGATGTCCTTATGACCTACTTTCTCACTGCCCATGATTTTGTACATTGTACACATGCGCCCCCCCCCCCCCCCCCACTGACTTTCTGACTTCCATGCATGTATAAA
>NC_138377.1:3788693-3810560 GCF_054177405.1 Leptonychotes weddellii | reverse complement strand
GGCCTTCTGTTTGTGGCTTCTCAGGCTCGTCGTCTTCCCACCTGCCTCTCACTTCCTTCCCCTGCTGTCTGCCCTATAATGTGATAGCCTTCTCAGGGAGTCTTCAAATGAACAGTTTTTAGAATTGTTGAAAGCTCTGTTGGAAAACAGAAAAGGCTATTTCATGGGAAGATGATGACCTTATTAACTATAATTAGGCAATTCACAGAGGTTTCCAATATAGTCCAGCATCTTGCCTTGTTGAAATGGGGGGGATATTCTGTGGTAATGTCTTTGGGGATGTAATAGTCTTTAACACATTACCAGTTTAATTTCTTCTAGAAGGTTTGGCAGCCTGGCGTTTTCATTTAGAAAGCCGAGGTATAGTTTTACAGACATCCACATTAATATAATAATTACAATTTTGAGCAAGTAATTTCAGACACTGACATCAAGAGTTGTTTTTATAGCTGGAGGAAGATCTCGGGTAAGGAGGTGGAACCTCACATCTAATCTCCCACGAATGGCGTGACATTGCAAACACAGGCAGTTCACATCCCCAGGCTAGGCTTTGTATTTTGGGCCAGGCATGTAAATGCGCAGAAATTCTTCCTGTGTTAAATCCTCTGAGAACAGGCATATTCGAAGTTAATGGGGAATTTTCTTCTCTGAAGAGTTTTGCACACACCAGCCCATGTTCTGAAATTTCTCCTGGCTCCTCATGTCAGGTGCCCCATGCATTGGGGCTGTGTGAGAAGGCAGCTGGGAGTGGACAGCACCCTTGGCACCCCAGGAGCGCCTCCCTCACCCATCTGTGTTGCCTGGACCTCTGAGGGCACCTGGAGGCTTGGAAGCTGCCACCTCCTGGGCAAGCAGGCCCTTCCTGCCTCCGTGGTCCCAACCTGCCCGAGGTGTCGGGCCCCTTCCTCCCCCACCTCCGTTTGCTGGCTCCGGCATCCCAGCCCACAGCAAATAACTTGGGTTTGGTGTTTTACCCTTCTCTCGTGAACATATTTTTTACAGTTCTCTAAGCATTGTTCGTATATCATTTTGGATCCTGTTTTTGAAACTTAATCTCTATCCCTATTTTTATAGCCTTCAAAACAGTCATCATCTTTCATGTGGTTGTACCACAATTTACTAAATTGCATCCCTATTGCTGAACACTGAGGTTTGTTCCAGCAGGTTTTTTATTGTTGTTTTATAGGCAAGACTTCAGTGATCATCTTTATGTACATAATATTTAGCTTCTGTGTAGTTATTTTCTTAGGCTTAATTTCTAGGGCCGCAATTACTAGCCAAGACCAAGTACAACTTTTTTTTTTTTTAAATAAAATTTTTCTTATTATGGTAATAGATTTAGAAAATAGAAAAAGGTAGAGAGAGGAAAATCAAGATGGCCAGATTCCCATCATGCCATGTTCACCACTGTGTCAGCTAGGAATGTGCTAGGCTGCAAATAACAGGAACCCCCCTGAGAGCTGCTTAACAAGGTGGAGGCTGACTGTCTCCAGGGCTGGTTCTTGGGTGAAGCCATGCCTAGCTGTTTTCCTCCCTCTGCCTTCTCGTCCCTGGCCGAGTCCTGCCAGCCCCGTTCCTCTTCCTCCTCTTCATCTCACCCCCGGGCAGCTTTACCCCACCTCTCCACTGCTTCTCCCACCTCTTCCACTGGGTGAGCCTTTTTATTTCTGCCGGCTTTTGGTCCTCAGACAGCATCTCATGCATTGGGGGCCATTATAGTGAGATATTTACTTCTTTTTTTCCCTGCCTATCCTGCATTTGCAAGTGCCTGTTTGTGACATACCATTCGGCCAAGGCTGAAATTTTAGCAGTGCTAAGGCGGAGAAGAGAAGAGTGCATCCCAGGACTAGGAAGGAGCTCATCTTTCTTTCTAATGGGATTGTCGTCTTTTATCCTGTGTTTCTAGTCCTGCCAAGTTCCTTGAGTTAGAAAATATCCTTTGCTGTCTGCTTGGTTCTCTTACACCAGGGGAGGGAACAGAATCTCCCTGGGGCCTGTCAGTTCCTTTGATTAGTCTTGCAAGGGGAAGTCTATCAGGCGCCCACTGGGTGTAGGGGGACTGTGAGTGCAGGCATTGCCTTGAGGGAGCTCCCGGAAGAGTAGAGGAGACAGAAACACCATTACTGTTAGTCACATAAACCAAGCCAAGCGGGCATAGAAATGAGTGATTTGTGACTTACTCTAATCCTACAGAAAATAAAAGGTAATAAAAGACTCCCATGGGCCCACCACCAGATTAAACAGTCACTAATATTCTGCCATATTTGTGTTAGGTCTCTCTGTTTTGTAAGGAGTAAAATATTGCAGATGTAGCTAAAGCCCTGACTGCCTCCCTCCCCGGCAATGGCTACTGTGCTGAGGTTGGGGGGTATGCCTTTGAATGCCGACTACTGGGTTTAACCATAAACAGTATGTAATACTAGCTTCGTATTTTAAAGATTTATAGGAATGTTACCACACTCAATGTTCTTTTGTAATTTGTAAAACACGAAACATGCTTTTGCAGATTTTCCACGCACAGACACATCTGTCTATCTGTCTGGAACATTCATTTGTAGCAGCTGCGCAGTATTCCTCTGTGTGGATAAACTAGAGTTTATTCATTCCCCCACTGGTTGAAGGGTAAATTGTTCTTACTCTTTTGTCTCTTGGAAATAAGATGGCAGTGAACATGTGTTCCACTTATCTACCTCCGTATAATAAAGCCCCTCTAAACTTAGTAACTTCAAACAGTAATGTGTATTTTGTTTATGAACCTGCAGTTTGGGCTGGGCTTAGTAAAAAGAACTCATCTGCGTTCTACTTGGTGTCCTGTGGGGCGGCTGGAACCTGTCCGCTGCCATAGCTGAGGGTGCTTTTGCACATCAGCCGGGTCCCTAGCTGTGCTGTTGGCTGCAGCACTGCACGTGGCCTCTCCGTGTCGTCTGGGCTTCTTCACAACAGGGCAGCAAGAGAGTCAGGCCAAAACTGGATTGTCTTTATGAGCTAGCCTCAGAAGGCAGGCAGCATCCTGTTTGCTGCATGCTGTCACTAGAAGCAAGTCTCGAAGGGGGAGGGGAACTGGGACCCACTTATAATGGATGGGCATCACAGAGGGTGCACGCTGTTTTAAAACCAACACCCTTAGGTGTGCCTCCTTGTGCGCACCTGTGGGAGGCTCTCAGACCCCTCCAGGTGCGCACCCTGGTGTCCAGGTGGCATGTGGCCGGGTTGCTATCCTGGGTGTTTGTTCCGCTGACGCCACCACAATACTTGAGTTCCATTTCTTCACACCCTCTCCTACACTTGCTGTTATGGATTTTGATTTTTGCCCCTCTGGTGGGTGTGAAATAGGATCTTGTTGTTTTAATTTGCCTGCCCACTGGTGAGGCCGAGCTCTGTGCCGCCCTCCTGGGATGGTGTTGGATTCCCTTTTCCAGCTGGTTGCCCTTAAGAAGACAGAAACGTCAAAGTGCTGTTTTTTGGCTTATGATGTCAATTTTTCAAGAGAGAAGTGGTGAGTATCCCACAGAGTTTATTGCAAACTATTATGAAGACCTTGGAGTTACTATTGGTATGACTCACTTATGAAAAAAATATGATTTCAGTAACTGCAGGCTGTATCTGTAATGTGATGGATTTTCATTTAATCTCTCACCTCTCTGTAATTTGCCCAATTTAAAAATGCCCCGAAGCTTGCTTTCTCCTTGTCTGGGAGTCCTGTTCTTGCTATGTGTTATCACAATAATAGTAATAAGAAATGGTGCCAATACGTGTCTCTCTTCGAGTTCTTGCTGTCTCCTTGGTCATTTAATTACTTCTGGTACTGATTTCCCCCACTCCGGTCTCCTGCTAGAACAGTCTTTGCAGGAAGCTTCCAGGGAGAATGCCATCCTGAACTGACTTGCTGTCAGGGGTCGGCAGGCCCTGGGTTAAGGAGGCTCACCTGGACCCATGAGCTGCATTGGGGTACCCTCTGGGCCTCATGGCTCCCCTTTGCTCAGTCACATCTTGTTTAGTGACACCACGAGGTCACAGGGGGGCAGTCCATCACCTTCAGGTGTGGCAACAAAGCCTCGTACCTGGGAACATTCAGGAAATATGCACTGAACCAAATAATTCAAAGTGCTTAGTTATAATGATCATACTGCCTCTTAAAAACCTCAGGAAAAAGACCATGTTTGACCACGAGTTTTAAAAATGAATTCATAAGCTTTCCTTGAAAAGTGAACTTTTGGCTACTTTTAAATTTAATCAGGTTCTGTCTGAACACTCTGTGCGTGGCTTGCTAGAGAGCATTATCTTCTCTGCCACTCTGTGAAGGGGTGTTCGGCTTCTTATCTGTGTTTAGAACCAGAGCCTCTGCTGCGGAAATGAAGCCTCGTCTGTGTACCAAGAGTCAGCTCAGACCCTCTCCAGATGTTCTGGACGCAGCCTCTGCATCCAAACCAGGGCCCTGGTGAACCCAGTGCGCTGGCCAAATCTTCTCGATTGGGTGGGTGCAGTATGTTCCCCCCAGTGTCGCGGGTGCCTTGCAGTGGGGGCATAGGTCACTCCAGGAAGTGCAGGGGGATCATTCGCTCAGGCCAGGCTCGTGGCTGGGTCTGGGGAGGCTGGTGACCGGTGTTGCGTCACAGAACAGGGGGGACAACCAGTGCTGCCACCGCCCGTGTCACCGGGCTCTCCCTGTACCAGCCAGAGTGGGAATACATGAGGAATTCATTATCTCTTGTTCTCAGGGGAGGAAGGCTTTGGGACGTGTTCATTTCCTCTTTCGTGGAAAGCTGCTGGGTCGGCCCAGGCTAGTTGGGCAAGGCCTCCTAGGCTGGCGGAGTGGGTGTCCCTGAGCCCAGGCACTGTCAAGGCCATACCACTTAGAGGGAGCCAAGCTTCAGAGCCTGTGGAGTTTCCACACCACATTCTAGATGCCAGCAAAAGTGTAGCGGGGGCAGGGCATTAGCTGCACTTCTGTGACAAGTTTGTTCACGGCCTAACAGTTTGTATACTATGTAAACCAACACTAGCACCTGGTATCCTAATCAGACCTCAGACCTCATTTGCGTATCGAGAGTTTGCAGGACATACTCTTTGCTGCTGGGGACCTACCCACTGACCCCAGGGTGTTTTGTCTGATGACCCAGGTGTGACTGCCTGTGCTTAGCCAAGGGGCCCTAACCTCCTCTGGGGTCCTGAAGGTGAGGCCTCTTCCAGCTGCTTGGTGTCTGGGCTGGAGCATCCTGGGCCTCGGGGGCCAGAGCTTGGCTTCTGGGATCAGCCTTTCCTGGTCAGGGTCTTGGTTTCCCAGTCAGTGAGATTCAGGAGTTGGGCTGATCTCAGGGCTCCTTCCGGCAGCGGCTGCCACCCTCACCAGCTAGGGAGCATCTGCTAGGGACCAGACTCTGTTGGGCGTCTCACAGTCACGCGGAGCAAGAATTTAATCATTCCGTTGTACTGATAGGGAAACTGAGGCCTGACAAGCTGATAGCTTTCCCTGCACACATGCTTCTTCTGCCTGCCCCTCATGGTGAATGATCCCATTGCCTGCTTGGTGACTACCCCCCGCCCCTGCCTGCCGTCCTCTTGTCGGTTGTATAGCCTGTGGCTTCCCTCTGAAGTGCCTCTTGGGTCTATCTCCTTCAGTTTTCATTGATACCTCCTTGGTCCGTGCCACCACCCTTTTGTACAGCAGTCTGAGAAATGTTCTTCCCTTGCCTCGCCCTTCCCCTCTAGGCAGCCCGAATCAGCATGTCGCTCACTAGCCTCACAGCCCGCGGGGCTCAGGATCAGGCCTGCCCTCCTTGGTGTGATGCTTGCCTATCTCCAGCCTGCTGCCTTCAGTGTGCCCATCTGGGGGCCCCCATGGGCCTGAGCTGTGACAGGGCGGGGCTGGCACTCATGCTGACCGGTGCCCAGCGCGGGGGAGACCTGTAGCAGATATTAGGGAGTAGCTGTTGGGTGAATGTACAAATGTTGCCGTAGGGTGTAGAGCTGAAAATGAGGGAGATGGTGATTTGGACTCACATCTGTTAGAGTCTAAAACCTCTACTCTTTCTGCCCCTCCCACTGATTACTGAATTCTTGACAGGGAGACATACCCAGGCCGAAGCCTGACCTGTCTATTTCACAGTAAGTGTCCCTCGCAGCCTGGCTGGCCTGTGCATGAAACCCATTAGGCAGCACTATCGCAAGTCGCTGATGGTGGGAAGGGCCCATGTCAGCACGCACTCGGCAGCCTGTTATGAAGGCCTTGTCAAGTTTTTGTTTTGAAGGACTTCTCAAAAATGACAGGCTTCATTTCAGGGGTCTTTGTTAATCTAACGGTGTTTCCGGGCTGAAACATGTGGACTGTTTACCAAAGCTCTTGCATGTAATGAGCTGGGGGCAGAATTAAAATGATTTCAGCTTTGTTTCAGGTAAGAGTATGTAGCCAGAGAAGTCATCTGAGGGGAGGAGCCCTCAACACGCACCAAGGGACATCCAGGCGGGGTCAGGGTTAGACCCCGAGCCTTCCAGTGGCTCTGTGCTGACCTTTCCGCCCTGAGCTGGATTTGCATGAGCACAAAACGAGTGTATGGTTATTCTTGGCACGGTGTTATCGTGTATATGCATTCCGCAGCTTCGCACGGGGCAGTTTAAACAATTGATAGATATGTCCTTTATTTCTCTCTCTCTATGAGCCAGTGCTTGGAATTAATTTTTTCTGGCCCACTAACTCTTGTGGTTAAAAGTACAAATTAAGCTTTGTGGGAGAATCCATCACAAAATTATTGAAAAGTCAGTGTGGAGAAGATAATGGGCTCTATATTGGGTTATGTCTATAGGGTTATTGTTTTCTGCAATTACACTTTTCTTTGTTTTTCTTCTTTCGTGCTTTGGGAAATCAACCCGGGAATGGGCTTCCAACTCAGAAGAGTTATTGGCTATTTTTCCCAAATGGGATTGCCCTTCCAGAGAACAGTGGGCATCTATTTGACAACAAGTTATAAATTTGTGCTCCAAGTTCTCTGAAGAAAGCATGAATCTTAGACAGTGGCGCTGTGGCACTATATTTCAGCGGGCGTGTAGAGCTGTCAGAAGTTCATAAAGTCCTCAGGCACCAGCTTGTACCCAGCCAGCATTTGTCAAGTGTTCTGCATGTACTTTTTTCAGGATTAGAAGGTGGAGTACAGCGAGTTCTCCATCGCTTTTCACTCTGCAACTTCCCAGTGCCCCAGAGCCTGTCGTAGTGCGAGGTCTGTTGGAGCCCCAGCCCCCTGGAATGAGTGCCCGCCCTACGCTGTCTCCTAGCATCTCTCCCATTGAAGGGGAAGAGCCTCCACGCCCCATTTACCAGGACCTGCTAGGTGTGGGGCCGGGTGGTAGAGCACATAGAACGAAAGATGGTCCCCTGCCCCGGAGATGCTGCTGGGTGTGGCTGCTGCCCAGTCTTCCCTGCTGTCCGCGTCCCAGACCCTAGGAGACCCTGCCGGCTGTGTCCTAGCCGGCTGTGCCCGTGGCCGGCTGTGCCCGCTCCTCTAGCTACTGCAGTTGTAGGCAGATCTTAAACACCAGACCAGCACCCAGTGTCTTGCCTAAAGCCCTCCAAAGGCTCCCCTCTGTCTCCAGAATAGAGTCCGGATCCCTCAGTGTGCCTCTTGAGGCCTTCTGGGGCCCTCCTCTTCACCTCTCGTGCTTCATCTGAGTACTTCCTCCCCCTCCTTTTCCCAGGAAGCCCCCGCCCCAACCCCCCAGGCTGGGTCAGGTGCCCCGTCCCACTGGCCCCTAATCTTCTCCCTCACAGCGCTTATCTGTCACCTCGCAGACTGCGTCCCATTTGTAAACCGCGGCACAGGGATGCATGGCTTTGCTTACTGTTGTATCCCCAGCATGATCACAGTGAGCGACACGCAGTAGGCGCTTTGTAAACATTTGTGGAGTGACACACAGTGCCCCGGAGGAAGGAGCTGTCTCTGTGGGGCCGGCCTCCCACTGCGGTGCAGGTGACGGCCTTGGCAGCTGTCAGTGTGTTAATGGAGGTTGCCAAGGCATGGGCTGGAAGTGGCATGTGGTGAGGGATGTGCGCGGGGGCCCCAGTCATCACTTTCTTTATTAAACTGGTCCTGTCACTTGACATCCTTCACCACTGAGGGAAAAATAGCCGGTTTCAATGTACAAGTTCAGGGGTGTCTGGGCTGCCGCTGCCTGTGAGAAAAATGACTTCTGGCCAGAGCACTGGGCCGGGTGGGGCTGGCCGTAGGCCCGCACTGAGGGGCTTCCTTCACTGCCCACACACACCCCGTTGTAGGGACAGGGACCCCGAGGTTGGAGAGGAGGGGAGGGGCTGCAGTGCTGGCCACCTGACCTCTAGTCTTGGCTCCTTCGTCATCCCTGCTAGTGTTCTGGGCGGGGAGAGGGAGGGCCAAGCAGGGGAGAGGCGTGGGGACTGGGGTGGGTTACCTTGCAGGACGGCCAGCTGGCTCGTGTGACTTGGCCGTTCCTCACTCTGGTGCTCCTTCACCTGGAGCTGGAGACTGCATCCTTTCCTTTCTCAGGGAAGCCTGGGTCCCTGGGGAGTGCTCACTGAGGCCACTGTTCCTTTCCAAGGGAACATCTGTGGTGTGCTCTGACCAAGGCATAGCCACTGGTGCATGAGAGCGTGGCGTCCAGAACTCTGAGTGTGTGCAGTGCCCGCGGTGAGACTTACGGCTGTGAGGTGACCATCTTGGGTCCCCCGACATGGGCTAGGTGCAGGTGCCCTCTGCCTCCAGACAGCAAGGGTGGCCTGGGAGGTGGGGGGCCCTGGAGGGGCAGGAGGACCTGAGCTCGGGCGCCTTCCCCACCGCTCCGTGTGTGTGTGTGTGTGTGGCAAGGTGGGTCAGCATGGTGTCCAGGGTCAGGTGGCCTGGGCGCTGGGCCTGCCTTTGCCACTCACTAGCCATGTGTATGGGCCACCATCTCAGCCTTTCTGGGCCTCAGTTCCTCTATCTATGGACAGGGTAGTTCCTGAGCGTTGAGTGCTTAGCCCTGAGCTGGTCACTCAGGCCACTGACTGCGGGTCTGGTCTGTTAAGCCTCACTAGGCAAGCAGACCCTTCCCTCTTGCTTTTCCCTTGGAGGTGCCCTACCTGGAGCTGCCCCTGTGAGGAGCCATCTCACTTCTCTAATCAAAAGGATATGTAGATCATTCTTTTTTTTTTTTTTATCTGATACCTCTTTCAAAAGTACAGTACCTTCCTTAATTTTTATTCTACCTTGAATGTAACTTTAATTTAGTTGCACATTCATTTTTAAAATCTCATATGTATTAATTTCATGATATTGGTTTGTTTTTCTTCTTACCTTTCACGAAGCAATATTACTGAGCTTTCTCTGGCGGCTCTGGCACTGGAGTCATTGTGGTCCCCCGGGCACTGTGAGTCATCTAATGTAGTTTTCCAGAGCGTGTCAGCTTCACTTCCGTCTCAGTCATTTCAGACCCGCGCTTCCTGAGTCAGTGTGTGGTGCGGCCACTGGAGACTTTGTACCTAGTGCGGGTGTTCATTTGTAAAACTTTGGAACATTTTGTTTTTCCATTTGTGTTTTCTTCCCCTGGCTTTGATCTGTGGCTGCAGAACAGGACCTGTCCCCACCCTCTGCCCTCAGCTGTCTGCTCTATCAAAGGAGGTCCACCCCCTTCTAGAACTCTGACCCTCAGCTTGTCACTAGCAGCTTTTCTCCATGGGGACAGGGGGAGCTCTTGGGGCAAGACAGCACAGCAGGGGCCAGCTTGCCATGAGGAGGGGGGCACTTCATGCGCTCCCCACTTGGGGTTGACGAGAGACTTACCTTGCAGCAGCTGAGTGGGACCTGGAGTGGAGGGAAAGAGAAGGAGCCATCCCTTCCAGTCCCAGGGGCTCAAATGGTTCAGGATATATGTCTCTCCCTCTTACAGGAGAATTCACTGTTTATCTGTCAAGATGCCTGTTATAAACAAGATCCCAGTGGCTTGGGGGAGGCCTACGCCATCCTACACATACAGCCTTTGAGAGCCTCAGAAAATCAAGGATTCAGTCCAATAATATATATGAAATGCCATGTCTCAGTCTGCCTGGGCTGCCATAACAAAACACCACAGACTGTGTGGCTTACATAACAGAAATTTATTTTCTCGCTGTTCTGGAGACTGGAAGTCCAAGATCCAGGTGCCAGCAGGTGGCAGGAGCCTGGTGAGGTCTTTCCCCTTAGGGAGCAGATGTCTCCCTTCCCACTGTATTTTCACATGGGCTTTTCTCCCGTGTGGAGCGAGGGAGTGAACAAGCTCTCTGGTGTCTCTTACTGAGAACAGTAATATCAGATCAGGGCCCCACCCTTATGACATCATGTAACTTTAATGACTTTCTTAGAGGTCCCTTCTGAATACAGCCATACTGTGGGTTAAGCTTTCAGTATGTGAATTTTGGGGGGGATACAGTTCAGTCTATAACACACGTAGTACATCGCCTGACACATGGTGGGTTCTGCTCAGTGAATGTTCATTGCATTTGAATCTGAAAGATTTTAGGGTCCAGGAAGAGAAAATGGAATTGGCCCTAAAGGTTCTGGCCAGATCCTAAAGACCAGGAGTCCCCAGGGAATGGTGTCTGTTCTCAGGAAGGCAAGTCCTGAGGTCAGCCTGCTGGCTCTGGCCAGTGGCGGGTGGCAGGCTGGAAATGAGGTCCACCTTTGCCCTTCCAATGTGAGCCCCTCCATCTCCAGAACCCCTGATCTCTGACGTCCCGACCCTCTCGGGGGAAACGGAAGAATTGTAACATTTGGTTAAGGTGAGGTGAAGGTACTAATGGAGTCATATACTGTGGAGCCCGGGTTCTTAACCTATTAATAATAATACTTGATTTTTGAGCAATTGGCTCCAGGAAAGCAGGGAATTTGACTGTTTTATCACCAGCATGGCACTAAGTAGGTGTTCTCTAAATGTGTGTTGACTTAATTAAAAGAACGGAGGGTCCCAGTGGTGGGCAAAATGACTTCCCGCACTGGCAACCTTGCAGTTTAAGACAGGCAGGTCTGCTTTTGCCATTGGCATTTGAGGACACTGAGGCACAGAGGGGACTTGTGGCTTGTTCCGGGTGACCAGTGAGGGGGCTTGTGCCCTGCTGGGCTCAGGGAGGGAGTAGGGTGAGCTTCGGGAGGACCAGGCTGGGTGGACCTTACGGATGGGGCTTACTCCTCGTTCCCCGCACCTGGCGCCTGTGTCTTTCTGGCCAGTGGGGAGGGGCCCTGGAGGTGCCCACTCCAGAGGCGCCCCCCCTAGCCTCAGCCTGCTTGGACAAACTGCTGGGGAAGGCCTTCTTTCTGGCTTGTCTAGGGTCTCCAGGTAGCAAGGTTTTCCTAAGTGAGTGAGTCAATAGAAGGAGACATTAACCACACTTACAGGTTTAAATCAATGCTATTTCGGCTCAGCTAGTTAACCTGTCACTCTCTCTGGCCCCTGACATTCATTCTCAGGTGCATTCTTATTTTATTAGTGTGGCTAATTAATGCATGACATTAAAATATTGACATGAATTGATTTGGTTATCTGTATCCTTGGAGCTTCAGTTAATAAAACAACTTTTGAGACTAGTGGTTTAAGAACATTTAGACTTAATTATATTTTCTAAAGGATTTTTCTAGAATTGCATAACTGCCTGGCAAGCTACTTCAATTCCCTAGTTAACTGAAAGAAATTGGTTTTTCATTTGGTTTTGCTTAATACAAATTAAAAGTAATATACATTTGATAAAAGGAGTTAAAGGATTATTTATTAAAGTCTCCTTCTTTATATATTGGGAAAAAAATCCATAAGTGCTGAATTAATTCTGAGGGCGGTGTGCAGAGAATCTAACAGTTAGAGAGCTATTTGACCTGGAGAAACAGGCATGCATTTCTGTTCAGAACTTCCGCTGTGACTCTCCCTCAAGGATGAGTGCTATTCTTGTGTGCGTGACTTCTGTGCAGTAGACATGTTACTCTTGCGCATCTCAATTCAGCAGCAGCCAGTGGTGAATTAGGACAGTGGTTGAAAGCAGAGAGCCAGGGAGAATTCAGTGGTTTATTCTCATCTCACTTAGGTTAGGAGCTAAGAAGTCTGTCAAAGATAGCAGTTTGAAAATAAAGAAAGAATTGAAAAGAAAAGGAAACTATTTTGTAGAAACACTAACTGTAAAGAAAATGTAGTAAGTCAGTGGTTGTTAGCCCACTTGTAAGACTCAATTCCTCTCAGTTACTAGTTATTTTTTGGAAAGCTTACTGTCACAATGCCAAAACTCTCCCAAAATTGTAGCCTGCCATAATGGACTTTACAAATAATTGCATCAAATTTACCAGCCTACACAAAAACAAAAGCAAAAACAGAAACCTCACAAAAAACTCACCCAAAAAAGAAAACTTGTCTCTTTTAAAAAAAATTGGGGGCACCTAGGTGGCTCAGTCAGTTAAGCGTCTGCCTTCAGCTCAGGTCATGATCCCAGAGTCCCGGAATTGAGCCCCGCATCAGACTCCCTGCTCAGTGGGGAGTCTGCTTCTCTCTCTGCCCCTCACCCTGCTCTCGTGCTCTCTCTCACTCTCTCTCTCTCTCAAATAAATAAATAAAATCTTTAAAAAAATAAAAAAAATAAAACATAAAATTGTTAAAATTTTTTTTTTGACATAATCTCAGACATACAGAAGAGTTGTGAGAATAGTAGAAAGAATTCCCAGAAAACCTTTACCCAGATTCCCCAAATGTTAATATTATTTTGTCTTTTCTCTCCGTATATAAAGATGTATAGAGGTATGGATGTGTAGGTATATAGATATATACACATTCACATACACACATACATTTTTTTTTTCCTGAACCATTAAGAGTAAGTTGCAGACTGATGGCCCTTTACCCCAAATACTACAGTGTGTTTTTTCTAAAAACAAGGAGTTGTCTGACATAACCACAGTGTAGTGATCAAAATCAGGAAAATAACACTGAAACAACATTATTGTCTAATCTACTGTATGTACCTTACTGAGATTTTTTTCAACAGTATCATAATAATGGCCTTTATAACAAAAGAAAATTCAAGATCATGCGTTACCATTATTGTCCTGTCTTCTTTAGTTTAGAACAGTTAAATATGACATTCATATATTTGAAGAGTGCAAGCCAGTAATTTTGTAAACCGTCTTTCATTTTGGGTTTGTCTGGTGCTTCCTCATGATTAGATTCAGATTATGGACTTCCTGGCAGGAATGTCCCGGGGGTGATGCTGTGTCTTCTTGGTGCATCATATCAGGAGGCACATGCTGTCAATTGATCCGATTGCTGGAGATGTTAATTTTGATCATTTGGTTAGGATGACATCTGCCAGGTTTCTCCAGTATAGTTACTATTTTACTTTTTGTAATTAAGTATCATGTGGGGAGACACTTTGACACTACCGAGATAACCTGCTTTTCCTCAGACTTTTATCCAGTGATTTAGCTTTCTTTGATGAGTCCTACCTGTATCAGTTCCTATGATGATGGTGGACAAATGGTGATTTTTAATTCTATAATTTCTTCCTGTTATAAAGAGGAGTCATCCCCCTACCCCCTCAATCAGTCTGTTTATTTATTTTGTTGCGGATTCATGGACTCTTACTTTAATAAATTCTAATCTGATTTTATAATTTGACCAATAGAAGCTCCTTCAGGCTGGCTCCTGACTCCATTTGAGATGTCTCCATCATTCTTTGAACACGTTCTTACTTTTTACACAGCAAGATGTTCCAGTTTTATCTTGTTCTGTTTCTGCTGCATCTCTGTAAAGAGCTCCAAGGAGCTCTGGTTCCTTTTAGTGGAGAAAGGCGTTTAGAAACCAAGATTTGGGTGTTAGGTGTGCTCGCTGCTACTGGGATGTCAGTACTTCTCAGAAGACAGATCTGGGCAGGAGATGTGTGTGCACACACACCCGTACACACCTCTGTCCGCTTCCTTCTATTAAACCTGCGAGTTTACATGGATTTTTCATCTTTCTATCCAGTACTGTGGCGGTTCATTCTGCCTTTTTCCATTTTCACATTTGTAACTCCCTTCTCCAGTAGTGTGAAACTTGGCTCCCATTTTTACAACATATTTACATACTTGCTCAATCCCAGGATGTCAAAAAGTTGTTTCAGGATTGCTAACCTCTGCAAAAAAGCTTACTAATTTGAATTCATTCTTAGAATTCTTTTGCCTTTAGCTTGAGAGCATATAGTCCAAATGTGTTCAGATGTTCCTTGGCCTGGTTTTTTTCTCTTTCCTCCTTCAGAGTGGTTTTTATTATTTGTTTGAAATATAGTTTGGTTCATTTGTTTTTCTTTGAATTCTTGTAGACTTCCTCCCTTTACCCTTTCCCTACTCTCCACCTCCTCTCCCGCTTCCTTCCATCCATGCAAACCACTAACATATTTCCAAACGTCAAGTCTGTACAGAAAATTCTATTTAGAGAGGTATCCCCTCCACTCCCACCCCATTCCCTTTATCCCATCTGCCCAATTCTCACCCCTGCCCTTTAGGTAGCCAGTCTGATTAGTCTAGGTTTTCCTCCCATGTTTCTTTTTGCTCAAATGAGTTCTTTCTTTCTTTTTTTTTTTTTTAAAGGTTTTATTTATTTATTTGACAGAGAGAGACACAGTGAGAAAGAGAACACAAGCAGGGGGAGAGGGAGAGGGAGAAGCAGGCTTCCCACAGAGCAGGGAGCCCGATGTGGGGCTCGATCCCAGGACCCTGGGATCATGACCTGAGCCGAAGGCAGACGCTTAACTACTGAGCCACCCAGGCGCCCCATCAAATGAGTTATTTCTTATTTGCTCTTCTTCTTCATAAGAAGTAGCATATTCTAGATCCTCTTTTGCATTTTGCTTTTTTTCCCCCCACTTACCCACGTGTTCCGTCAGGCCACACCAGTCCATAGAGCTCCCCTGGTGCTTCGTCATAGCTTCAGAGTATTCCATTGTATTTCCCTTCTCTGTGGCTGTTATTTGGGTGCATGACAACGAACTGTACTCTGTGTATCTAGGTGCTGCTGATAGTATCCACCTTCCTGGACATCATCTCGTTTCCACGTCACGTTAGAAGAGTGGCAGTGTGCTTGGAGGAGGAAACTGAGGCGTGACCACATGTTATGCACGTGAGAGCTGGGTCCTGGGGTTTGAGGTCAGTTTGTGAGGTGCTGGAGCTGAGGATTTCACATGTCTCTAGATGCCTATCCTTGGTCAGAAGACGAGGATCATCCAGAGGATGCTCCTAAAAGCAGGGCTCACATCCCTGGTGCTGTGTAAACAGATCCAGGAGACAGCCCTGGACATTTCACTTAGATGTTTTCGTATCATCTTTCTAAAATTTCTGTTGTGTGTGTACATGTCTTATAACGTATGTAATATATCAGTGGCATAGAATTTATGTACTTAATGTTGTATGTTCAAAAAAATCTTTAAAATAATAGTGATAATGTGATTAAAAAAAATTTGGGGACCACTTAATGAATTGCTCTCCTAGCTGTCTTGAAGTGGAAAGAGCATGTCTGGGCCTCAGGTCCAGAGGTGGGGGGCAGGGTTGGCAGGAGTCACATATTCATTGATTCATTCACTTCGTTCGGCCCTGGGCAGTGAGGTTAATGTGGTGAGTGGGAGGGTGTTGCCCGGACCTCAGGGAGCAGATTCCATTCCAGATGGGGACTCCCAGGACTTGAAGGGCAGTTGGGAAGAACTCCGTGTGTGGATCTCCTGGGAGAGTCGCCCACGTGACATGACTGCCCTAAGTGTAGATGAGTGTCTTCAGATGAAGAAGGGCTGGCTGGTCCTCTGGGGCCTGGAGGAGGGGAGAGCCGTGACTGCTGACTGGGCACAGTCATTAATCTCATTCTTTGTGGGGAACTATCACAGCAGTAGCCCCTAGGGTGGGCCCTTCGAGTCTTCTCAGATTAGTGGAGAGGTTCGGGGCCCAGACTCAGACATTGCATTCCTTGGCTCTTGGGACGTGGGTCTGAGCCTCACCGTGTGCCTTTCTCTCTCTCATCTCATTTCATTTAATCCTCCCATCAGTTAATCAGTGCAATATTTCTCATACAGGACCTTGAGGCTCTGAGAGATTAAATGCTTGTGGAGGGTCATACAGCTAGTTGGAGACTGTGGCAAGGTGGGAATGCAGGGCTGACTGCTGAGTCTGGGCTTGCCTTTTCACCATGGACTGCGTGCTTTTCTTACTTAGAATTCTCTTGTACTTGAAAAAGGGGTTCAGTTTGCTTTATGTTACTTTAATGCTTTTTGGAATCCATTTCCTTTGTTTATTTTACAGCAGTATAATTTGCAATGTAATAGTTTTACATTGAGCTCACATGTTTTAATGGTGTTTTAATGGCATCTTAATGATGTCTCCATGGATATGCAGTCAGATACTTTTGTCATCCTAACTTCCCGTGTAATGGCACCGCGTGGTAGCATGGCCATGAACTGTGGCCTGAGCTGCCCTTCAGGCTGGTCGAGGAGCCTCCGAGTCAGGTGTTCACTGTCTCTTGGGGTGAGAGGGCCTCCATGCACTGGGGAGAGGAGAAGAGAAAGTCAGTCTCTATGTAGCTTGGCTTCACTTCGCCAGGTCATTGGGTTGTCCCTGAGGTTGTTTCCTACCTAGTGACATCTGGCCAGGAATCATCTCTGTGGAAGAGAAAGTCTGAGTGTCTGCCTTCAAGCCGCTTGAGATGGGGCGGGCAGGCACACACCCCGGAAGCTAGAACGCTGGTTCCAGAGGGCCTCAGTTTGCTAGGGTGCCCTGCTTTCAGTTGTTGTCCCTGGGCCATGCCATATGCTGAACCATCTGTTCTGCCTTTTTGTTTTGGAAAACGTGGCACAACAGTTAGAGTCTTGCCTGGTGGAGCACAGAAGGCCCTTTTAGGGCTGGGGCTGCTTCTTAGCCATTTGGGTCTCTCCAGTGCTTGGCACGGGGCTGGAGCTGGAGTAGGGACTCAATGCTTGGTTGTTAAATAATGAGTGAATGCATGATTGTTATGACTAAGGGCCAAAGGTGATGGTGAGAAAGGGGGAGGTGAAACCGGATCCCAGGGACTTCTGTTTAGGACTAGCCCGCTTATTAGCCTTGCTCTTGGGAAAGCATCTAGCCACAGAGAGCTGGCCCCTACCATCGCTGCCACCATCAGGCCTTGGCCCCGCCCTCCCCTTTAGAGACCCCACAGCTTGGCTGTAGCAAGACCAACATCGAGGCACCAGCCAGTACCTGTCGGGGCCAAGCCTCACTGCAGTTGTGGTTTTAGTACCCGGTACATGGTGCTGGTTTGCTGGAAAAAACCACCCAAAGCTGGGCTCTTACCCTGGCTCTTGCTCACTAGCTTTGTGGCCTTGGACAAGGTGGTTACTCAACTTCCAGCAGCCTTGGTTCCCTTATCTGTAGATGGGGATCCTACTTCTCAGTGAGCAGAGGGTGTTTGTGGGAATTTGGGATAACTTGGGTACTGCCCAGCGCCCAGACACGGGGACATGGGTTGCTATAGTCATTGTCATTGCTATTACTGTTCCACCCACACTGTCCCTCGCTAGCACTCGCCATCCCTGTGCTCACCCACAGCCCTAGGGTGTTAGCGTGTCCTTTGGAGAGGGGAGAGGAGCACGGCCAGCCGGCCACGCTGCTCAGAGGCCTGAGCTCACAACTGAGGATCGAAGCTGCCCTCCCTTCCTCCTTGCTCTCTCATCCTCTTCTCTCCTGGAGCACCACTGTTTGCTTAAGAAAAAAAAAAAAGATAAAAATGAGAAAAAGAAATGGTTTGAATCAGGGAGAGAAATCCCCAGGGCCCCGTTTCACATGAATGTCCCATTTCTAAACTTGAGTTAATAAGAATAAACAAAGTGGGCGCCCGGGTGGCTCAGTTGGTTAAGCGACTGCCTTCAGCTCAGGTCATGATCCTGGAGTCCCGGGATCGAGTCCCACGTCGGGCTCCCTGCTCAGCAGGGAGTCTGCCTCTCTCTCTGACCCTCCCCCCCTCGTGCTCTCTATCTCATTCTCTCTCTCAAATAAATAAAGTCTTTAAAAAAAAAAAAAAAAAAAAAAAAAAAAGAATAAACAAAGTAGTAGGTGGATTTGCACAGAAGAATATTATTCTGACGATTATGTAAATATTTATATGTTCTGGTTTTCTCATTTTGTTACTGGTGTCTAATTTCCTAGTCTCATAATGAAGTGTAATTTGGAGAAGCTTTGCAAAGACAGGTGCAGCAGTGAAATAATTTGATTTGTTCAGTAAACTTGGTTTCAGTTATTCCTTTTCATCAGTTCTTTTAGAACCCTTCAAGTTCTTTGTGATATGACAACAGCTTTCAGCCCAATGAAGATATGACTCTTACATTGCCAGGAATTCAGAAGAGGTTTATGATATTGTCGCTTAATAAGAAAATGCATTCATCGGCAGGATACAAAATTTATGGGCTTCAAATGGATTTGGGTTTGTAGTTTTAGCCCTCTGTGCTCCTGCCATTCTCGAGGCTATGAGTAAGGTTTTTTAATTAAGTCAAATTGAATTGAATGAGCTTTTATTGAGCGCCCACTCCCTGCCAGACACAGTCTCCTTAACCCTTGCACCGCCTGTATGGTGGCCCCAGCCAGGTTATACCCCATGTCCATGGTCATCCAGCTGGCAAATATGGGAGGTGGGATTTGATGTGAGGTCTGATTCTTATGCACTTTCATCCCCAGCTGATTACATGCAGGGCTGTTTAGGGAGATGAGACAGGTTGGGTGACTTTGTATATTTCATCTCATTGAATCTTATTTAATCTTCTCAAACCCTCGTTCCTCTGTGAAGTTCAAGTTCAATGCATTTTCCCTATTTTACATCTAAGGAAACTAAGGTTCAGAATGGTGCAGTGATGTGCCAAGGGTCACACAGCTGGTAGGAGACAGAACTGGGATTTGAACACAGAACCCTCTGGCTCCAAAGCCAGAGTTCCTTCTGGAAACCCTCTGGGGTTCTGCATGTCCTCCAGCACATGACTGACCACCTGCCTGTGAACATGGCTTGGCTCTGGTGGCGGGGGCACCCTCCTGTAAGTAGAGGCAAGGGGTGGTGTGGAGATGGCATGGGGCTTCAGTTTCCTGGGCACTATCTAACTCCAGGGCCCCTGGTAAGGGGCCTCTCTCCCCTCTGACCCTCTCTTTCTGCACTGGTGCATGAAAGGGTGTCATGTTGTCATACTGGGTTGTGTCTGGCACCTGGTGGGTCCTGCAGCGAGGAGCCCTGCCCTCTGGAGTTGTTGCCTGTTGCCAGCACCAGTCTTGGCCAGGAAGCTGCCGTGGCTTCAGCCCCCGGACTCCTGGGCATCACAGAGCTGATTGCCAGTGGAGACTGGTGACTCATTTGATGGCATTTTCTGTGGCATTGTGCGGTTCAGCCTGGCACAGCACGCCACACCCACAGCAGGTATTCAAGAGCTATTAGTGTTTATGAAGGTGATAAAATTGCCAAAATGGAGGGAAGCCATCAAAATAAGAGCCTTTGCCTGTCTCGTGAAAGTTAACTTGCAAACCTAATGACTGTTAGGCTGTCGAAAAAGTGTCATCTGGATTTCTCACTGGAGACAGAACTCTCTGGAAGGGCAGTCGGGCAGCCCCTGATTGCTGTGTGGGGGCGGAGGCTTTTTATATGACAGTGAGTTGCAGAAATTAACAGTGGTCTCAGAGGACTTGTGCTCAGCTTAACCCTTCAAACTGCAAAAGCTTTAAAACAAATCCGGGAAATACTTGTATATTCTTCATACTCTCTGTGTTTTCTCTGAAAATAAAAGTGATTTTGAATATTTGAGGTTCATGTAACAAAAACTCCTCCCATTTGTAAAGCATGTTGTGGTAGACGGAGTAGCACCAGTGTGCCCCATTTGCATGTGCTATGGGGGCGGCTGAGAGGTCTGCCCCAGCCCCACTTAGAGTTGGGGAAGGCAGGGACCCTGACTTTTGGTCCATGGCCAAATCTACATATCAAGGAAAAGATTCATTGTTTAAAAACAAATGTGGGAAACTGTCACTGGAGAGCCCTTGGATAGTCATTTTCACGTCATTCTCCGATAAAGATAGATGCTTAATTTAGGCAAATTTAACGATTTCAGAGCATTTGAAGTGGTCCTGGGGTGGAAAGCAGTGTTTCCGTTTTCCAATTTCAACCTGACTCCACTCCTATCTTTATGTGTTAAGTGTCAGTTACGCAGGGGAGCATTTTCCTCTTGGATGCGTTTGCACCTGGCAATTTGAATGTGCAGGAATTCCTTGATTGCAAAATAGCTACTCTCAAAATGTAGACAGGCAGCCACACTCAGGATCCCCTCGGCTGCGGGCAGCAGGGTGGCGCCAGACACCTGGGTTTGAGTCCCCGTTGTGGCATCTACTTAGTCTGTTCCCAGCTGCTGTTTGCTGGCTTCTAGAATGGGGGTAGAATGGGACCCCTCATAGGGTTACAGGGGTGGGGGCCTGGCCAGTGTGATGCAGACTGTTGGCTCCGTGGGGGTGTGCTTGGCACTGAGGCACCTTGGGGTGGAAAGACAGGCCCCCCTGGGCTCCACCACACCCACCCCCAGGCAGTCTGCACCCTCAGGATATTTACAGTCTCATTCCTTGCTTTGTTCTCTTTTCTTGTTTAGGGAGAGTGAGAGCAGCAATTCTTAGGTCAGATTATTTGGGAGATCCATATTACTTCTGATTATTTACGAAGGGACAGGCCAGGGGGAGGCCAGGGGGAGGTAACCAACTCGATTAATTTGTCAGCGAGGCAGCTGGAGGGATGTGTGACAAACAGACCAGGCTGTCATTTGGCCAGAGATTGTCTGTGCTGGGATTGTTCCCCCAGGATAGCCATGATGACAAATGTAATTGACATTTTTTATTAACCCTGAAATGATTAAAGATGCCTTTCCTGAATTTGTGTCAAAGTGCTGGGTCCCTGGCATTTTGAGCGAGGGTTCTGTGTGGAGCCAATAAACAGTCTTGTGTTTACTTCCTGCTAATCACTTTAATCAAACAAGGCACACACAGCCCTGCCTGATTTGGTCTTGAAACCAGGCCAGGGAGCCAAGGCTCCACTTCCTGGTTGAAGTTTTCAGAACATTCTGGTACCAGCATCATGGTGGACACTTAGGAGATACTCTGTTCATTTACCCACTTAGGCATCAAGCATTAGCTGAGCTGCTACTAAGTGCTGGGCCCTGATGTGCAGGGGTGTGGATTGAGGGTCCTCTCCTCAAGGGAGCCATCACTGCAGAGTGGGGGATGGATAGATGTCCATGGGAATAACTGTGTGACCTGAATCTTTGGCGGCAGGACTAAGGCTGTCTGCACTGCTGCGGGGAGGTGATTTGGGTCTCGGGGGGAACCTCTCCCACCTCAGGGGTTTTCCAGGCAGAGGCTGGAGTGCTGGCACGGAGGGGCGTGGGGGTGGCAGGGTGAAGGGCATATAGGGCCACTGGCTAGAGTGTCCTGTGGAGCTCAACTTGGCCCTGTGGATAGGCTGGGGGCTTATTGGAGAACTTTTTTTTTTTTTTTTAATTTAATTTAATTTTATTATGTTATGTTAGTCACCATGCATTACATCATTAGTTTTTGATGTAGTATTCCATGATTCATTGTTTTCTATAACACCCAGTGCTCCATGCAGTACGTGCCCTCCTTAATACCCATCACCGGGCTAACCCATCCCCCCGTCCCCAACCCTCAGTTTGTTTCTTGGAGTCCATAGTTTCTCGTGGTTTATCTCCCCCTACGATTTCCCCCCCCTTCATTTTTCCCTTCCTTCTCCTAATGTCCTCCATGCTATTCCTTAAGTTCCACTAATAAGTGAAACCATATGATAATTGACTTTCTCTGCTTGACTTATTTCACTTAGCATAGTCTCCTCCAGTCCCATCCA
>NC_138377.1:3710074-3788193 GCF_054177405.1 Leptonychotes weddellii | reverse complement strand
CCCCTACGATTTCCCCCCCCTTCATTTTTCCCTTCCTTCTCCTAATGTCCTCCATGCTATTCCTTAAGTTCCACTAATAAGTGAAACCATATGATAATTGACTTTCTCTGCTTGACTTATTTCACTTAGCATAGTCTCCTCCAGTCCCATCCATGTTGATGTAAAAGTTGGGTATTCATCCTTTCTGATGGCTGAGTAATATTCCATTGTATATATGGACCACATCTTCATATGGACCACATCTTCCTGAGAACAGTTTTGCTGCTTCCTAGCCTGCCTCCGAAGTTACTGAAGTTCTCTGTGCTAAGTTTCCCCATCTGTGAAATGGGGGCAGTCATGCCCTCACATCTGTCAGGTTCTTTTAGGATGAAATCACAGTGGGAGTAAAGCTCTGGACCAGCCTGTGCTTGGCAGGGGAGCCTGGTCAATGCAGTCCTGCAGGGATGCTGTTGGAGGAGGAGGAGGGATCTTTATGAAGATATACAGTTGCCGCAGCGGCGATCATGTATTGAGCACTTACTGCATGTGTGTGCTGGGCTCCGTTAGGTATTTTTGATTCTCATTTTATAGCTGAGAGACCTCTTCTTAAGAGTTGAGCAGCTGCCCAGGGTCCCACAGGGCTGGAGAGAGGCTCTGATACAGGGCCGCTGCTTGCCCTTGAGTGCTTCCTTGTGGAAGAGAGACAGCTGTGTAGGCAGTGCAGGACTCGGGGTATGGGGGGCTCCTGTAAGGGAAGTAGGTGTGTGTAGCAGAGTGGGTTTAGATGTGGCCTGCCCCCGAATGGAGCGAGGAGTTTGACCTTTCCTGACTACCTGTTTTGTGGCCAGCGCTCTGCTGGGGGTACACACACTTACTCGGTCACTAAGCCAGTATTTAGTAAGTGCCCATGGCAGGCCAGGCATGCGGCCAGACCCTGCGTACCCTGGTGGGTACCCAGAGGGGAAAGAAGGAAAGAAGAAAAAATATCATGTGTCTAGCAGTGTGGATAAGTAAGTGACATTTCAATGTTGATATAGTGGTACGTGTTAATTAAAATTTTATATTAGAACCCCCCCAAAACCCCAACTAAACCCCCCTCCATTTCCCCACATGTTACAGACTTAGAAGGAGATTTATCACTCGTGACTTGGACCTGTTGCATGGAAGCCTTTCCCATCAGTTTAATTTCTTCTCCCTTTTAATCCTGTGGCTGGCAGGATGTTGCAGGGGCAGTAATTTAATAAAAGTATGCAGTTTGTAAAGCAGCTGCTATTTTGTGTACTAAGCACATTTGCCAACCTTTTCAGGGAAACCTCCAAGCTGTTCTTGGAACTTGGCGATATTGCAGGAAAAAAAAAGTTATATTTAATAACATTTCATCCTTTGGGTTCTGCAGCTAATAGAAGCATAAATGGAAGCCATGTCTGAAAGCCATTTCTTTCTGTGATTCAGAGAATCAGGACGCAGCAATTACAGTGTGTATGGGATTTATGAAAACATTAATGCCTAACGAGAACAAAACATCTCAGTAAGTTATTTAATTTGAAGTTGCAGGCCTGGTTGCTGGCTCCTAATTCAGACCTCGTGTTCTGCTCGTCAGCCCCCAGGCGCTGATTCACCAGACACTCACTCACTGCCCCTGTTTCGCCCAGAGGTGGGGGCCTGGATTTGCTGGGGGTGGGGGTGGGGGGTCAGGGCACCGCGGAGCTGGGTTTGAATCCCATTCGTCCAACCCCAAGCCTGTCTTTCTCCACCCCTGCACAGGACAACCTTGTTAGGTTTGTAACGTGTGGCAGCTGCATGATCTGCTGGGTAAGAGACACACATTTAAAAAAATTTACGTGCCACATGCTTTTCCTTTATTTCTCTTTCCCCTGAACTGACATAAAAAGGAGAGTCACACACAAGCAGATGTCAAAATGACTGCCGTGCTTTGCCTCATCAACTGGAAAAGCCACCGATTGAATTACTCCCGACACCGTTTCTGTTTCTGGCAGATGCGGAGCGGGAGTGCGGGTTGGGGGCCATATATTTTCCTGTTTTCTGTGATAGCTGAAGCCTTAATTCAAAACCAAATTAAGTCCTTCAGCTGTCACTTGATTGTTCCCTCTGATCTTTGGGGATAAATATCATGGCTCCTGCCTCGTATCTTCTTCTCGGCCCTTTTCCCCGAAGCTTTTCCCCCCTTACTTTTTTCTCTCTGCCCAGAACTCAACATTTCTTTGACAAAAGCATGCATTATTTAGAGCCTGTCGCCTCTTGAAGTTCTTTAATTACAGAATTAAAGCAAAGTAATGACAGTTTAATTTGTTCTTTCATTAATTGGGAGCGCTCGGGGCTGATGTGAAATGAGTGCATTTGGAAAGCATGAAGAATATTTGTTGAGTGATTGGAGCATGAGTAAGAATAATTGCTGTTGTTAGTGCCTGGCGCTGTGCATATTCTCAGCCTCCCGGCAGCCTTGGCTGGGGGAATATTACCTTTTCGGTCCTACAGATTAGGGTCTTGAAGCTCAGAGAGGGGACGGAGCCAGGCCCCAACACCAAGTGTCTGGCCCCCAGGGCCCACTGGGTCCTCAGACCACCAACGGTGCCCTCAGTCCCGCAAGTGGCTGCCCAGGGGATGATAGATACGATGGCAGGGATGTGCCTGAGAAGCATGCAGTCATGCCTGGCTGAGAGCTGAAGCTGGAAGACACGCAGGAGGGGCTCGGGCTTCACTGGAGCCAGGGGTCATTTTTCTACTTGGAGAGAAGTGGTTTATCCTTCTGAGAGATGTGGAAACACACAGAGGCGTGCTCTCAAGCACATCCTCTTCCCTTTAGATGTGGGTCAGGAAAGCTGCCACCGTGAACCGCAGGGCTGACGTCTCTCTAAAGCCCGCGGTATAAGGGGGACCCCTTCAGGCATGGTCTTCTGGGCTCCCGGGCTTCACTCCGTCCAAGGCCTGGGCCAGCTCTATCCTGGCTTAGGACGGGTCTCATTGTTCGCTGAGGCCAAGGCCAGGGCAGATCCTGAAGGCCAAGACAGCAGTTGTCAGGACAGTTGTCATTCCGATGCCCGTGGCCCAGGCGTTCTCCTCCTCACACTGGCTGCAGGGCCCATCATACCTTCTTCTGCCTGGCCTCAGATGTCCCCCTCAGGTCTGCACCAGGCTGGGGCTTTGGGACTGGACTGAGGGTGGACAGTTGATACATTCACACATGCTCCTGACTCATCTGGTTGGCCAGGGTCCTAAAGGAAGGTGCCCAAACAGCTCCTCTTCAGTCTTACTTTTTAGGGTCTTGAGCCCCGTGTGCACCATTGCTGGGTCATTTTGGCGGCAGGTGGTGAAGGATAAGAAAGAGAACAAATGGTTCATGGTGACTTCAGTTGTGCTTTCTACTTTGTGCAACTTC
This sequence comes from Leptonychotes weddellii, assembly GCF_054177405.1. Classification (NCBI taxonomy): domain Eukaryota; kingdom Metazoa; phylum Chordata; class Mammalia; order Carnivora; family Phocidae; genus Leptonychotes; species Leptonychotes weddellii. The sequence continues at coordinate 3,784,817 of NC_138377.1, read as the reverse complement.
CCCACGACTCTGGGAAGTGGTCGTGTTGGCCTCATTTTCTAGCTGTGTAAATGGCAGCTAGAGACATGGTCCTCTGCTCAGGCCATGTTGCTCGGAAGGGGCACAGTGGGGTTAGGATTTGGGGTGTCTGATGTGCCCTGTGGAACCCAGGCCCCGATGTCCTTGTTGTTGTCACCCTTTGTGTGTTGTCCTCCTCCCCCCCAACCCCCCTGCTTCCTCAGTGTTCCTGTGCCCTGGAGTCTCAAGAGTCCTACACTATGAGTTGTCACATGAACTCTGGAATTTATTATTAATGCATTTCTCTGCAGCAAAGTCTAGATGAATTTAGGATTAGAGGGTTCAGTTACACTTTATTATTGTTTGCCATTAAAAATCATGCAAATAAGCCATGGAATAAAGCAGCTTGTATTGTTTTGGACATCGGATTTACATGTTTACTGGAAGAAAAATGACACTGAACTCCTTCAAGGTGGTAATAAGATTTTTGCCTCAGAGCCTTCGCTTTGTTGGTCTTTATTTATAATTTATGCCAACGACAACTTCCAAAAGAGATTTTCAACTAGTTTATCATAAAAAGTTATACACAGCAAGAGGATTTTAAAGCTTACTTTTGTAAAGATGAGAAAGCTTAGAAACCATAGAGCACAGGGGTTGGGAGTGGTGGAGGAGAGATGAGCCCAGCCATTGGACCTAGGGCCTAGGAAGTCAGCCAGAGGCCACCTAGTTGCCAGAGCCAAAAGGAAGACCTGCTGGGTCACAGGCTTATCATTTATGGATTAACAGGATCCACACACCTTTGTTCTGAAGCCCCTTGGTTGCTCCACTGAGCTTCTGACTTCCCTGTAGGAAGAAGGGCTGAGAGAGAAAGACAGCTCCATCCTAATCTTGAGTGTCAAGTGTCAAGTGTAGGCAGCCCCCCAGGAGCCTGTTTCCACTGCTGTGGGGTTTAGTACTCTGCACTTGGACTCAGCACTGCCTGCCAGGTGATACCGACCTTAAGGGGAAGGACTTTAGGTTAGCAGTCCTGGTAAAGGAAAAGAAGGCTCAATCTGTAATGATTCCAAGCCTTCAGCCTGTTAAGTTTGGCCCCTGCTGCCATTGGGACCCCCTGTGCTGCCTCCCCCCCCATGCCCATCTATTTCAGCCCTGTGGCCCATCCTCTTCCTGGGAGGTGGGAAGAAGTGGCCGTGAGGTCCAGAGGAGAAGCGGGCCTGGCTTTGTACACACCTGCTCCTGGGGGCCTGAGGGGTGTTCACAAATGACACAGAGCCACAACCGGTACATTGCTGGTGATCAGCATCAGTAAAAATGTGTAAATTGCAACATGGGGCACATAGCACAGTACTGATAATAACTAATTTAAAAACAACAGCTTAGAAGTTAAGCAGCAGTTGTGCTGTTTTTCTGTTTAAAAAAAAAAAAAAATGGAAGCCGTGTCATGTCCAAAAGCTAGTGAACAAGAGTGCAGGGGAGACGGATTACCTAATAGACGAATGGGCTTTCCGTAGTCAGTACCGATGTTGCTGATCGCACCTGGCTCTTGGAGGAGCTGCTGTTCCCTGACATAGAGGTTCTTGTTGCTGTCAGCACAGCCACAGATAAAGGGATTTCTGACTGCCATGCTCACAGCCAGGCAGCTTCTGTAAATTACAGGCTTTGTGACCACAAAAGTCGTTGACTTAAGTGCTACAGACTTATTACTGTTATCCCATTATGTAACTCTTTTTAATCCTTTAGAATCACTTGTTAAACTTTTATAGGTAAAATAATTTCGTGCTCATTGAAGTAATGTCAGACTAATTCAAGACTATTCGAAATTTTGGGGGCGGGCACCTGGGTGGCTCAGTTGGTTAAGCGACTGCCTTCGGCTCAGGTCATGATCCCGGGGTCCTGGGATCGAGTCCTGCATCGGGCGCCCTGCTCTGCGGGGAGCCTGCTTCTCCCTCTCCTCCTCCCCCTGCTTGTGTTCCCTCTCTCGCTGTGTCTCTCTCTGTCAAATAAATAAATAAAATCTTTAAAAAAAAAAAAAAAAAAGAAATTTTGGGGGCTGCATTTATAATACCACTTAATGCATTCAAGGTATGGTTTGTTAGGGAGTGATAAATACTCAACCCCAAAGAACCCCAGGCCTGGCCTGAGCTTGGGTACTGAGGAATTTTGAGTGAACTGGTTAGTTAGTTCTTAGCTGGCCCCTTTTAGAAGTAATTAGATTTGAGGATTATTTCTGAGCATTGGACTTGAGACCCGTAAATCTACTGTGATTTTATTTTTGGACACCAACCTGGAGATCACAAAGATAATTTCTGGGGAGTTAACAGTGGTGCTGGGCCGCATGCAGCAACTGCTGAGGCGTGGGTATGCAAACCTCTAGGTGGAGACAGGAGTTGTTCTTTGTCAAGTTTTAGCCCCCCCCCACACCTTACTGTCGCTGAATTGAGCAGATCAGGGTGGGCCGAGAGAACACTGTGCTTGTCTTTCAGGAGGGGTTTGGGGTCCTCTGGGCTCAGGGGCTCAGTCTGCTCCCACCCCAGACTTGAGTGCTCTGAGTTTGTTGATGCCTGATGCGGTGACAGGGGGTGCTATTAGGCAGGTGGGAGGCAGCAGAAGCCAGGCCTGCAGAATGACATTTCTGTGGCCTAATGATTTTCGAAAACCATTTGTGAGATTGAGGTAATGTATTTCCCAGATTCAAGCAATTTGCTCCTTCCCACCGTGCTGAATCAGGCTGTTAAATCCTCTTGCTGTGTGCATGTAGCTGTTGGCACCAGGGGAAAATGGTCAAGTTCAAGGCCCCTGCTGTATCTGTGCTCGGCTTTTCTGGAATTGATGAGTAACTGTATTTCTGAAAATGAAGTTTTTAAGAACATTGGAAAATGTTAAGTGAAGAAAGCAGGATGCCAAATTTGTATATTCGGTAGGATCTCGGGAAAAACAAAGTGTGCGTAGAAAAATACTGCAAAGACACTGGCCGCGGGTTCACGGTGGTGCCTTTGAGCACAAGGATTAGACTCAGTGTCACCCTCTGTTCCTTTTGGTGCCTTGCTCACTGCCCTTGGCCCAGGGTGGTGACCCTGGCACAGGGAGAAGCACATGGACTCTGGCCAGGAGTCCTGGGGCTGTGACTGGCTCATTGTGTAACTTTGGGTGGCTTCCTCTGTACCTGGAGCCTCGGGCTCCTCCTCTGTAAAATGGCCTGGTTACACCCACCAGAAAGGGGTGTGACCATTTCCTCACCTGTTGGTAATGAAGCAGCTGGCAGTGTGGGGCACGTGGGGGTCTAAAGAAATGATAGCTCTTGTGGTGCTGATGGGGGTTATGAAAATATTATAAAAATGCATAGATTCCTTTCAAAATCAGAAGGACAGTATAAATAAGATAATGGGGAAAAGGAGTAATGACTAAAAATAGAAAAATCAAGCAGTCCTGCCAGCTGCACGACCCCCCAACCACCCTTTCCCAGCCACCATGATCACTCTTGAGTTGTTTTCAGGACAGAGGAGGTCAGATGGCAACCAGACCCTTACCACATGGTGCATCCAGCCCTGCCAGAGGGAAAGCATGGAGCACTATGAGAACATCCGCTGGGACCTTACCTCAGCCTGGGGGATCAGGAGGGCTTCCTGGAAGAAGGAACATCTTAACTGAGACTGGAAGGAAGAGTAGGGGCCAACCTGGTGGGGAGGAAAGAAACTGCTTCAAGTAGAGGGAAGGGCATGTGTAAAAACAGAGGTTGCCAAGAGTAGGGCACATTTGGGAAACGTGGCTAGAAGGTGACGTGTGAAGGAGGAAGAGGTGAGAGGTGGGGCTGGACAGGTGAGTGGGGCCTCCCGCATCAGCTGAAGGCTTTCCTGTTAGGCTGGTCTCATTTACAACCCCGCTCTGAGCCCCTGGGTGTGCCCAGCAGAAGCCTGTAGCCAGATAAGTCCCTACGACCAGAAAACTCCTAGAGTAACTCCTTATTGGGTTTCTGGATAGAGTTTTGGGAGTGGGGTTGGCATTCGTTTTTATGCATACTGAGGAGTCTTGATGAAAACGACCACCCCTATCCCAACCCCATCATGGAGAGCTGGTGACAACATGGCTTCGGCCAGCAGTGTGGGCCTGTCAGAGCTCAGTCTGGTGCTGAGTGGAGACAGCCTGGCGCTGTCCTGTGGCGGTTGCCATGGCAGCAGGACCTGAGTGACCTCACTTTCTGAGAGTGGTCACCTCTGTTATAGGGCCCTGCCCCCGCTGGCTGTTGGGTGCAGGTGGGAGAGACTGTCTCAGCTGGGTCTCTGGAAGAGCTTTCAGGAGGCCACCCCCTGGGACAAGGCTGTGTATGACAGCCAGGACACCAGGGTTCCCCCCCAGCCACCCCACCTCCCACCCCCTTACTGGGCCTGTGGAAGGAATTAGGTTGGAGGCCATTAGGACTAAATAAGACCATGCTCTAAGGAGCCCCCACTAAGCCAAGAGGAGCCCCTGTCTCTACATGTGGAAGAAGCAGACACAGGGACTTTGAGCCAGCTCCTTGACCTGGCTCAGGTGGGGGTGTATCCCCACTCCCTGCTACTGTCGTCACTTGTAAAGGTGGCACTGTGATGAGAAGTCCCAGGTTCTGTTCTCCCTGCCGCAATCACAGTGTGGTCGGGAGCATGTGCTCCCACACGGTGTCCCCACAGCCCCAGCACCCCACCTCTCAGCTCCTCTCCTTCCACTTCACTGCCCACTCTGATCCACTCCCAAGTCCTGGTGACCCTTCTCCAGAATGGATGTCCAGTGTGTCCTCTGTTCTTTGGCTTGCCCATTGTCCCCTGGGACCCGGCCTGTCCCTCTGGACACCCTCTTCACTGGTCTCCCCATATTATTCTGGCCTCTTATGTAGCAGCATGAGTTTTCTAAAAAGGAAAATCTGATTATTGCTTTGCTCTGGTTCGTTGAACCCTTCAGCTGCTATTGTACACAGAGGGAGATAGGCCTGCCCCCTCCCCTCCCTGGAGGCTTCCTCCCACTGGCCTCATTCCTTCCTCAGAAGCCTGCCCACCTCCCCAGCTAAAGTTACATTTTACCTGCTGTTACTACCTCCCAGAGCCCTGTTCTTTCCTTCCATGGCATTTCTCTCCAGGGGTATCTATTTATGCATTTGCTCAATGTCTGTCTTTTTCACTAGGCTCTCGTGAGCTGCTCTGTCGCCCTGGGGTTCTTGCAGTGAGCAACGTGCCTGGCACATACTGGGCCCTGAATAATTCTCTGTTGAATAAACCAGTGAATGAATGAGAGTGGTCCACCCTTTCTTTTTCTTTTTCTTTTCTTTCTTAAGATTTATTTATTTATTTGGGGGGGAGGGACAGAGGGAGGGGGAGGGAGAATCTTAAACAGACTCCCCGCTGAGCACAGAGCCTGAGGTGGGGCTCGATCTCATGACCCTGAGATCATGACTGGAGCTGAAACCAAGAGTCAGATGCTCAATGGACTGAGCCACCCGGTGCTCCTGGTCCACCCTTTCTAAGTCTCCCTTACAGGATTTACCCACCTGTAAAATGGAGGTAACTTCCCTGCTGACTTGCGAGTCCATGTCATTTGGGAAGTGCTGGGGGATGTGGTGCACAAAAATTAAAGTATGATATCATTACTGCTTCTAATCAGGTTGGGTGCTCCTCTTTTCCCCTCCCGTTTTTGAAGGAGAGAGTACTTCTTAGCATAAAAGAGTAGAGAGCAGGGAGTTATTTCTTAGTTCAGGATGGGAGAGAGGTGTGGCTGAAGGATGATGTGACAGGCAGCCTGGAAAGTTCCCCCTGTGCTTTTCCCAGCTCCCAGCAGGCGAGGCTGGTGTGCAGGAGCATCTGGCACTGCTGAGTGAGGCCCCGCAGGGCTTCCAGCTGTGGCCATGCTGAGAGCTGATGGGGAATGGCGGAGCTGGGAAGACTGGAGGACGCAAGACTGCAGCCTGTCTTCTGAGAGAGAAGAAAGATTGTGTAAGAAGCCGTCAGTAACACTAGTGTTGACTCATGGCAAAATTCTAGAAGGATTAGAAGGATTTGTGTGAAAACTTTGGGTTGCAAGCAACAGAACACCCAGTTCCTAGTAGCTGAAGCAAAAAAGTGAGTCTGTTGGCTCAGAGGTGACAAGGTCAAGGATTGTGCAGCTTCAGGCATGGCTGCCCTCGGGGGCCCAGGTGTCCTTGTGTCTTGGTCTCATCTTCTCTGTCTCTGGCATGCCCCGGTCCCAGGGACATGTCATGCCTCTGGTGGCCCCCTTTTGGCTTCAGGGCGACTCCTTTGCTACCCCAGTGGAAAGGAAATGCCTCTTCCCTTTTACTGCCCATGGAAGGCCTGGGCTTGTACCTCATTGCCTCCAGTTGGCCAGGCCTGGGTTACATGTCCTTTGTAGAAGTTAGAGTCAGTGCCTCATGTACCCCAGTGACTGAGTGGGGTTTGAATGGTTCTCCATGGAAGGGTGGGATGCTCATACCAGAAAAAGGGCAAACGGACATTGGGCTGGCAGTAGGATCCAGGGCATTGCAGGATTAAAGACAGATGTGCTTGCCAAGAACCAGCATTCATTCACCAAAATCATTCATCCTTCTGTGAGTTCTTAGGCTCATAGGATCTGTGTGTATTGAGGCTGGAGACCAAGTCAATCTTGATTTGGAAAGGCATGTGACTCTTAAAGAACCCAGGCCTTTAGAACCTTAGAGATTTCATCTCATCCTTCTTTTATAGAGGAGCAGGAACCAGCCCAAAGTCCCCGTGGTGCCAGAGTCCAGGCTATTCTTGTGAACATAGAGAGAGAGGTGTTTACCAGGTGAATAATCATGGCTTGTTGAAAAATAGCACCCAACTGAAAGAATTCATGATTAATGCTCAGAGTAGGGAAGGTCTCTCGTGGCCGAAGGGCATTATACTTAGCATTCTTTGATTCCACAACTTAATAATAAACAAATTGGTGTTATGGAGGGGAGATCTGCTCTTCCAAGCTGGAGATGACTGTAGCTAAGATAGTCATCCTTGTATCTATCTGTATGTCTCTCCATCCATCTGTCATTCATCCATTCCATCTATCCCTTCATTTATCCAACAAATATATATTGAGCCAGACCCTGTTCAACACCCTGGGAATATAGAAGTGAACAAGATAGAGAATTAATAGCGTCCTTACTCTCACAAAACTTACATTTTAGTGGGAGAAGCAAACAAAAACCAAACAAACAAATGAAATAAATATGTTGCTTTGAAGTAGAGTAGAGCCAGCTAAGATGAAGGAGAGTGAGGGGAGCAGTGTTTAAATCGGGTGGTTTAGGGACTGTGTCTGAGTAGAGACTTGAGTGAGCCCTGTGCCTGTCTGGAGAGAGCATTCTAGGTACAGGGAAAGGAGGTGTGCGGGCCCTGCGGCTGAGGGTCTGATGTGTGCAAGGAGCAGCCAGGTGGCTACTGTGGCTTGAGTGGAGATGGGGAACCATGGGGCTGGGGGGGTTGTCCAGCGGGGGAGAGGTGGGACCTGACTTCTGACTCAGAGGGCCACTTGGGCTGCTGTGTGGCAGCAGATTGTGGGGCTGAGTGGTGGCTGAGACCCCAGTTTTGAGGCTCTTGTGGGGGTGCAGGGGAGAGTTGTTGGTGTCTCAGATGAGGGTGGTAGCAGCAGAGCTGATGAGAAGTGGATACATTTGGGGTATATTTGGACGATGGAGCTGACAGGTGAGGGGGAAAGCACCTGAGGAGGTCTATAGTACTTTGGAGCGCCACATTAGGAGGCAGTGATTCAGTGGGGGAGTTAATGTGAAACAGCTAAGGGGCTGTCAGTGGGCAGAGGGGTCAGTCTGGCTTGGTGCTGTGTTCTCCACAGAGCAGGGTTAGGAGCAGTTGGCGGACCATGGGGTATGTTGCAGGTGGAAGAGTGTTGGTGTTAAGCCAGCAGGCTCTTGAGCCAGACTGCCTGGTCCCGATTCTCTGCTCTACCTCTCACAGTGTGACCCTGGGGGAGATGACCTCTCTGTGCTTCAGTTCCTTCATCTGTCAGATAGCATTTATAATAATATCTACCTCATCGATTGTGGTAAGGTTTGGGTTAATTCTTGCAAAGTGCTTAAAAGCATGCCTGATGTGTATTAACTGCTGAATTCTTGATGACTGTTACCTGGAGGTGGGAGGTGAGGTGGTATTTTGTCTCAGAATAATGTCCGGGATTGTGATGCCTTCAGAAGGGGCTCTGACTCCTCTTGGAGTCCTGTACTCATCACTGCTGGACATGCTGCACCACCTGCTGGGGATCCTGCAGGCTGCTGAGGGGTCACCCCACTCTACAAGGAGGGTGGACTTGATGACCTCCAGCTCCCCATGCGTTCTTTAGCACCCTCTGTGATGTGTCTTGCTCTTAATCCTTTCTACGCTAAGAAAACTCTTCTTTGCCCTTTTGCAGCTTCTGCTGACATTTAAAACTCCTTCCCTTTGTACTGACCTTATTGAATAGAGAGAATAATTTCTTGGAATTCTCTGTATAATGAATGCTCATGTACTTACAGATTCTGATTGAGTTTCTCCTCATTCTTTCCTTTAAGGGATCTTGCATCATTTGGTATAGAAAACATTTTAGGAAGCACTTAGGAAGATGGTGTAAAATGAAAAGATTCTTTGGTTCTCACTATTTCTGCAAATGTGTGCCCCTTGTAGCACATCTATCAGCCGAGGTACCCTGCCCTTAGGGAATCAAGTGAAACTGGTTCAAACTTCTATGCCATGTATCCTAGGAACCCTGCAGGTTTCCCAGGCTCTGTACAAGCTTTCCTGAAGCTGACAGGGCTGGGGGAGTAGTGTGGTGGGATCATCTCCTCAAATCATTCCTGGCTTCTCATTCCTGCCTGCAGTTTATAGATCACTTCTGGCCTTCTTGTCACCTCTGTGACACAGCAGCGCACACACACAACAAATACTCCAATCTCCTCACTCTTCTAAATATTCCTACCAGAAGGCAGGGTGCAGGGAGATTGTTACTGAAGTATTGGGGTAAAGGGTTGTGTATGTATGGCAGGCATGGGGGTGGAAGTGGGGAGGTGGGGTGATGTGTTACCCTCCAGTACTACAAAACAGATGCTTAAAACTGGGTATTAGATGTGGCTTCCAGTAATGAAGGAGCAGTTCCTATCAGAATAACTGTACAGCTGACAACCATAAACTCTGAACAACAACAACAACAAGCTACCTGAAGGTATTGGAGAGCAACAAAAAGCAGGCAGATACTGGAAGGGAGCTCTTAGAACAAGGAAATGGCACTGGGTGAGTCTCCTGCTTTTATGTTTTCCTGCCTGAGGGTGGGCTCCAGTCCATGCCAAGCAGAGCAGCTAAAAGTTGGATAGAAAACCTGCAGTGTTACTGACTTGAAGAAGCAGAGGACAGACTTTGGGGCAACCACAGCAGCTGGAAAGTAAGGAGGGAAATCTTAGAAAGGAAAGAGTCAGAGAAGAGGAGCCATAAATTCTGTGTATAGGCTCTACCCAGATCTCTGGATGACTTCTGAACCCATGCATGGAGCAGAGATGTCCCAAGCAGCTCAGCTAAGGCTAGGAGAACTGAATAGAAATTTCTGCTGCTGCATACAACAGAGGAGACAGTTTAAAATGTGAGTAGAGCCAAGTAAGCTGACTGTTTTTTTAAAAAAATTGTTCTTCAGAGAAACATAACAATCCAGAGTTTATACAACATAAATTTGGTATATCTAGTATTCTACCCCAAATTACTCACTATAGGAAGAAATAGGAAGAGGGGACCCATAGTCAAGAGAAAGGCAATCAGTGAAGCTTGTCTGCAAGATATCCAGATGTTGAAATTAGCAAAGTATTTTAACACAGTTATTATAAAAGTGCTGAAGGACACAAAGGAAAATATATTCACAATGAATAAAAAAGATAGGAAATCTCTGTAGAGAAATAGCATCTATAAAGAAAAACAAATGGAAATCCTAGAACTGGAAAATATGGTATCTGAAATAAAGAATCAATCATTTGGACTCCATTGCAGAATGGAGATATCAGAAGAAAGAGCCAGTGAACTTGGAGATAAAACAAATAGATACTATTCAACCTGAAAACAGAGAAAAAGAATATGGGGAAAAAAGAACAGATACTCAGGGACCTCTGGACAATATCCAAAGATATTTGTGTAATATATATTGTAATACTGTATGTATAATTGTGTTGCAGAAGGAGATGAGAGAGAATGAGGAAGAAAAAACTATTTGAATAACTAATGCCAGAAAACTCCCCCAATTTTTTTTTGATGAAATATGTATATTTACAGATTCAAAGGAAAAAAAAAAACTTTGCAAACTCCAAGCAGGACAAATACAAAGAGAATCACACCATGGCATATCATAGTCAAATGTGGAAACCAAAGGTAAAGAAATTTTTTTTTTTTAAAGATTTTATTTATTTATTTGACAGAGACATAGCAAAAGAGGGAACACAAGCAGGCGAGTGGGAGAGGGAGAAGCAGGCTTCCCGCAGAGCAGGGAGCCCGATGTGGGGACCCTGGGACCATGACCTTAGCCAAAGGCAGACACTTAACGACTGAGCTACCCAGGTGCCCCAAAGAAAAAAATTTTAAAGTAGCCAGAGAAAAATGAATACCACGTGGAGGAGAATAATGATATGAAAATCACTGACTTCTCATCAGAATCTGTGGAGTTCGGAAGCAGTGGAATGGCATCTTTAAAGTGCTGATAAAAAAACATAAAAACATGTCAACTCATGATTCTGTATCCTCTAAGAATGCAGGTGAATTAAAGACATTTTCAGATAAATGACAACTAAGTGAGAATTCATTGACAGCAGACAGGCACTACAGAAATGTTAAAGGAAGTTCTTTAGGATAAAGGAATATGATACCAGATAGGAACTCAGATCTTCAGGAAGGAGTGAAGAGCCTGGAAATGGTAGATATGTGGGAAAATATAGAAGATCATTTTTTCCTCTTAAATAAAAAAAAATACATATGACTATTTAAAGCAAAAATGATCATATTACTTGTGGGGTTTATAACATGTGGATGTGATACATGCAACAACTATAGAGTAAAGAATGGGCTTGGATAAAAGACATGGTTTCAAGCTTCTTATATTTTCTGTAAACTGGTACAATATTAACTGTAAAAAGACTTTGAAATATTAAGAATGCATACTATAAGCCCCAGAGCAACCACTAAAAAAATAACATTGAGGAATAGCTAACAAGCCAATAAGTAAAATGGAATTGTAAAAATAGTTATTTCAAAAGAAGACAGTAAAGGAAGAAGAGAGAAATAAAACAGAGGTAAAAACAGAAAATAGCAAAATGATAGATGTAAATCTGATCATATCAACAATCATATTAAATGTAAATGGATTAAACACTGCAGTTGAAAGAGATTATCAGAATGGATACAAAAGTAAGACTAAATTATATGCTCTTGAAAAGAGGTGTACTTTAAGTAAAAAAAGAAAGAAATAGGCTAAAAGTAAGTAGCTGGAATAAAGAGATACCATCCAAATAGTAGGCATAAAAGAAAATTGGAAGTATTGTTAATATTAACCAATAAAATAGACTTCAAGACAAAGGACATTACCAGAGATAAGAAATAATACATTTCATAGTGATTCAAGAATCAAGAACTTACCAGGAAGACATAACAATCATGTATGCACTGAATAACAGAGCTTCAAAATACATGACAATTTTTTCATAGAATTAAGGGAGAATAAAAAGATTCATACTTATACATGGAGATTTTAACACTCCGCTCTAAGTAATTGGTTGAACAACTAGACAGATCAATAAAGATGGAAGATCAACTACCTTCACTTAATTGACATTTATAGAATGCTATACATAACAGGTGCAGGATACATTTGCTTTTCAAATTCAAATAGTACTTTACTAAGATAGTTCATAAACAAAGGATTGAAGGTCATTTAAAAAGACTGAAACAACAGGGAGCCTAGTTTCTGTTTACAGTGGAATTAAATTAGTAATAAATAATGAGATACTGAACAATACGAAAAACTATAAACATTTGCAGTTAAGCCACACACTTCTAAATAACTTATGGGGACTTACACTTTCAGCTAAGCTGGAGTAATAGGGACCAGATTTATGCTCCAGTCTTTTTTTTTTTTTTTTTATAAATATTTTATTTATTTATTTGAGAGAGAGAATGAGAGAGAGAGAGCACATGAGAGGGGGGAGGGTCAGAGGGAGAAGCAGACCCCCTGCCGAGCAGGGAGCCCGATGCGGGACTCGATCCCGGGACTCCAGGATCATGACCTGAGCCGAAGGCAGTCGCTTAACCAACTGAGCCACCCAGGCGCCCTATGCTCCAGTCTTAAATGATTTAAAAAATCAGACAAAATATAAGAAGCAGTGGTTTTTCAGACATTGAACACTAGGCAGTGTAGACAGTGATGCCTGAGAGAGGGGGAAGCAAAATGAAATGGGCCCTGTGAGTGCTCCAGCTGACTGCCTGGTGAGAGTTTCCAGACTGCAGCACAGGGAGGAGAAACCCAGAAGGGTCCCAGTGGTCATTCTGACCCGAGGAGACAAAGCTGGGAGTCCAGGAAATCATGGCTACTAGAGTTCTTAGGACAGAGAAGCAGAGATCAGAGAGATGCACCTAGAGAAAGCTCCAGAGATCTGTAGGAGGCTCCTTCAGAGTCTTCAGTGGAGTACTTGATCAGCATGTGTGTGAGGAAGTTCCTTGAAGCGGGAGAAGAACCACTCAAAAAAAATAGGATGAATAATCCCCAGAGCTCACAAGGCCAAGAAGAGTTCATAGTGCCACAAACCAGAGTGGGAAGTCCTCATAATTCATTAGAGTGTTCTCTTGGTAGCAGGGTAAAATAGCCCTAGACTAAATGGTGCTCTGGTCCCTTCTATCAGAGCTTTGAAACTATCCTGGCAAGGAGTGAATGGTTTCCAAGTTATTTATGTCCCAGAACAAACCTCAGGAATACATAAATATAAAACATCCACTAAAGTAAAATTCACTGTGTCTGGCATCCAAACAGGGATTACAAGGAAGACAAAGAAGTAGAAAAAACCAACCTATGATTAGAAGAAAAGTCGATCAATAGAAGCAGACCCAGAAATGGCACAGATGGTGCAATTAGTCAATAAGAATATTAAGCCAGCTATTATAAATATGCTCGATATATGCAAAAAAGGCAGAGAAAAGCATGAGCATGTTAAGGAGGGACAGGGAAGATAGAACAAAGATCAAAATTGAACTCTAGAACTGAAAAAAAAAATCTCAGATGAAAAATGCACTAGGTAGGATTAACAGCAAATCAGAAACTAAAACGTTAGCAAATTTGAAGACATAGTCATAGACACATTTTAGAATGTAATACAGAGAGTAAAAAGCTTGGGGAAAAAATGAACAGAGTATCACTGAGCTGTGGGACAATTTCAGGCTCACCTGATATACATGAAATTGAAGTCCTCAAAGGAAGAGCAGAAGAAAATATTTAAAGAAATAACAGCTGAAAGTTTTCCACATTTGATGAAAATTAGAAACAAGAATAGAACCAAGAACCGCAGTGAACCCTAAGCACAAGAAACATGAAGAAAAAAGTTCACCAAGGTACGTCTTAATGGAATTTCGTATAACCAATGATAAAGAAAAACATTTTGCGAACAGCCAGATGGGGAGAAAAAGGCAAGTTACATACTGAGGTATGAAGATAAGGATGACAGCAGACTTCTTATTGGAAATAATGCCAGAAGCCAGTGGAACAATGTAAAGTACTGAAAGAAAAAAGAACAAACCAAACCATTGTCAGTCTAAAATTTAATACCCAGCAAAATATGTGTTTAAAACAAAGGCAAAATGCTTTTTTAGACATTTATAAGCTGAAGTAATTCATCACCAGCAGACTTTCATTATGGGAAATGTTAAATAAATTTCTCAAAGCAGAAGGAAAATGATGCCAGATAGAAATCTACATTTACACAGGGGAATGCTGAGCACCAGAAATGGTAACTATGTGGATAAATGTAAATAATTTTTGTTCTTACTTAAAAATAACTTTAAATGATGATTGTTTAAAATAAAAACAATAACCATTTTTTTATGGGGTTTGTATAAAATGTATGATAATGCATACAAGCTGAGATGGGGAAATGGTATGTATTATTATTATGGTTCTTATAAAACAAGCACTAATATTACTTGAAGGTAGACTGTGGTAAGTTACAGATGAATGCTATAAACCTTAAGATAACTAGTAATAAAACAAAACAAAGATTTATGGTTAGTAATTAACAATGGGAGATAAAATGAAACAAAAAATATTCAATTCAAAAGAAGGCAAAAAAGGGATAGAGGGAACAAAGGATAGATGAGATGAATGGAAAATAAGTAGCATGGGGTGCCTGGGTGACTCAGTCGGTTAAGCACCCCACTTTTGATTTTGGCTCAGGTCATGATCTCAGGTTCGTGGGATCAGCCCTGAGTAAGGCTCTGTGCTCAGTGAGGAGTCTGCTTGTCCTCCCTCTGCTCCTCCCTGGCTCCCACTCTTTCTCTCTCTCTGTCTCTCAAATAAAGAAATTAATAGCATCCTTAAAAAAACCACAAGAAAATAAATAGCAAATTTAAACCCAAACTGTATCAATAATAGATGAAATGGTCTAAATACCTATCTATGTATATATGTACATATGTATGTATGTAGAAAGTATGCACAAGTGGGGGCAGGGGGAGGGGCAGAGGGAGAGAGAGAATCCCAAGCAGGCTCCACACCCAGCATGGAGCCTGACTTGGGGCCTGGTCTCAACGACCCTGAGATCATGACCTGAGCCAAAATCAAGAGTTGGACACTTAACTGACTGAGCCACCCAAGCACCCCAGTCTAAATACCCATTTATTTATTTATTTGATTTTATTTATTTATCTGACAGAGAGAGACACAGTGAGAGAGGGAACATAAGCAGGGGGAGTGGGAGAGGGAGAAGTAGGCTTCCTGTAGAGCAGGGAGCCCGATGCAGGGCTCGAACCCAGGACCCTGGGATCATGACCTGAGCTGAAGGCAAACGCTTAATGACTGAGCCAACCAGGTGCCCCTAAATACCCATTTAAAAAGACAAAGATTCTTAGATTGGATAAAATGTCAACTATACAATGCCTACAAGAAACTGACTTTAAATATTAAGGTGCAAGGAGTTAAATGTGAAAGGATAGGATAAGATATACCATACGAATACTAATTTAAAAAAGTTAGAGTGGCCATATTAATATCAGACAGTAGATTTCAGAGCAAAGAATATTAGCAGAAATAGAGTTATCTTATAATGATGAAGCAGTCAGTTCATCAAAAGACATACCATTAGGTGCATAAATATTTATACACTTAATAAGAGCTTTAAAATACATGAAGCAAAACTTGTAGAACTGAATGAAGAAATAATCAAATCCACAATTATAGTTGCAGGTTTCAACACCCTTTTCTCAATAATTAATAGGTCAAGTAGACAGAAAATCAGTAAAGATATAGAATATTTGAATAACACTGTCATGCAGTTTGGCCTAATTGACATTTATAAAACACTCTATGTAACAACAGCAGAATGTACATTCTTTTGAAGTGTACATAGAATGTTTACCAGGGTAGACCAAATTCTAGGCCATAAAACAAGTCTCAGTAAATTTAAAAGGATTGAAATCATTCAAAGTATTTTCTCTAATGGTCATGGGATTAAATAAAAAATCAATAACAGGTATCTGGAAAATTTCCAAATATTTGGAAACTAAAAACACACTTCTAAATAATCCCTGGGTCAAGGAAGAAACTGTTAGGGAAATTAGAAAATATTTTGAACTGAATGCAAATGACAGCACAACATATGAAAATTTGTGGAATGTAGTTAGAGCAGTTCTCAGCTGGTAATTTATAGCACTAGATGCCTATATTAATAAAAGAAAAAAAAGAAAACTTCAAATCCATGATCTCAGCTTCCACTTTAAGACATGAGGCAGAAAAAGAGCAAATTCAACCCAGTGTAAGCAAAAGAAAGGAGATTAAGATAAGAGCAGACATAATTGAAATAGAAAACAGATAAATAGTAGAGAAAAATCAGTAAAACCAAAAGCTGGTTCTTTGAGATCCTTGAAACTGATAAACCTGCAGCCACACATCAGGAATAAAATAGAAAAGACACAAATTACTAACATAATGTGAGAAGTGACTTAATACAAATTCTAAGGATATTAAAAGGCTACTAAGGTAATGTTATGATCAACTTTATGCCAGTGAATTCTGCAACTTAGATGACATGGATAAATCCCTTGAAAGACCCAAACAGGAAAAACTCACCCCTGAAGAAATTGATAACTCCCAAAGCCCCATATCTATTAAAGAACTTGAATTCATAGTTAAAAACCTTCCCACAAAGGAAACTCCAGGCCCAAATGACTTCACTAGTGAATCTTAACCACATATTTAAGAGAAATAATACCAGTTTTGTGTCTCTCTTAAAATTTATATTTTGAAGTCCTAATCCCCAGTGCCTCAGAATGTGTCCTTATTTGGAGATAGGGTCTTTACAGAGATGAATCAAGTTAAAATGAGGTCATTAGGATGGGCCCTAATCCAGTATAATTGGTGTCCTAATGAAAAGGGGAGATTTGGAGACAGACAAGCATACAGAGAGAACACCATGTGAATGTGAAGACAGCTATATATAAGTGAAAAGGAAAGATCTGGAACAGGTCCTTCCCTCACGGCCCTCAGAAAGGGTCAACCCTGCTAAGACTTGATTTCTGACTTTTAGTTTCCTTAATCATGAGATAATACAATTCTGTTGTTTAAGCCACTCAGTTTATGGTACTTTGTTATGGCAGCCCTAGGAAGCTACTACACAATTCTATTCAAACTCTTCTAGAAAATCATAGAGAAGGAAACTTTTTTCCAACTCATTCTGTGAGACCATCATTACCTTATACCCAACAAGAAAAAGACATTGTAAGAGAAGAAAGTGATAGATCAGTATCTTTCATGAACATAGGTACAAAATTTTTAAATAAAATTTTAGCAGATTAATCCACCTATGTGTGTGTGTGTATGTATGTGTGTATGTGTGTATACATACATACTTATTTCTGTGTGTTTATAATATTATGACCAAGTAAAATCTGTCTCAGGAATGCAAGGTTCACTTAATATTTGGAAATCAATCAGTGCATTTCAGCATATTAACTATAAAAGAAGAACTGAATGATCATGTGAAGAGATACAGAAGGACCATTTGACAATATACAGTATTCATGTCTGATAAAAACTTTTGCAAACTAGAAATAGAAGAGAATTTTCTCAAACTGATAAGGGGCATTTATGAAAACATTAGCTTTCACATTATACTTAACTGTGTAAAAAACTGCTTTCCCCATCAGATCAGGAACAAAGCAAGGGTGTCCACTCTCACCATGTCTATTCAGCATTGTACTGGAGATTCTAGCCAGTGCAATAAGGCAAGAAAAAGAAACAAAAGATATCCATATTGGAAAGGAGAAAGTAAAACTGTCTTTTATTTGCCGAGAACCCAATTGTCTATGTAGAAAATTCTACTGAATCTACAAAAAAAACTTCTAGAATTGAAAAGTTGGTTTAGCAATTGCAGAATTCAAGGTCAATATGCAAAAAGTAATTGTATTTCTATGTATTGGAAATGAAGAACCAGAAATTAAAAATCAAAAATACCATTTATAATATCAAAACATGAACTAATTAGGGATAAGTTTTACAAAAGATGTGCAGATTTTTTCATTAAAAAACTACAAACCATTGCTTAGAGAAATTAAGGAAGACCTAAATAAAAGGAGAGACATATCCTATTCATGCATTGGAAGACTCAGTGTTGTTAAGACATCCCCCCAGACTGGTCTGTAGATTCAGTGCAATTCTAGCCCTTGACACACACACTGTAAAGGAATCCCAAAGCTTTTGTAGGCAGGTGGCTTGGTGAAGGTTTGGGCCCCGGTTGCACAGGCTTGCTGAGCTAGTGAGTCTGACAGTGGTCTCTAGAATGATATCCTGGGGCAGCAGGGGCTGGGTCAAGGGGTGGAGAAGAAGCCGGGAGGTGCAGCTGAACTAGGAATGTCTGCAAGGTAGGAGCTCTCAGGGAGGGGCCAAATGGGAGGCAAGGTTCACCCAGAAGTTTGATAGCCATTATGTCCAAGTGGTAGAATTATGGATGATTCTTATTCTCTTCTTTGTGTTTCTCTGTCCCCCACCCCCCCCACCCCTCCCCGAGCAGACTTCTAATATAACCAGAGAAACCACAGTCTTGTAGTTGATTCCTATGGGATATTGTTTTTTTGCATACCTATATAATTTGAATATTTTACAAGGAGATTGTATTTGTTTTGTAATCAAAAACAAGGTGGACAGGTAGGCAGGAAGAACATTGCTAAAGCAGTAGGTCTTAAGAGACTGTGAGGAACTCCTGGTGGGCCCATGTATCAGTAACCAGGACATGGAAACCACAGTAAATATGGGACAGCCAAGCAAATGTACATTTTACTTATTGTGTTCTTTCTGAATCTGACTTCTGTTGGACACATAGAATGTCTCTCTCTAGTTAATGCATCAAGTCATCTTAGAACATTTGACAGAAGACTTAACTCCTTAATTCCATAGAGGCAGATTGGGATCTCTAATTACTTAATTGAAAAAAGGTACACACTTCAGCCTGCCACAGTGTTTGGGAATTAATCTTTAAAACCTGACAGTGAACATTAAATTCAATTAGGGAGAGCGATTAGCAGAGATTCTTCTCTCCTTCACCCTGGGTAGCTTTGAGAAGTGGCTGACTGGTCTGCATTGATTCTGACACTATGCTTGTGTATATATCAACCAGGAGAGCCAAGTATGCATTTTTCACTTCAGAGGAGAGTTATCAGACAATTTACAGATTGATGGATTTCCTTAAACATGTCTCCATGGCTGATTCAGAAGGCCCCCTGGCCACGAATTCAGACTCACCAGTTTGCTGCTTTGGGCCTTGGTGTTTTCTCCTCCTCTTCTCTTTTCTTCCCCTGCTCCTCCTCTTCCTCCTTTCTTAACTTTCTCCTCCTCCTTATTTTGTTGGTTCTACCTTCCAAGCAAGGCCACTTTTCCACGGCCTCCAACTGGTTCCAACCGTGCTGCTCTCTCCCCTGGATTCTTGCAGAAGCTCCACACTGTCTTCCCATGTCTCCCTTGCCCCGCACGCTCCTCCTGGCACAGCAGCCAGAGGGGTCCTGTTTCTGCCTGCAGGATTCTTCCCCAATTTCTGTACAGCTCCTTTCCTCACCCCTTCAGGTCTTCCTTCAAAGCCACCTTCTTTGAGAGGCTCTTCCTGGCCACCATTTCAACTCCTTCTCCTGACCTTAGAGCTCCTTTCCTGCTCACTTATGCCCTCGGTCTTTACCACTACCTTGTATGCTACATAGATTCTGCTTGTTTATCTTGTTTAGTGTCTGTCTCATTGAAGGCAGAGGTTTTTGTCTTAGTTGTTTACTGCTGAACAATGCCTGGCTAATGCAGGTACTCAGGAAATGTTTGTTGAATGAATGAAAAAATGAGTTTTTAAAAAATTTTTATTTATTTTTTTAGAGTTGGGGAGGGGCAGAGGGAGAGAGAGAATCTTAAGTAGGCTCAATGCTCAACACGGAGCCCAGTGAGGAGCTTGATCTCACAACCCTGAGATCATGACCTGAGCCGAAATCAAGACTCGGACGCTTAACTGACTGAGCCGCCCAGGGGTCCCAAAAATGAATAGTTTAATAGATGGAAACATTTTGGAATATTTGCTTCAGAGCATAGTCAGTCTCTCTCTCTCTCTCTCAGAAATACAGCATAGTGTTCACAGTACCCTTCTGTCAGCCCCGCCCTCCCCCGCCACTCCCTGGAGTGACCCTCATCTTCATACATATTGTTACAGTCTTACTGCAAATGCACAAATAAACATGATAGAATTTTGCATCATGTGTTTTTTTTTTCTTTTTTAAGATTTTATTTATTTATTTGACAGAGAGAGACAGCGCGAGAGAGGGAACACAAGCAGGGGGAGTGGGAGAGGGAGAAGCAGGCTTCCTGCTGCGCAGGGAGCCTGATGCGGGGCTCGATCCCAGGACCCTGGGATCATGACCTGAGCCGAAGGCAGACGCCTAACGACTGAGCCACCCAGGCGCCCCCCCATCATGTGTGTTTTTAAGATTGTATAAAATGCATACAGCACAGGATTTACTGTTTTAACCATTTTCAAGTGCACAGTTCAGTGGCATTGAGCACATTCACATTGCTGTGCAACCATCATCACCATCCATCTCTATAACTCTTTTTGTCTCACAAAACTAAAACTCTATCCCCATTAAACACTGACTTCCCACTCTCCCCTCCCCCAGCCCCTACCCCCCCATTCTCCTTTCTATAGCTATGATTTTGACTATTCTAGGAACCTCGTGTAAGTGGAATGATACAGTATTTGCCCTTCTGTGTCTGGCTTATGTCAGAAGACACTCAGCACAGTGTCTTCAGGGTCCACCCATGTTGGGGCAGGTGTCAGAATCTCCTTCCTTTTCAAGGCTGAGTAGTATATGGATGGACCACGTGTTGTTGATCAATTCATCTGTTGATGGACACTAGGGTTGTTTTCGCCTTTTGACTCCTGTGAATAATGCTGCTATGAACTTTGGTGTGCAGGTATCTCTTTGAGACCCTGCTTTCAGTTTTTTGGGTATATACACACAAGTGGAATTGCTGGATCCTGTGGTGACTCTATGCATAATTTTTAAAAAAGATTTTATTTATTTGAGAGAGAGTGCGAGAGAGAGCATGAGCAGGGGGGAGGGGCAGAGGGAGAGGGAGAAGCAGACTCTCCGATGAGCAGGGAGCCTGAGGATGACGTGGGACTTGATTCCAGGAACCTGGGATCATGACCTGAGCTGAAGGCAGATGCTTAACTGACTGAGCCACCCTGGCGCCTCTTTGCATAATTTTTAAAGAAACTGTTGTACTGTGTCCACACAGGCTACACCTTTTCACATTCCCCCCAACAGTGCACGGAGCTTCTAGTTTCTCCACATTCTCTCCAACACTTGTTCTTTCCTTTCTTCTTCTTCTTTTTTTTTTTTTTGATAGAAGCAATGTTTCCTGTTTTTATAACTTATATGGTATCTTGCTGCATATATGCAGCTTGTCTTATGTAATCAATATTATGTTTTTTATTGCTCAGCCATGTCAACCCTGTAGGTGTAATTCATTAATTTTACTTTATTTTTTCTATTAAAGAGTCATACTTGTACATAGTTTTGAAAAAACTGCACTCTGTTCTACCACAAACTCCCACTCCACTTTGAAGGCTTCTGGCTGTTTCTTTCATTATTTCTGTCCATATTTCTAACTTTTTTTTTTTTTTAAGTAGGTTCCATGCCCAATGTGGGCCTGGAACTCATGCTGAGATAAGAGTTGCGCACTTATTTGTGGAACATAAGGAATAACATGGAGGACATTAGGAGAAGGAAGGGAAAAATGGGGGGGGGAGTTGGAGGGGGAGATGAACCATGAGGGACTATGGACTCTGAGAAACAAACAGGGCTTTAGAGGGGAGGGGGGAGGGGGGATTGGTTAGCCTGGGCACGTACTGCATGGAGCACTGGGTGTTATATGAAAACAATGGATCATGGATCACCGCATCAAAAACCAATAATGTATTGTATGGTGACTAACATAACATAATAAAATTAAAAAATAAAAAATAAATAAAAGAACAGTTGTGTGCTGTATCAACTGAACTAGCCAGGCACACCTCTGTCCATATTTCAAATGTAAATGCTGCTCTTTCTTGATTTTTCAGTTTGAGACCCCAGCTATTAACCCCTAAGAAGGAAAAAAGGATCTGAGCTCTATTAGCATTCTTTGATGGCTGCTATTGACCTCTTGTTTTCTTAAGCTCAGACATTTACATATGCCCAGGAAATATACTTTCAGAACTCTGATCCTTTGCATTTTGAGGAAGTTCTGGATGCAGCAGGATGAATTTTCCCATCTTGAAAGGGAAGTCTGTCTCTGGATCGGGTCTGTGGATGTGTGGGTACACTTTGGGTTATTAGGGAAATGAAGGACATGAAGCTTGGGTTCTCTGATGTAACTGAGAGAGGGCCAGAGAGCACTGCTGGTAAGAGCTGCGTGTGTGGCCAGCCCCAAGGAGCACACCCACCAGCCCCACTCATTCCTCACCACAGTCCTTGGGATGGGGCTCTTCTTATCCCCACTTCATGGAGGAGGAGACTGAGGCCCAGCGAGGCCAAGCTGCTTGGCCAAGTCACCTGCAAGCAGAAGCGTCACATGGGAGGCACTTGGCTCCGATGCCCATGTTCTGGCTGCCGGTGCTCTCCCTGCTTCTCATGTTCGATCCTCTAAGCCACCTCAAATGGTGGGTGGGAGCATCCCCTGCTTCCTGTAGTGACAGGGAAGGTAGGAGCCTAGCCCTGCTAAGTGTGTGTGTGTGCCAGGCCCAGAGCCAGCCCTGTCAGGCTCCATGCTAACCAGCCTTTCCCTGGGGTTCCTGGGAGAGCTGGTGAAGGGCTCTCTCATGTGTGGAGTGGCCCTGGCTCTTAGAATGTGCAGTTTATACTTGAGGGTTTAAGAATGTATTTCAGAAGTCATTGAATGTACATGGGGCTTTCTGCCACGGGCCTCATCACCATGGAAAGCCAGGGTGGGAATGAGGGACCATACCTTCTCCCTAGGAAAAAGAACAGCTGGCCCTTTGGGCAGATACTGGCTCTTTACCTCACTGTAAGCACAGGTGTGGCAAGGCTGTTTTGGATCTTACTCTTAAAGCGGGACCCTGAAGATAGCCTGACCTGGTGCAGTGTCCACTCCAGGGCTCACAAAGCCCCGTCTCAGAGGACAGATGTCAGAGATGCAGGCAAGACTGGGCTACAAGACAGTGAACAGAGCAGGATGTTTGGTGGTGAGCAGCTGCAAAGTGGATGGGAAGGGTTGGGTGGCTGAGTGGCAGAACTTGGGCATGCTGTTTTCTTTTTTTTTTTTTTAAAAGATTTTATTTATTTATTTGAGACAGAGAGAATGAGAGAGACAGAGAGCACATGAGAGGGGGGAGGGTCAGAGGGAGGAGCAGACTCCCTGCAGAGCAGGGAGCCCGATGCGGGACTCGATCCCGGGACTCCAGGATCATGACCTGAGCCGAAGGCAGTCACTTAACCAACTGAGCCACCCAGGCACCCCGGCATGCTGTTTTCTTGGGGGTTCCCTTAACCCCAGGAAAGGTTTTGGGAAAAACCCCCCCTCACCTCGCCAGCCCCAAGCCTTTACACTTCAACAAGGAAAAGTCTAACAGTATTGTTTGGTTGGTAAAATAACAGGCATCTAGTTCCACTATGAGACCCTCTCCTCCTGTAGAGGGGCCAGGCTGAGCCCCGGAGGTCAGGCCCCCATGTTTGACATCTGGCACTGTGTTTGCCTTGTAGGTGTGGAACGCCGTGGACTCGGGCCGCTGCTTGCAGACCTACTCCCTGCACAGTGAGGCGGTGCGGGCTGCCCGCTGGTCTCCCTGTGGCCGGCGCATCCTCAGCGGTGGCTTCGACTTCGCCCTACACCTAACAGACCTTGAAACAGGTGTGTTTCACGGCATTGTTACCCCGAGGCACCCCTTCCTCACCCGGAAGCTTCTCTGGACGGTCAGCAGCCACAAGCTGCACACGGTTTCAGGGCAGTAGGAGAGAGCCCACGGGAGAGGCTCACACTTGGTGAGCAGGTTTCCAGGGTGTTTGCCCGGAACCAGGACTCTCCACAGGGGGTTTGAGAGACAGAGGACAGAGCCGCAAGGTTGTCTCAGCCCCAAGCTGTGGGGCTGGATAAAGAGGTGGCTTTTTAATCAACTTCTGACATGTAATTTGTACCAAAATAGATTTAGCTTTATCACGGTGTCCTTTGGTTGAAATCAGTTTAGAATTCCTGTCAATTCATTATCGTTGAAAGGCTGTAAGGAATGATTCCAGCTCATAAGGAAAGTCTGCAAACGAGTTCTGCTTTAGTGCCTACACTGAAAAGGCATCTGGGTAAGATGGATTTGTGCTGGGTAAATCCTAAGGGGGCTCTTGACAAGCAGGGCGAGAAGGAGAGATAAGGCAGCGGAAGACTACCGGGGGCTCCTGTGCAACAGGCACTCTCAGCCCCTAATCCAGCCACAGCCCCCCGAGTGGGGTCCTGTCTGTGCTCCTCAGGTGAGGCCAGAGCTGGCTTGAAACCTCTGCCCCTGACTCAGGCTGGCTGGTCTCAGCACCCATGTTGCCTTTCCCTCCCTGGGCTTCTTCTGGTCACTTTTCTGCTGGACAGAGTTCCCACCCTTCCCTGGGGTGTCCCCTTCAGTCTTCAGAGAGGCCTCTCCCGCTCAGCAGTCTCCCA
Source organism: Leptonychotes weddellii (assembly GCF_054177405.1). Classification (NCBI taxonomy): domain Eukaryota; kingdom Metazoa; phylum Chordata; class Mammalia; order Carnivora; family Phocidae; genus Leptonychotes; species Leptonychotes weddellii. Next base: position 3,760,409 of record NC_138377.1, on the reverse strand, counting down.
GGGCCTGGCAAGCAGGAGGTGACAGTTCTGGGCCCAACCACACAGCTCCTCCCCCACAGGTATGCATTCTCCAGAGTGGAGGGGGTGCAGGGAAGGAGCACAGTGGATGGATTGGGGTAACTGTGGGGGTCGTTTCCCGACCCGAGCACCCTCATCTCCTCTGGCCTGCTGAGGGGTGGTCCTGCAGCTCCTCTGACTGAGCCCCATGCGCCCTCAGTGGGGATGATGAAAAGACCGATGGCTGTGTCAGTGGCCAGTACTGTGCCGCAGGCTTTAAAAATAACATGCAGTCCTCACCACAGCCTGCTGCCCTGCTTCTTTCCCCCGTTTTATAGGTGAGAAGCCTGAGGCTCACTGCAGCGAGTAGCTTGCTCAGAGCCTCCCAGTGGCGCGTGGCAAGTGGGGATTTAGAGCCATGCCTGCAAGTGCAAATCCTGTGCTCTTTTTTTTTTTTTTTTTTAAGGATTTTATTTATTTGACAGAGAGAGAGAGAGCACAAGTAGGCAGAACAGCAGGGAGAGGGAGAGGAAGAAGCAGGCTCTCCACGGAGCAGGGAGCCTGACGTGGGGCTCGATCCCAGGACCCTGGGATCATGACCTGAGCCGAGGGCAGCCGCTTAACGGACTGAGCCACCCAGGCGCCCCTCCTGTGCTCTTTCTACATCTATATGGTGTTTTTCTTCTCAACAAAGTGTTTCCCCAACCATTTGTGATCTTACCGTGAGCCCCGCAGGGCCGATGAGGGGGCCATGGCTCAGGGATTTGGTGCCACTTAGTTGGTGATGACTGCAGCAGGTAATGTTCTCCTACAGCCTTACAAACGGGGTCTCATTTAGGCCCCACTCACCCTTCAGGGCCGGCACCACCAGACTCCTCTTTTCACGCACAGGTCTGCTCGGTTCACTGTGTTTCTATGTGCCCAGTAAGCCATGCTCAGCATTGGAGACACAGAGGTGAACAAGACCCAAAATCCACCCCAGAAGCTCTTGTTTGCTGGGGGAGACAGAAGTGCAGAGAGAATCCCAGATTACAGTGAGGGAGTGAGATACAGGAAGTGCAAGAACATCTAGCCTAGAAGATCAAAAAAGACTTCTGGGAGAAAGCGGAACCTACCCTGAGGCAGGAACGAGGGGGACAGAGGATCCAGGTGAAGGGGGCATGGTTGAGGGGGAGAGAAATGGGTTCTCAGTAGACAGGACCGTGAGGACAGAGTTGGTACAAGAACATGAACTGTGTGGTGTGTGTGGAAATGTGGGGTGCAGGGATCTGGGGCAGCGAGTCTGGAGGTGCAGGAACAGGAGCTTGAGCTTCATGCAGTTCCTGGCCTATGAGGTATGCATTCTCCAGGCACTGTTCCCCATTCCAGGGTCACTGAGCACCCCTGGGTACCTGCACTGCCCACCCACAGAGCGAAGGAGTGATGCATACTGGGGGGGTGGGGTGGGATGTTGGATTAATTAAGTACAAGTTCATTTGATAACATTAATGGATTCCTAGTGGCCCTTTGTCCTAATGGATCTTCTCAATCAACAGATGTTAAAGAGACAGTTCCATTGTGTGTGTGGGTGTGTGTGAGTGTGTGTGTGTGGGGCGGTGGTTCTGAAATTTTTAGATGTTGAGTCTTCCTGCCTGACAAGTTAGGGACTGCCACAGCAGATGGCGGTAGGGGGCCATTGTTGAGTTTGGAGCAGGAGAGAATCACGGCTTGATTTGTACTCTGGGCAGTTCTCCCTAGTGTCTGCAGCTGGTTGGGAATGACCTGAGGCAGGGTGGAGAGCAGGAGGAGGGGAGAAGGCATGCCTTGCCCAGTTGGTGGCAGAACTTCAGGGACAGAAGCTTGTCTGGCCCCAGGCCCAGCGCGCTCCTCCAGCTGTGGTGTGTTGGGTGGTATAGGGAAGGCGCAGCCCCGTCCTCAGGGCTTTGCCTGAGATGGAGGACTTTTCCAGTCCACCCACCTCCCGGGAATAGCACTCCTCACCTGGTTCATCTGTTGAGAGCTCAGTTCCAGTCATTCAGTAGGTACTTACTGAGTACCTACTATGTACAAGATCTGGTGGGGTGAGCTTGTTGGTGAGCTTATTGGATATTCTTTGTCCTTTGGGGACAAGGCTCTCAGGGTTTGGACCTCACCCTTGGGGAAGCCCCCCAGCCCCTAGATGGGACCTCTCTTGCCAAGCGGGTTGCTGGTTTCTGTGTCTGTCTCCCTGACTAGTGTGGGCACTCCTTGAGAATGGGACCTGTCGTGGGAGTTTTGGTGTCTCCATCATCTGGCCAGGGCTGGCTCGGAGCAGCTGCTCAGTGTGTGAGTGGAGGCTGGTCCTTGTGGGGCAGTGAAACCCATCAGTGGCTGCCAGGGTAGGCGAGTAGGCTCTCCCCGGGTCTCCCACCTCAGCTCTGCATCCCCACCCCAGGTTGTACTAGGTGCTTTCTTTAGCAGAGGTTGGTGGGCTTGGGCAGCCCCTATGGCTCTCGGCCTGGTTTGACTTATCTCATCCTTTCTCATCACTGAGTCTGATTTTCCTTTTTACTTGATCTGCCTCTTTCCGCCCTTGGCGATTTGGCTTTTTCATTTCAATCTAATTAGAACTCCCTGCCAGGAGAAGGCAATGCAGGGCGTTCTCACCGCAGTGCTTTGGGAATTAGTCACTCGGTGCCCATTGTCGTTAATGGGAATTTGGCGCCAAGGCCATTTATCCTGGTGTCTTCAATCAATACAGTTAAAAATCTGTGGATTCTAAAATGTCAATACCCGGCCTGAAATATGGAGGACCAGCAACATTTTATCTCGTTAATTTATAGTTCTGACGGGCTGTTGGCTTATAAGACAACCATGAATCAACACCTAAATAAAATCCACTCACAGATTCATTATTTTTGGTGCTCCCGCTTCAGTCTGTAATCTTCCTAACAAAACGTCTTTAGTGCATAAGGCTGAGGTGGCCTCAGGGAACCCTGGCCGACTCCACCAGGGCCCGAGTGTCACCTGGCTTATGAGTCAGCTGTCCTGCACGCCAAATCGGCCAGTCTCCTCAGCATCCCCCCGAAGACCTCGAAGACCTCGTTCAGTTCAGTTCTGCTGGCACTGGTCTCTTGCAGTTTCCAGCCCCTCAGGCAGTTGCCCCCAGCCTGGCTGTTAAGGCCTCAGGGGTATGCAGGGCCTCGTACTTTGCATTTGTTGACTGCAAAGGAGATTTTCCTCTCCCTGGAGCCCCAGGGCCCTGGCGGGAGAGGGCACCCTGTCCTCCTTCCTTTGACCTGGTCAGCTCTCTTGATATGCATCCAGACATCTGTGCAATGCCACCTGGTCCCAGGTAGCTGATGCCGGATGCAGCGCCGTGGGATAGAAGGAGCACGGATGGGGTGCAGGTGTGTTCTTCCACTTACCTGAGCTGGGTATCCCCGGGGAAAGTTCCTTCACCTCCGTTTCCGCATCTGTGGAAGGGGGTAACAGGACCTGTCTGGTGGTGGGGTGGTTGAGGGGAATAGCTGAGATAATGTTTGCGGGTGCTTTACAGAATGCCTGGCCCAAGGTAGGCACTCAGCAAAAGATGTCCCTTCCCTTCCTCCATCACTGCCCCATGAGACCCTTCAGATGGTGGGAAAGAATGACCTTGTTCCTGCTGAGTGTCCAGAGAACCCCAGTTGCTGGGCCATTTCCTCATATAGAGTGGCTTTGGTGGCTCGGCTTCAAAAGCCCCAGTCTGATGATCCCCCAGCCGGCTTACTAGTGTGGCCCTTGGTCCACTGTGTTGGTCTGGGGGGCAGGCTGGGAAGAAAACAGGCCTTCCTGGGTTCTCCCAGCTTCTCCTCCATGTTTTGCTTCTCCTACTGGTGGTAGGCTAGCCGCTTCCTCCTGGCGATGGGATGGCAGCTGCCCTTTATTTTGGGTGGGCATGCAGACCTCCCACAGCCCAGCCTGACCCTCTCTCCAGAGCTCCAGGCACCCAGTGCTGGAGAAGGTCCATGGCCTTCTTTACTCAGATACCTGCCCGCAGCCTTGCCATCCCCAGCCCCTGGTTATCTCCTCCTGCTCTGGGGGTCCCTGTGTCTTTCAGGGGTGGGTTATGGGGCATGAAAATGAGCAGCCAGCTGGGACTGGACCCATACATGACCCTTTCTCTTGTTTTCCAAGAAGTGTGTTCTGGTCATCGTGATTGGGTCCCCCATCACAGAAGCACTCTAGGAAAGGGGAATATCCCATTGGCTGAGTGTGCACCGTGGGCCAGGCCCTGGGTGATGTAGCCCCGGTTCCTAGCACTCTGCTTGGCCTGTATCAAGCTGAGATGAATAAAGAGATGTTAGTCCCCTTGCTTATTATGTATTTAGTCCTTACTCTAACCTGTGAAGACAGTGTTTTTATCCCCATTTCATTGACCTAGACACTGAGGCCGGGAACATTCAGGGACTTGCTCGAGGCCTCACAGCCAGCAGTAACAGAGCTGGGATCCACCTCTGGCCTGTGTGACTGGCAGAGGCTGCCACGTCTGTTTCCCTGCCATGGACGAACTGTTTGCTTAAGGGAGCCTGCTTGGCTCTCCCCTGGGTAGCTGGCTCGCCACCTATGGAGGATAACTTAGGGTCTCCAGGAGGAAGGCGACTGAGATGGATCTTGACTGGGCCTTCTGAAGGAGGCTTCTCTGGCTGTTGACAGCCACCGCTGCAGTGGGAGAAATGTTAGCCCTGACAATTTGAGTACCCTTGGCATAGGAAGGGTGAGAAGCATCCAAATTCAAACTCTGCTGAAGAGGACCAGGAGCTCATGGCTTTAGAGAAGAGGCTGCAGATGGGGCTCCTTTTGGGCTAAGTGGTGCCACCCACCAGGTCTTGGAGGAGGTGCCTGCAGAGAGGCCTGGGCGTCTCCATTCTTCGGCTTTTGAGCACCATGACTGAGTGTCCCCCCAGTACAGCTCAGGGGGACTCAGTTAGGCATCCTTCAGGTGCCTGTGGAGGCAGGAGGGCAGACACCCAGCTACATCATGAGCCCCCAGCCAGCGGGCACATGTGCAGCTCCTGGTGGTACTGGCACGTTTTGTGTTGTCAGTCCTTTGGGCTCAGGGGTTTTGCCACTGGATCTAGATATGGAGTCTCTGAGGGGCTCTGGAGCCCAGTGAGGTCTGAGCTGACATTGGTCCTGGTGCTGCCCTTCCAGTGCCTTCTTGTCCAGAGCAGCTGCCCACACTCCCTCCCGCTGATGCAGGCGCCCCCCCAACCCCCGCTGACTCCTCTGCTTTTCCCTTGTCCTCAACCACCCCTCTTTCTTCTAAGCTCATTCCTTCACTGATGCCCCATTCCTGGCCCACTTTTAAATGAGCTTGTTCTCAGGGCTGTGCCCTCTTCGGCCCTGGGCACTCCGCCCCATTCCCATGCACACCCTTTCCTTTCACTCTGAAGAGTTTTTCTCTCCAGTCTCAGCCTTGTTTCCTCCCCTCTTTCCATAGCTTTGGGGTGAGAAGCCGGCCCTAGTTACGGATATTAAATCCCCTGTTATTCAACGTCAGTGAAACACCCCGCCAGCCCGTGTCTCACACTTTGGGAGGTGCCTGCAGGTCCTGCCGCGTGTCCGTACACACCTGGGCCGTCACCCTCTGGGTGGATAAAAGGCGGGTTTTCCTCGACGGTGCTAGTTCACTGGCTACCATCACGGCCCGGGCAGCGTGTCGGCTCTGCGCATGCTCAGTGGCAGCTGTGCGGCCGTGTGGCTGTCCCTGCGGGTCAGGCAGCCCCTGGGGACTGACCGGAGCCCAACCGGAGCCTGAACACAGGAGCCTGCGGGGCCCCAGAAAGCCAACTTGAGGCAAAACTTTTGGACACACCTTGTTTGCAAGTTGAGAACTCTTTTTTTTTTTTTTAATTTTTAGAAAATTCAGTCTTGTCCAGATAATTGAGAGCAGTGGGCGGACTTGACGTAAAAGAGAGCTCACTGCCACGGCTGCTGTTTCTTTGCTGCTGCCGCCGGGCAGCCGCCGTCTGCGGGCCTGTCATCGGTCTGGGGCCTGCGGCTGCCGGGCCTCTTTCTGATTCAGGACAGCTTCTTCAGCTACACTTCATTCTGCTGGTTTGCGGATTGGAGAGGCCCGCTGGGCTGACCCGGAGACCCCCACTCGTCCACGGGGGACCTGCAGACACAGGCCCGTCTGCCTCTCACCCGGACCCTTCCCAGGACTCCGCCAGGCATGCCGAGACGGCCCCTGTTTCTGATTCATAGAGTTTGATTTGAAAGTTAGTAAGCTCCTTTTCTTGTTAACTTTGAGTCAGGATGGTTAGATTTACAGCTGGCCAAGTACTTCCCAGAGGATGAGTGTAACGATATTGATTTTAGCGAAATGAGTCATATGTCACCTGCCTGGGAACACAAGCTCAATCACCACGAGCCGACAGCATCAGCTTTCCCTTGTCAACGTCTCCCCTACATGTTCGTCCATGGATGTGAACAAAGAGCTAAGGAGAAGGAAAGGTCACGGATAGCTTGCAGGCAGGCGAGGAAGGGTGCAGAGAGCAGGACTCTGGGGTTAGACAGGTCTTGCCTCTCTCCCAGCATGGCTGACTTGTGTGGCCCTGGACGAGGCCTCACCTCCCTGAGCTTGCTTGCTTGCTTTCTTTTTTTTTTTTTCTCCCTGAGCTTTCATTTCTCCTGCTGTGAAATGGGCTAATTACACCTACCACAGAGGGTTGTGGCATGACACGTGCAAGCCGCACGCAAGCCTGGAGGTAACAGGTGCCATCTCCCTGCAGAGGAGGGCATGAACTTCCCCTCTCTTTCTTGGGGACCCATACTTGGCTTTCATCTGACCTGGATCAAATGTCTGTTGTGTGCAAGGAACTAGGCTGGGGGCCAGACATGCTGAGTGGAAGAGGAGGACCCTTTGGGGACCCAGAGCCTTGCATACGATAGAGTTCCCCAAGGTAGGCATTAGGGTGGACAGGCAGTGTTGCCCCAGCCACGTGGGTGGTCACCTGGGTCTCCAGCTGAGAAATGAAGGGGGCAACTCTGAGGAATTTCCTGGCTAGTGTTACCAGCTGCCTTATCTTAGCATCATTGGTGATGGAAGCATGGGTAGTTATAATAGTGTCAAGAGAACAAATTAAGTTTCTGCAATCTGTTTTAAACATATTTTTGCTCTAATGACGATTTATAGTTTATTTGTATCATTATTGATTCAAGGAGGAAAAGAAGTGATTTTTCCTAACTCCAAGAGGATCTGAACAGTTCTTTTTTTTTTTTTAAAGATTTTATTTATTTGAGAGAGAGAATGAGAGACAGCACAAGAGGGAAGAGGGTCAGAGGGAGAAGCAGACTCCCCGCCGAGCAGGGAGCCCGATGCGGGACTCGATCCCGGGACTCCAGGATCATGACCTGAGCCGAAGGCAGTCGCTTAACCAACTGAGCCACCCAGGCGCCCCTGAACAGTTCTTGTACTGGTTGAGTTCATTATAACCAGATCAATAAAGCCAGTGTTAGTGGATTAAATATTTAAAAACTCAATTTCCTATAAGCAGCATACAGTGAATAAATAGAACTTTCTATAACAAACCTGTAAACAAGCAAAGATAGTCTCAGGGTTAAAGGTTACGTAGCAACTAACCATTGTGCTTAAAGTAGCATCGCCAGAGGACGTGATAAACAAGGTACTTGATGTATGAGAAGGTAGAGTGGGAACAAATCTGACGAGAAAGGACCTTCACCTTCAGCGTGGCTAGTGTTCACGTTGGAGATAGTCTCCGATAAATATTTCCAGCCTTTGTCCATGTCTCTTCAACAAAATGTAAAGGCTAGCCCAGGGCATCGTGTTCTCATAGCCTCAAGATAGAAACTCCAGATCATTCCTCTCTCAAGGTTCCTGCTGTTAAAGACTTACAGCCTTTGGTTTTAGCTTTTTTCTTTTCTTTCTTTTTTTTTTTTTTTAATTTTATTTATTCATTTGAGAGAGAGAGAGAGAGCACAAACAGAGGGAGAGGCAGAGGGAGAGGGAGAAGCAGGCTCCCCGCTGAGCTGGGAGCCGGATGTGGGGCTCGATCCCAGGACTTGAGATCATGACCTGAGCCAAAGGCAGATGCTTAACCATCTGAGCCACCCAGGAGCCCCCTGGTTTTAGCTTTTAATTTAAGCAAGGATGAATTCAGTAATTTGGGGTTTAATTTTTTTCAAATAGTCAAAGGTTCCCTTTTGTTGTTTGCTTTTTGCCATGTCCTCCAGAACACTTTATGTTATATGTAGTATGTATGTTGTGTGTCGCCCTCCGGACAGCCTTGTGTGGCCCTGGACACACCACAGTGAGGGACCTTTCCAAGGTCCCTCCTCTGGAAGTGACGGGGCTGGGATGGCACCTGGGTCTGTGTGGCTTTCAGCCCCTCTGAGACTGCGCCACCTCCTGTTCCGAGCACAGTGCTGGACAATGGTGGCTGGGGTCCTGATTTCTGAGCCACAGTATTGTGCTCGACCTCCTTCCCTTCGTGTTTCCCATTATGTATCTGGAAGCTTATTAGAAATTTTAAAATCTTTTAGTTTCGGACCCTTTTAACAAACAAATACAGCAAAGACCTAGTTCTTATAAACAAAACTAGGAGGAAAGACATAAAGCTTGTCTTCTAAGAAGAACGTTTTAGTACTTAAGAGACATAGATTCTCTTCTCAATCTCTTTAGGAGGTTGAAGAATAACACGCAGAAATACATGGGGTTTTTTTAGCAGAAAAAGCTCAGTCCTCATCTTTTAGCAACTCAGCTTTCGCTTTCCTTCCATCTTTTCCCCATTGTTGGCAAGACTGTATCACTGCACTTTTTGAAAAAATATGGCTAATTCATTGCCATTTCTGAAATAAGCATATGGTTATATGCCATGGTCCAAGAAACAAGGAACATTTTTCTCTAGGCAGATCATTTGTTCTTCCTTTTGGGCTTAAGGACTGGCAGTGAATCTGAATGAGCAAGAGGTCAGCAGTGGGCACAGTTGCCTCTGTCAGGAGGACAGATTTCGGGCCTGCTGGGGCCTTCTCGGTGGTGTGGGGGCCACAGTGGCATCTATGTGCCCCTTTTCCATCTGGGGGACATAATGGTCGTGCCTTCCCTCATCCCGTGGATGGATCCCCTAGCTGCTTGGCTGGAGCAAGCGTCCTGGGCCTGAGCTGGAGTCTGATGCCCATCCTGAGGTCCCCACAAGTGCTGCTCCGTGTCCTGGCCCGGATGTATGGAGACCGCGGTGGGCATCCCTCTGCCCCATCCTCCCTAGGAGGGGGCATCTGTTAACTGGGCACATCATGGGTGGTTTCTGACCACCAACTGTAGCCTGAACGAGTTTCAGGATAGAAGAGGAAGCTCAAGGAATACCAGGTTTCCAGTTAAGTTAATTCCTGAGGAGGGGAGTTTTTGTTTGTTAGAGAGTTGCTTGTCTATTGACCTAATGAGAGAGACACATAGGCCCCAGACTAAGTCTGTTCATTTTTCTGATGCCTTTTCGGAAGAATTCTTTATTTATTAAAAAAAAGCACTATGACAACAATATTAGTATAATTTAAGAAGTTATCTCACTACCCGTAGAACAATTCACTTCAAGTTGGTGAATTTTTTCCCAGTCTCTATCCATACCAATCCCTACTTAATTCTTCTATAATTCAAGAATAGGCATCAGGTACTGTCCGTCTTGCCAAAGAGCACTGTCTGTGATTCCAGTTTTAAACAGCTTTTCAACAGTCCACCAGGCAGACACCCATATTTGCCTTAACTGCTCTCCTTGGGTTGGACAGTGTTGTTTATAGTCCCTTCACCATTACGGATGATAGGACCTGAGGTGGCCAGCTCTTGACACCATTGCAGTGACATAGGATGACCATGAAAATCTTTGTGCACTGCGTGTTTCAACAACAGGGGCTTGTTGAGCTTAAAGAAGTGTAGAATCTTCATTTACAAAACCTCAAGTGTTCCCCAAATTTTCTCTGATGATAAGTAACTGCAAACTGTGGGACCTTGGAAGATGTTAGAAAAAAAATCACAATCATCCATCATGGGAAAGGTGACACTTTAATAAAGACAAGAGAGTAACTGCTTTCCAAGAAGTTTGTACTATGGGAAGAACGTTTTGAAAACAGATGTTTTTGTTTCCATCATTCTGTAGGTTTTGTTGCCAAAAAGTACGTGAATGTGTCACCTATTAAAAACGCTAATATCTGCACTCTTAACTTGGGAGCAGTTTTTCTCGTCTGCTTTAAAATCCTTTAAATGAAAATTTTGGTGGATTTTGAATTTGGTTGTTAAAAATGTGAGAATGCAGTAATACCCTCTGATTAGTCGCAGGAACCATTCTTTGACCTGAGGGGAAACAGAGCTTTCCTAGTAAGATGTTCACACACTCCTTTGGATCAGTGGCAGATGGGAGTAGACAACATCTCCCTTGATGCCGGCGGTGAATGTCTTCTGTCCAGGTCTGTGCATCTCTGGGAGAAGTCTTTGCTAGCTCTGACAGGCTTCGATGGGTAAACTGAAGCCGTAACTGGGCTACTTTCAAATCACTGAGTCACAGAAAGTTCCCTACATTTGAAAAAAAAGCGGAAGTGGAGCCAGTTCGGTAGCTCTCACTAAAAATGTTGTTAACTCATTTGGTTTAATGATTTCAAAGGGCTTTGTTGATGCATTTAGTAAATGGCATGTTAAAATATACTTGAAAATACTGGTTATTTTGTCCTTGTCTCATCCTTTAGAATGGTTTATTTTTGGTGTTTTAATGCTCATAATTTATTGGCATGGTGGCACACTGTGTACTTACAAACAAACACACATCTTGGAGATACGTGCTTAAGGGCTTTTCCTTGATGGGGCATGCTGTCAGAAGAGTGCAGAGACCACGGATCTAGGCAAATTGGATTTATAAAGGCTCCTGCTGTAACTTGAGAGTACTAGTCGATGACTTTCATTTCCTTACCTGGTGAGCTGGTAGAGCACTGTGTGGGGGTCCTGAACACAAAGCAGGGCAGCTGGGAGTGCTTTCTGAAATGAATGAGCAAACACGGTTTCTGGGTTCCTAGAAGAGGAAGCGGTGCTTGAGATCTTGGTGTCACATTGGTCTCCTTCTTGGGCACCGGCTTCTTGTGTCCCTAACTGCCCACTGCCTCTCCAGCGGAGTTTCTGTGAGCCAAGCGCAGTCAGGGTGGTCCCTCTTGGGCTGGGGGAGCCCTTGCTGACATCTCTGAGGGATGCCACCTTCAAGTTCCTGGTGGGTGTGGTGCAAAGCAGGTACCATGCCTGGGATGTGTGGAATGGCCTGGCCCCTGGGGGTATGTTCAGAGGCAGCACTGAGACTGCTGGTGGTGAGAATGGCTTCCAAGGCCAGTCTGGTTTTTGGATGCATTTTCAGTGGTGTTGAATTGAACACATGAGAACTATAGCCAGTGCTCTGGGATATAAGGTGGCACCACATACAGGAAGGGAGAACTGGCTTTGTAACCCCACAGACCTGAGCTCAGGGTCAGAGATCTGTTCCCCACATTCCCTGAATTCAACCTATTTATGTAGCTTACCTCTAAAAGATCCCAATGACAAAACAGACATTTTCCACACTGTATGTGTACATGTACACACATATTTGCAGGTGCACGAGCGCCTGACCGCAGTTTCATGACAGGTAAAGGACAAGGACTGTCTTGAATCCTGAGACCCCCAGTTGGCCACACCATCTGTCTATGCTGGCACTCAGGCCCCCGTGGTGTCATGTTCTCATTTGTTGCCCAGAGTATCATGTCACCCCTACCTGCCATACCCTGTAGCAAGCCATTCATGGGTTGTTGTACGGTCATGATTGTAAGATGGCTGATCCTAAAAAGACCAGTTCGGAGCATCCTGCGTTTTTGTTTTTAGACTCCTAGGTAAATAATCTCCGTACTAATCGTGCAGCTTTGGTAATGTTACTTAATCTTCCCAAGCCTTGGCTTTTTCCAGTTGTGGAGCAGGTGTAGGGCATTTGTGGTTCAGATGAGTTGAATCGCAGTATTTATAGAACACAAGAAAGGTGGCGGCGTTCATGGGTCCGGCCATTAGCTTAGCTCTAGGGGAGTTCAGCTAATCAAGGGTGGGGGGGGGCTGGCTAGCTCGTGAGGCAGAAGGTGCTGCTGCCCCTGTTGTGCTTCCAGGAAGTCTCGTGGCCTCCTCGGGCCCAGATGGGCTGCGTCTGCCTATAGCTCTGCACTAGATGGCATCTGAGTTTTAAGGTATATATTTTGTGATCTGAGTATTTTTAACTCATTCTTCTCTGTTTGGTGTTGCAGGAACCCAGCTCTTCAGTGGTCAGAGTGACTTCAGGATCACCACCTTGAAATTTCATCCGAAAGACCACAGCCTTTTTGTGTGTGGAGGCTTCCACCCTGAAGTCAAAGCTTGGGATATAAGGACCGGCAAGGTGATGCCCATCTTCCTCCTGCGGCCTCTCCACAGGGGAGCTTGCCGCGGCGGTGTGAATGCTTGGGGATGGGCCAGCATCTAGGTGCAGGACCCTGGAGATGGGGTAATTACCATTCATGTTTCATCCGTGGTCAGCGTAATGTGCAGTTGTTTTTAAAGAACATTCTTGAGTTGTTAGAATATTGAAACATCAGAGGTGTGATTCTATGTAGCCTGTTACTGAACGCATTTACTGAGCATCTACTGTATGCAAATGTTTCCAGATGGTATAGAATGAATTGGCTTTTGGGTTACTCAAGGGAATAATGTGTGGATGCAGATAACTGGTGTGGAGAGGCACTGTATGTGTATGTGTGTGTGCGTGCGTGTACGTGTGTGTGCATTCACATGTGTGCGTTCCTGTATGTGTGCATGCATGCATTCATGTGTGTGCGTTCACGTGCACGCACGTGTGTATGCGTGCATGTGTGTGAGGGAGAAAGAGAGATTTGCGGGGGAGTGAGGGAAAGGCGACCAGCATTCAGGGGGTGAGCACTTTCAGCTTGATGTGAGGAAGGCTTCTTAGAGACCACGTTCCTTCTGGAGCTAAGAGGCTGGTCGTGATCAGTCCCACAGAGAAGTGGTTTCCACCCCAGCCAACGCCCCGTCCCCCTTCGCCAAGGCGCTGCTCTTGTTACCTTCACCCATGTAATAAATGGCAGCTCCACCCGTCTGGGTGTTCAGGCCAGAACCATCAGAATCATCCCTGTCTCTGCTCTTCCTCTCACCCCCACATCCAGACCATGAGCAAATCCTGTGGTAACTCTGATTGAAGCTGCCATTGACTCTCGCTGGAATAATTGCAGTAGTTTCCAGTGTGGTATCTCGCTTTCCCCGCTCCTTACAGTTTGTTCTCAACATAGCAGCCAGAGTGATCTGTCACAGCGCAAGTCAGATGTACCTCTCCCCTGGTCAGAACCTCCAGGCTCTGATTTCGCTCCCAGTAAAGGCCAGTGTCCCCACAGTGGCCTACAAGGCCTACATGATCTTCCCTCATTGCCTTCTCACCGCCAGCATCCTTGCCTTTCCTAAAACACATCAGCACATTCCTGCCTCAGGGCCTTTGCACCTGCTGCACCTACCACCTGGAATGCTCTTTTCCCATTTTCTCTGTAGAGGCTCCCTCCCTCTCTCCTACAGGGTTCTGTTCAAATGCCACCTCTCCAATAAGGCATTCTCTGACTTCTCTGACCACCTTGATGCTCACCCCCTGGCATTCATTAGTCCCCTTTGCTACCTCACTGTTCTCCCTATCATTTATCATCACCTGGCGTATGTGGATTTTATGTTTATTTATTTGTCTGTCTGCCTTCACTTGAACATAAGCTCTGCCAGAGGAGGGATTTTTGTCTGTTTTGTTCGCTGTTGACTTCTAGCTCCTAGAATCATGCCTGGAAAAGAGTAGGTACTCGGCAAGCCTTGGTTGACTGAGTGAGGGAATAAAGGAGGAAGGCAGCCATGCAGAATGTGTATGTACAGAAGGTAGGAGTATGAAATGTGTATGGGGACCAGTGACCGACTTGACCTGGCAGGGCGTGGGCTCCAGGCAAGGAGACTGGCCCTGGACAGAGAGGCGCTCAGTCATGTGAGTCTTGGTTTGGGTGAGCAGTGAGAAGCCAGGGCTTGAGGACGATGGGTTCATGGAGGAGTAATTAATGAGGAAGAGCCAAGGCCAGGCTGCCTCTAGGGGTGCTCCATGACTTTAGGATGACTTAATTTTCAAGATCTGAGAAGCACTGCCCTGATCTAAAGGAGGCACCCAGCCAGGGTAGTTTATAATAAAGCCCATGTTAAGCTTAACTTTGAAAGAAGAAGGTACAGACTGTCAGAGTATCCTCCTGCATTTGGGATTCAGGATGTTCTGAGGTCCCACCCTGAAGGACTCCAGCCTGCTGCAGGACCAAAAGGTTCTTCCTTGAAGGCTTCCTCTCCAGGGCTGCCTCCTGCCCCACCTTGGACTTCCCAGATTTGAAGGTTCAGTTAGCCACTGCAGGAAGGCGCTTTCCCAACAGGCTGTTGGAAGGGGCTGCTGGTGTTTTGAGAACCTAAGAACAGAAACAGTGTCTTTAAAAGAGAATGTAAAGTTTTGTCTGTAGGTATCTTGTGGGAAAATTAAAGCACAGAGAGATGTACTCTTTAAAAAATCTCATATTTTTCTTTCATAAACTTCTTTTTACAAAAATATTTGGAAAAGAGAGAAAAGTTACCCGTAAAGAAGTGGACACAGTGGAATTAAAACAACAACAACAACAACACTGGAACACTTATATTTGGGCTGCGTGTGTTGGAAACTCTTAGTCATGCTGTTTGAAGAGGGACCTTCGATTACCCAGCCCCTGCTGACGGCCATGTCCCTTAAAGGTGTGCTTACTGTTTTTAGCCTCAAAGACCAAACACGTAAGAGATTACTCACCAAGGACGCCATCTGATTTAAGAGTTTGTTAAAAATATTGGATTTTCTCCTAGGGCTGACACCATCTGACAAGCTCTGAAAATGCTGGGGGAGAAGCAATTAGAAGCAGATGTTGCTGTGACTGGTATTGGCATGTTTGCGAGTCTCTCCCAAGCTAATAATGTGGGTAAAGGGATCTGTGCAATGTTTGTTTTTACTTCCTTTTTACCAGCAATCCAACTGCCTCTCCTCCCCGTCTGGGTCACAGGGCTAGGTCCATTTTGTATCAGCAGGCTCAGAGACAGCCTCTGTCTCCTGCTTCAGTTATGTTTCCTCTGACAGGTGTTGCCTGAGTGTCTCAAGTGGGCTCAGCCAGAGGACCAGAGAGGAAAGGCACAGGCTCCCTGATCTTCTGGCTCCCACCTGGGGTGGCTCACTTTTGAGCCTGGTGGGCTGCCAGGGTGCATGGCGCTGTCCCAGGTGCTGAACTCTCCCGCTCTCTCGTCTGTGGTTGAACATCTGGGGCCGAGCAGCTTGGCTTTTTTGGACTGCCCTCAGAGACAGTGGTGAAAACTGCAGGTGGAGGCAGGAGGGACACAGACTTTAGATTAAAATCAAAACCAGCTTCCCCTTTTAAATACGACAGGAGGGACTGTTTTATTGTAAAAGTAGTATGTGATCACATGAAAAATTGAAAGATAGAGGGGAAGTAAAGAGAAGGGGTAGTGGAGCCAGCCAAAGGTAGACATTCGTAACATTGTAGTATTTTTCTTTCTTTGTTCTTTTCCCCTGTGTGTGTGTGTGTGTCTTTTTAAAAACATTGTTTGGTCTTATTTTTATTTTTATTTTTATTTTTTAAGATTTTATTTATTTATTCATGAGAGACACAGAGAGAGAGGCAGAGGGAGAAGCAGGCTCCCAAGGAGCAGGGAACCCGATGTGGGACTTGATCCCAGGACTCTGGGATCATGACCTGAGCCGAAGGCAGACACTTAACCATCTGAGCCACCCAGGCGCCCTGGTCTTATTTTTATACATAATTTTATATTTTGCTTTTCACATAGCACTGTAATGTAAGGGTTTTCCTTGTTATCACAAACTCTTGAAGAATTTTCAATCCATCCCTTTGATGCAGAGTGCTTAGCTGACTTGCTTCTTGCCTTATCCCTGGTGCTCAGAGCAGAATCTGACATAAACCAGCACTTGATAAATATGGATCGAATGAGTCATTTTCCAACAGTTTAACTTATTAAACCATTTCCCTAGGTTGGACATTGAGGGTAGTTCCTTTTTTCTTTATTTTTTTTTTCTTTTTGCCACTTAAATAGATGTGAAGGTAGAGATCAGGGTCAGCAAACTATAGCCCAGGGCTAAATCTGGCTTCTGTTTGCTTTTGTAAAGTTTTATTGGAAGACAGCCACATGCACTCATTCGTGTATCATCTGGAGCTGCTTTCACACTACAGTGGCAGAGCTGAGTAGTTATGACAGAGACCACATGGGCTGCCGAACCTGGCTGGGCCCTGCTGTGGCCAGGTCTGGCTGTGACATCTGTCATTCTATTGATTATGGAGACTCACCCTTCCATTCTGGCTGACAAGGTGGGTGCCCTTGTGCTCACTGTATTAGAGGCCTCCTTACAGAGAACTTGTGCTCAGAGAATGTCTTTTCCAGAGAACTGTGTTCTTCAGTCAAGTTTCTCTCTGTCGTTATAATCTCCAAACAGACTACCCAGTTCTGTAAGACACCCATCTGTGCATCTAGTGCTCTCCATATTTGATGTTTACTTCCTTAAGCTTGGGTCCCAGAACTCAAATCACTGGGTCACTGTGAATCAGCATTTTGAAGGCAAGGGGTAGGTTTCCAGGGACAGAGCTGAGGCATGCTGTTCTGGGATAGAACCCATCACCGGAGCTCAACTGCAGGGCCAGACAACCTCTCACTGCCTTCTGAGAGAATGGAGTCTGAAGAGTAGTTGGAACAGATAACTTTTAAGCTACTTTCCAGTCATATGATTTTATGACCCTTAAGCTGAGCCAAATGATGAATGTTGGGATTCTGGACTTTTCGAGGCCAGCCCAATTCATTAGAGCAAATGGGCTGTTTGGCTTCCCTCTCTTCTTTTCTTGGCCGATCTCTCTCTGCCTCAGGTTTGAATATTGAAGCACATCTCTCATCACTACAAAGTGCCTTGATTTCCTTCCCAGCAGGTCAGCAGTGTGTGTTCTGTGTGAGTCGGCTGAGCATGCAGGCTCGAGCTGGTGTAACACCAGTGGGATCTCTGACTTCTTCCTCCCAGCAGTGTGCTTGAACATGGGTGTGGCCTGGAGTCCAGGGGACCTGTGGGCTGCTCTTCATGTCACTGTGGGGTCCCTCTCTCCAGAAGCCCCTCCCAGCTTCCAGTGCTGCTGGCCTGAGCTACAGGAGACCTGGGCTCACAGCCTCCTCGTAGCACGCATGCAGCTGGGTGATTGTAGGTAAACCCCTCAGACTGCAGTCTCTCTCAGCCGTGGTTTCTCCGTGGGTATGGCCAGGGGGCAGGAGAAGGCCATCCATAAAGCATGGCTTTGCACATTACTCGTGTGCTGGCGAGCGCCTGGGGCTCTTGTTAGGATGCAGATTCTGTGTCAGCCGTCTGCGGTGAGGATGACGTCTTAGTCTGTTGGGGCTGCTAGAACAAAGTACCATAGGGGCTTAAACAGCAGACATTTATTTTGCAAAGTTCCGGAGGCTGGGAGCCCGAGATCAGGGTGCCAGCCTGGTTGGGTTCTGGTGAGGACTCTCCTCCTGGCTTGCAGAGGGCTCCTTTCTTGCTGTGTCCTCACATAATGGAGGGAGAGAGCTCCAATCTTTTCATTCCCTTAGAAGGACACCAGTCCCATCATGGGGGCCACACCCTCATGACCTCATCTAAACCTTATCATCTTCCAAAGGCCTCTCCTCCAGATACCATCACATTGAGAATTAGGGCTTCAACATATAGATTTGGAGGGACACATCCAGTCCATTGCAGATGAGGTCTTGCATTTTTAACAAGCTCCCAGGAGATGCAGAGGCAAATGGTCCATGGACCACACTTTGAGAAGCTGGGGCCCAGAGGGCCTCTGAACATAGAGGTTACTTGCTTCTGTCATGTGAGCTCCCTTGGCTTTCATCCTTGATTGGTCTGCACTGTCTGTGACCTATTTCAGTGATAGCTCCTTGCCTTCTTACTTGACTGTGAGTTCCTTCAGCTGACAGGTATTTATGGCTGCCCGTGGGGGGCTGAGTTGAGTCATGCCTGTGCCCCAGCATCTCTCACAGGGCCTGGACCAGACAGGTGCTCATGGAGTAACCTGGGTCTGCTATCCCCCTGATCATGATGGAGCCCTGAAGCAGCACCCATCCCCCCCACCCCCCCAGTTTGGGGGCAGCGGCTACCCTGGGATCTGTACAGACGGAATGGCCCTCCAACAAGTGGGATATAAAGGCTAGCTGCAGTTCAGCTGCAACTGGTCACTCGGGAAGTGAGGACAGAGGCAGAGGACTTGGGTGATCCTGCATCAGATGAGGTGTGTTGTTACGGTCCTGACAGTGTGGTGGTTGGCCAGCTCTGAGTTCTCACGCTCCCTGGTGTTTGGTAAATGACAGTAACTGGCCTCACTTATCTCCAGCCTCATATGTCCCTGGCTCTGAGCGCAGCAGGGACTGGGGGTTGTAGAGCCACAGAGATATAAGAGGATCCCAGCTCTCCAGGGCCTGCCAGCACTGTGGGGAGTGCTCAGGGTAGTTACTTTGCAGTTACTTTAAAGTTCACTTTAAGATGACTATGTAGTTTGAGCCAAGTTAACATAGGTTTTAAATTCACCCTTGTATCATGAATCAAATCATAATGCACAATTAGTGAATCACCCTTTTTGTAAGATTAAATTATGGAACCCCAACCTCAGCAAATTACCTCTCAGTTGAGCAGGATTGAGCATTGGAAATTAGAAAAGCTCTGGCAAATCTAGGACATGTGGCTCCTGACCTGGGATCTTGGCTTCTGCCCTGGTTCCTCTTCCCTTCTGTGGGCAGAGCTGGGGCTCTGCTTGGCTCCCAAGAGAGTTGCATTCAGACCCCTGTTTGGGCCTCCAGAACACTGGCCCCCACCGGTTCTAGGCTAAATTCTCATTATAACGTGGCTCTGACAGGTCACCTCACTTTTGCTTTAGTATTGGTTTGACATGAATCATCAATATTTCATGCCTGTTCTACATCTTTTTCTTTCTCTTTTTATAAAGCTTGTAAAGGGCTGTCTTGACTTCCAGATTTTGTGTTAGTTTCTTGACCTCCTTTTGGAGCTTTGTCCCAGCCCCTCTGCCAGTGTGTGTCCTGACATGCAGGTGTCAGTGGGGGAGGCTGCTGGCTCTCCCTTCCGACTGCTTGGACCCTTACCTCGGCCTCTTATCACAGCCTCTCCCTCGTGTGTGTAGTTTCCCAGCAGAACGGAAACTCCCCGAGGACGGCGATTTAGCTTCATTTGCTGCTCTATTCCTAGCACCTAGCAAAGTGTTGACCTGATAGTAGGCCCTGGGTGGGAAGGTGGGGAGTACTAGTGCATGAATGACTAACAGCCCTGATCAAGACCAAGTTTTAAAAATCCCATCTAGTGAGCCCATCCAGGAAGCAGAAGCTGAGCCACCATTCATTAATTTGCTCATTTGTCGCTTCTGCCGTGGGCATCCTTCCCTTGAGTGGGAATGCTGTGAGCCACCTAAGCAGCCAGGGGCTGCTGACCTGGCCTGATGCAGTGGCCAGAAGCACCTTGAGAGCGTCAGCGAACATGGGTGGCCCAGCCCCCACCCTGTGCAGAGGCAGCCAGGGCATGAGGTTCGGAAACTCTCCTGGTGATTCTAATGTTGAGTCAGAGCTGTGAACCACAGCCCTGGGGGCCACGGTCTGGGGGCTTGGGTGAGCATCCCGAGTGGCATTTTGTAGGGTTTCTGCCCTGGAATGTGCACTCCTGTGATGGCAGCTGCCTGAGAGACTCCATGCCATTAGTTCTCGTGTGTTGCAGGCAGGTTGCTTATTTGCCCTAATGAGGTTTTGATTACTTTCCATTTGTCTCTTTCATCAGCTTTATATTAAAAAGACTTTTTATTTGGACTCTTTGTATTTTCTGCAGTTCTAAGTTTTGCCTCAAACCAAACTTTGTGTGCATATGAGAATAGGAGGCTAACAGAGACGAAGAGATGGGGAAGGGCCTGGAGAGCCTGGTGCAGAGAGGAGTGTGGCCACTGTACTCCTTGTGACTTTGGCTGATTCCCGTCCTTTCTGAACTACTGGTGCCCCATCTGTTGAGCAGGAGTGGGGCTGGGGTGCTCTCTGGCCACTGTCAGCAGTTGGTACTGATCCCTGCCACCTGCTGGCCCCTATACTGAGCACTCTCTGTATGACAGCTCAGCCAGTGCACAGCAGTCTGGGGCAGCTGTTTCCCCATTCCACTGGCAGGGCATCCAGGTTCGGGAGGGTTCAGTTCAGCATTCAGCTAGCATGTGCGGCCCGCTGATAGTGGGGTAAGACCTTGAACCAGGTGGCTTGACTCCCACACCCTTGCAGGGCTTCCTGTTCACAGCATGAATGAAACTTGAGTCTTGTGTGTAAGAAAAGCACTTTGTCAGTGAGTGCTGTGTGCTTTGTTCAGATGTTCACTCAGCCTGGCCACATGCAGCTCTGTGCCTGATGTCAGGGCTCTGGTGGGCCTCAGGCCTGAAAACATAGTCCCAGCAGGTCTGTGAGTTGCAGCCTTTCTGCCCCCAAGGTGTAGGCGAGGAAGCTGTTCTGCAGGGGGTAGCTGTCGGCACAGGGGCTGGCAGCCGTGTGGGGCGTGGATCTGAACCCAGGGCTTATTCTAAATTTTCCCTCCCCCTAATTGCACATTTCATTTATTGATGTCATAAAAATGCTATGAGCCCCCAGCAGACACCAGGCATGTGGTGTGACAAAATCCATTTAGTCCTTGCCCTCTAGGAGGAACCAGTCTAGAAGAAGGCACTGTGGAAACCCCTACTGAGGATGTACATTTCTTTGATGTGTGATGGATCTGTCTGCCTCACTGGCTGCCTTCACAGGCAGCTAGGGGGTCCCTGTGTGTCTCCTGGGTCCTCCAAAGTTTTGGGTAGAGCTGGGGGAATGGTTCCCAGAAACCAGAACCTCAGAGACCTGCCGCCCAGTCTGCCCTCTCTCTTCAGTTCCACTCTGTTGCCCTTTCTTGGGGCTGCCAGTCCGACATGTGACTGGAGCTCGGTGGGTGGCAACAGGAGACCCATGGTACTCAGGAGGAATGGCCTGAGACTTTTAACACCCCTTTGATGACTTCTGCCCTTAAAAATGCAATAAGGTATTTCAGAAAATAAAAAGCATTGATTCTGGACCTGTAATGACTATGTAAATATAATATTTATATAATTCTAACCTATGAGTCCTTTATAATGCATTTTGTCACTAAAATAATCTTGTTACACTGAGCACCTGTTCTTGAGATTTTTGAGATCTTCATATTTTTATTGAAATTGACTCATAATTTGTTTTACTTGAAACCATTTTTTAGTTTGCTGTAACTAATGGCATCCAAAGAAATCATGGGTTTGATGCCCTGGCTATTTTTATCTTACTATGCTTTAAGTACTTATTATGTTTTTTGGTAACAGCTTCATTGGGATGTAGTTCACATACCATACAACCCACTCATTTAAAGTGTACAATTCATTAGTTTTTAGTATATTCATTGGAGTTCTATAGCCATCACCCACAGTCAATTTAGAATGCTTTCATCACCTCAGAAAGAAACCCTGTGCCCTTTAGAGGTCATCTCTCACCCCCTGACCCCTCCCTCTCCTGCACCCCCCGCCCTGGGCAACCACTGCTCTTAGGGTCTCTGTGCATTTGCCCATTCTGGACATTTTGTATAAACAGAATCCGAAAATGTGTGGTCTTTTGTGACCAGCTTCTTTTGTTTAGCATCATGTCTTCAGGGGTCATCCATGTTGTCACAGAAGCCAGAATTCCATTCCTTTTTCATAGCTGAGTATTATTCCATCGTATGCATCCCCACATTGTGTTCACCCATTCCCAAGATGGTGGACATTTGTGGTGTTGCCATGTTTGGGCTGTTACGAGTATTGTTATGGACATTCATTTACAAGTTTTTGTGTGTGGACATATGTTTTCGTTTCTCTCGTGTCTGACTGAGGACTGAGATCTCTGGGTCGTGGCGTACCTCTGCTGGTGACCTTCCAAGAATCTGCCATACTGTTTCCAAAGTAGTTACACCTTTATTATCCTTCAGATTCTGTCTTTTATTATTAGATTCTGTCTCTTCTTTCATTCCTCATATTGGCATTTGTGTTTTCTTCTTTTTCCTTTTTTCTTAATCAATGTAACTAGAGATTTATTGATCATTTCAATGAAACAGTGATTTTCTGTGCTATTTTTCTACTTTCAACTTCATTAATTTCTGCTCTTATTTTTATTTTCTTCTCCTTGCTTTGGGTTTAATATTCTCTCTCCCTGATTTCTTAAGGTGGCAAATTAGATGACTGATATGAAGTTTTTTTTAATAAGCATTTTAATGCTCCCCGTTTCCCTCTAAGCACGCATCCCACAAATCTCAATACACTGTATTTAATTTCTGTTTGATTCAAATATTTTCTAAGTTTATTTTTACTTCTCTTTGACCTGTGGGGTATTTAGAAGTATATTGTTTAGTTTCCAAATGTGTAAGACTTTCCAGATATCTTTCTGGTATTAATTTCTAGAATAACTGTGTTATGATCAGAAAACATAACTGGCATGAATTCGGTCCTTTAACATTTGTTAAGATTCATTTATGACCCAGGATACGGTCTGTTTTGTTGTGTTCCATGTGCTCCGGGGAAGAATGTGTATTTTGCTGTTATTAGGTGGAGAGTTCTATAAATGACAGCGTGTTCACGTTAGTTGATGGTGTTGTTCAGTTAGTTCTTCTATCCTTGCTGATTTTTTGTCTCTATTGTTTCAGTTATTGAGAGGTCCCCACCAGTATTGTGGATTTGTGTATTTCTCTTTTTGGTTCTATCTTTTTTTTTTTGCTTTCTGCTTTTTGTATTTTGAAGCTGCCACCAGGGCTCCACCGGGGGCCTGATCTCAGGTCAAAGCTGTTAGAGAAAATAAGGGAAAGAGACGGAAAATAGCAGCTTACGTCTGAGCCAGCCACTTCACGTCCTTACCTCTCTTTTCGTCTCTGTGAGAATCTTCAGGGAGTTGCTTTTTGTATTTTGCCCAGGGTTTCAGTTGTAATCAGTGGGGAGACAGGCTGCAGTGGGCTTACTCTCCAACTTGACCCCACATGGATTTTGAGCCTATTTCTCTCTTGGCCTTGAATTTCCCCTCTTTTACTGACTAGATGCCACCTGTCCTGCAGTCTCCACCACATCTCTTCTCCAGGAGCTGATCCCGAACCCCACTGGTCTGGCCGCCTCCCTCCCTCCCTCAGTCTGGGTTCTAGTTGCCTGTCAGTGTCATTCCCCGACCGGGCTGTGAGCCACGTGAGGGCTGGGGGACACGATGGGCTTGTCCAGCTTGGCAGCCCCAGAACTCCTGTGCATTGGCACAGGGTCAGTGGTTCAGGCAGTATTTCTTGAGCAAATTACTGTGAATCTGCCACTTAACTCCACTAAGATTTTATGACGTTAGAAAGGTTCGTGTAACCCCAATCCATGCCCCAGCAAATAGATCCTCAGGTATGGGGTGGTGGTGATGGCCATGCAGTTTTAATAAGCACTGGATCTTCTTTGTGCCCCATCAGTGGACAGACTGTCCTGGCAGCCACAGCCTTGCCAAACTGCCCTGAAGGAAGACTGCCTGGTACTTGTTAGCAGGTCTGGCGTGAAGGCTGAGAAAGGAGGTAGGATGTGCTGAGAGGAGGCCGCTGTGCATCCTGTGATTAGGCTGTGCCGAGTGGTCCACTCATTATGTTGTGTTCAGAGAGGAAAGGCAGGGCGGACGCCCCTTCTCACCTTCTGTGTGCCCTTTCTACATCAAGCAAATTTCTCAGTTTTTAATTATAGTCTTTGACTTAAATGTTTTCTATAAAAAGGTCTGATTATCTGTCTCGCCTCATTCATTTATTCATTGAACATTTGCTGAGCACCTGCCATGTGTAGGACATCTTCTTAATTTACAGGATTCAGAGAAGCTACAGGATACCCCTCACGCCCAGCTGTTGGCACCTCAATCCACCTAGTTGCTAGACCAAGCCAGAAACCTCGGTGGCAGCTTTAAGATTGCCCTCCTCCCACCACCTTGACCCCTGTGCTTTCCTCTTCTGGGGCCAACATGTGAGGTTGTGCAGGTTGTTCACTGCACACAGGCTCCTGGCTGAGGAGTGGCTTGGGCTGGAATCCAGCCCATGCTCTGCTGGCCAAGTCATGCCCTGGGTGTGGGGTGGTCTCCACCTAATGGGGTTTCTTTTTCTGATATGCACCAGGGTGCCACACGGGCCAGGGGTGGCCCTGTCCTTTCCCCTCCGTCTGCTGCCCATCCCGATGAAATCCACTCCCTCTCCGTCCCCACAGCCTCGCCCCAGGACTGCTCCTCACTCTCTCCTGGGGCCATCAGTGCCACTCACTGCCCACCCTTTTCTGTCTTCCACCCTGCAGCAAGTGTCATCTTCTGGCAACGCAAATCGGAATGCATTCCCCTTTTACTTGGAGCTCCTCCTGACCTTGCAGTGCCCACTGGGGCAGGTCCAAGCCTCCTGTGCAGGTGCGGGTGGCTCTGCATCGCCCAGCCTGTCTCCCTCAGCCTGGGTCCCAGCACAGGGCCTGCCCCACGCCCTCCCTGCAGCTGCCAGCTCACAGCACTGGCCTGGGCATGGCGGTGGCGGAGGAGGACTTCACACCTTCCCGGACTGGTATGACTTGTTTGCTAGGAGCTGGTCTCACTCTTGATAAAAAGAGTAGGTAAATTATTTTCCAAAGAAGATGGAGGAGAGGAATTGACGAAGGAGCAGCCTGAGATCTCGGGCCGAGAGCTGGATCCTGGACTGCAAGGTCGGGGGAAGGGCCGTCTCAGCTGGGGGAGGGTC
Source organism: Leptonychotes weddellii (assembly GCF_054177405.1). Classification (NCBI taxonomy): domain Eukaryota; kingdom Metazoa; phylum Chordata; class Mammalia; order Carnivora; family Phocidae; genus Leptonychotes; species Leptonychotes weddellii. The sequence goes on along the minus strand of NC_138377.1, from coordinate 3,735,510 downwards.
CATGTGACCTGGAGACACACGTGCGCCCATGCCTTGAGAGCGGAAGGGGGCTCGTTCTCCACACACTCTTTCTGACTGCAAAAGCGGCATGCTCTTCGTCGGCTCCTTGGGAGACGGAAAACTGTGATGGGGAGAATCACTCACTCACTCCCAACCCAACCGCAACCACCGCTGACAGCTGGTCTCCCTCCTTCCGGGGTTTTATGTGCATATTTACATTTTTATGTAATTTTCTCCCAACTTAATATGATAGCATTAGTGTTTCTGATATTGTTAAAAAGTTTTTGGATGATAAAATTTTTAATAATTACTCAATATACTCTAATGTATTTAACCAGTCCTTCATTTATTTATCATACCAGTGTTTCCTTTATTACAGCACTAAGGCAAACATCTCTGTGTGTAAATCCCTAGATGCAGAATGGATTAAGAGGTATGCGTGGTTTTAGGTCCTGGGTACCACTGCCCACTCCCTTCCAGGAGGGATTACCTGTTCACCCTGAAGGGTGGGGTTGGGGTGTTAGTTTGTTTGTTTTTAGCATGGGTGCAGCTTACGCATGCTCACCTCCATCCTGAGGCAGAGCCGGTGCAGCAGGATGGATGGGCTGGGGGTGGGAGAAGGTGGAGTGGCTGAGGGAGCAGGGGGTGCTAGAGGAGGGACTGCCACCTACATGAGGCAGAAGGAAGTGGGGCTGAGGGCCAGCGCAGCGAGGCCTGCTTCTGTCTTGGTCGCGGACCTGGTCCCAGGGTTCAAAGTCCATTGTGCTCTGGTTCATCTTCCTCAGCTCTGGACATCAGCCAGTCACCCCAGCCTCAGACCTCAGACGGGCGGCCAGCAGGGATTGCAGCCTGATGAGTGTAGAATTCAGGATTTGGAGTTAGGTGGGATAGAAAGATTGGAAATCAGCAGAGGTGTCCTTAAGATGCCAGGGGAGGGGCCTAAGCTCTCATGGACTACCAGCACTGGGAAATGGGGCCCCCACTGGGGGGGTACGTGAGTGGTTCTGAGGGCAGACCAGGAGGGACTTCTTAGAGAAGGTGCCTTTCCTTACAAGGAGAGATTGCTGGGCCCCAAGTCTCAGATAGCTGTCAGTATAGGACTCTCTCATGCACCGTCCCTAAGTGCAGCCATTTGGTCTGTGGGCCATGGGGACTTTGAACAATAATAGTGAAGCAGTGTGTGTAGCCCTGTTAACGACACAGGCAGCAGGATGCTTGTCCCTCGATGAGAGCCACGGACAAGGAGTGGCCTGCCCAGCGTTCCCCTGGCTCTGGGCCCAGTGCTCTCACCCTCCCCCTGATGCTGCCCAGGCCCTGGCCCCACCCAGGGGATCCCTAGGATCCCACTGCTGTCCTCTGGGAGGATGCCATAGCCTCGTGCTTCCCCCTCACCTCTTCTGTGTTCACTGAGGATCCTGATCAGATGGGTCAGCTCCTGCTGGTCTCCAGTGTGCTCATTGGTGTGGGGACACAGGAGGTGCCCTGGGAGAGGGGGGCGCTCACTCACTCTCCTCTGCACGTTACTGTGGTTCTGTGTGCTTCTGGGCCTGCTTGCACCCAGGAAGAGGTCCTGCCCTTCCCCTCTTCCTCGTCCTCTTCTGCCCAGGGACTGGCTGCCTGGGAGATAGGCCAGCTCATCTCTTCTGCTCCTTCTTCCAGTGGCCTGGTGGTGTGAGATCCACTCTGGCTTTGGACAGTGAGAAGTAGGGACAGGGGTGATGGTCAGAAGGAGGTGTGCTGGGCATGGGGCATTCTCTATAGCCCAGCCCAAGGCCAGTGCACTGCTCAGTGGCCTTTGTTGGTTCCTGTAACTTATCAGAGAGATAGATCCCCCCACTCCCCACAGTGTCCTGGTTGAAGTCGTCAGGACTGGGTAGAACCTGGTGTTTGGGGCTAGACAGGGGATCTCCACAGCCTCCATCTCTTGTCCAGAGTAGGCCTGAGCCTTTGTTCACTGCCCCTTCTTGCTTCTTAAGTGTTGGGGATGCCGGGAAGAGGTGCTCATAGGCCATGCATAGCACAGGGGCCCAGGCTCTGCAGGGCTGGGCTGCCCTTGGGGGGTGGCTATATTGTTAGAACCCGATTTAATTCGTGGCTCCGTTGTAAAGTGAGGAAAATCAGTTTTTCACTTGAGAGGATCTGCAACGTGGATACATATGTAATTGTCTCTTTCTGCTTTTCTTCCTTTCCCTAGTGTTCTGTATCCGTAATTTAAAATTTCACAGTCTCTGACGTGACGGCTTCTCTGGTGGGTATGTTCAGATTCGTTTCAGATTCAGCAGGCACTAATTGAGCAGCTACTCTGTGCCTCTGGCTGGGCAGCCTGTGATGTGCAGTAGGGAGAAGCCAGGCTCCAGTGTGGGCCACAGATTGGTGTCCTGCTGGCCCTGCCTCCACCCAGCTGTGTGATCCTGGGCAGGCCACTTTATTTCTCTGAATCTGGGCATCCTCGGCAGCACAGTGGGGCCAGTAATCCCAAATCCCTGGTTCTGAGGATTAAGTGAAGTTAATGTAAAGCACTTAGTAACGTGCATGGCACACAGTAGGTGTTCCCTTAGTGCCATCTGCCATCCTCGTGTTCTCAGATGATGACCGCCACAGGGTGTGCCCCCCACGAGATCTGGAAATCGGCATTCATGAGCTGTCTTCAGTGTTGCTGAAAGCTGAGTGGGGATTGTGCCTTTGGCCTAGCCGGGCAGTGTGCCTGACCGCAATGTCGAGTGTCTGCGTTTTTGGCTGAGGATGTTCTCGCCCAGTGTGAGAACATAGGTCCTCCAGGCTGATCAGAGACTCCCATATACACTCCCCCCATGTCTTTGATTAATTTTTAAAAGAGAGATGAATTAATTATTGCCTAGGAAGTACGGATGCTCAGAATTTGGGGGAAGAACTGAAAGTAGGACCTTCGGAGATGCTGCAGTGGGAACCCTGGCCCCAGGGACCCCAGCAGCTGTCCGTGTCTATGATGCCCAGGAACCTGGCCAGTAGATACCCCCAGAGACAACAGAAGGTGGCAGCTCAGGACTTGTCCAGGGGTGGTCGGTGGGGCTCCTGGAGAGTGAGACACAGATGGCTGCTTCTCTCCAGGGATCCTCTTCATGTCCCCCTCTCCCCAGGCGTGAAGCCCATGGCCTGCCTCCCAGCAACCTGGTCAGCAATTCAGGCTGCATTGAGGGGTCACACCTAGGAAGGCTGCCCTTGGGTATGTGTTCTGCTTCTGCTTGGACCCAGAGAAGGTGCCCCAGGCAGGACCCCCAGACAGTTCCAGGAATTTCAGGGAGAGGTCTACCCCTTGCTCTCCTGGCCCTCATCCCCGCCCTTCCATGCAGCTCCGGACAGATGGTGCCATCTTCCTCTCTCAGTTGTCTGCGGAGCAGCTTCACAGACCTTCCCTCCACCCCATCCCTTTAAGGGGAGAAGGCCCAAGTGGCCCTTGTGAGTCCCCCACATTTGGGCCTCAGTTTTCCCATCTGTCTGGAAGGGGCTGAACTTTGTGATGTGGTCTGTATGGAGCAGCCCCCCCCCTCAGCGCTAGGGTTTAGCTGGGAATGGCTCAGCTGAGGCCTCATGCGGTGAGTGTCTGCTCCCTCTCCCAGGGTCAGGGGGGCTAGAGGCCCCAACATAACTCACTGTTCCTCACCCGCTCACTCCCACCAATGTCCTCGAGCTGCTTGGTTTAGATTGATTTATCAGGGAATCTTTCCAACACTTATTGAATACCTGCTGGGTGGCAAGTGGCCATGGGATGGAGGAGAATGAGGCTCACCCCTGCCCCAAACCCTGAGGTCACAGTGGAGGGGAGGGGACAGATACTATTGGGCAGTTAGGATGTAGAGTGATGAGAGCTGCCCTGGAGGGGTAATGAAAGGCCAACCGAAGGAGCTGATGAGTCTGCTTGGCACTTTTGGGAGGCTTGGTGGGCAGAGGGTTTTAAAGGATGCATAGGAGTTTTCTAGACAGCAGAGTCAGTGTAGGGTTTTTTAGACATAAAGAATACACAAAGGCATGAAGGTAAAGAGACATAAAATATGGGCTTGACAGGTGAGGGAATGCTAAGGAGTCTGTGTGGTTGGAGTGCACATAGGGGTGTGTGTGTGTGTGTGTGTGTGTGTGTGTGTGTGTGTGTTTAGAGGGGGGTTAGGAAATAAGGTTAGCCTATCAATGCAGGGCCTTCATCCTGGCCATTTTTAAGTTGTGGCCCAGACCTGAACACCCCAAGGGAGGCTTTAGAGACAGGGAGCCCTTCCCAACTGTGTAGACACATAGTGCCCCCAATACTCCCTTTAAGGAAGACTTGGAGCCTAGGCTGGTCCTCTGGGAGCTTGAGCCAGCTCATCAGTTATACCTAAATGTAAAAGGGAAAGGTGTCCTCCCTCAGCGTATGGTTATTAAAGCACGCCATCTTTAAGCCTCATTAAGGCGTGTTAAATGCTAATGAATTTAGAGAGGGGCATCTTGGGGCCTCTGTTTCCTTGGAAACATTTGAGAGCAGGTGCTTTATAATGAGCTGTACCTATTTTAAAAGTGAGCCATGAGGCCTGCTTTGATAGGCTGGATCTCAGATGCTGATGGGTAAGTGTGAACAAAGCCGGTGGAGGCCAGTAGAGACGCTTTGTGCTCTCTGAAATATCATTCTCTGGTGGTTTCCATAGAAACCACTGGCACCTAGGTAGGAGATTTGCCAAGCTCCAGAGTCTCATTACACAACATGTTGCCTCCAGCCTGGGTGACTCAGCCCCAGCCTCTGAAGACCACTGGGGTCCTGTTGGCAGGGTGGGACAGGGTTCTGGACAAAACAGGACTCATATGTATTGCTGTTGCTGTAATTCTACTTTAATTGTGTCTGTTCCATACTTACTGCTTGATTTTAGCAAGTCCCCACTCTGCTTACTTCCGACCTTGCTGACACTAAGAAAAGCTAGCATTAGCGGAGCTTACTGCTCCCCACAGAGCACTGTAAAGGGACCTTGTATTACTGAAAAATTTAAATATATATCAAAGTGGAGAGACTCTTGATGAATCTCCATGCAACCAGCATGCTGTCTCAACAATTATAAATTTACAGCCAAGCTTTTCTCTATAATCATACCCATTTTCCCAGCAATCTCCTCCCTCCAGCCCCCACTGTTGGATTATTTTGAAGCATATCCCAGAAACATGCTATTATTTCATTTGTACGTACTTTTGTTTCTTTAAGAGGTAAGGACTTAAAAAAAGTATTATTATAGTATTGTCACCCCAACAGTTTAGCAGTAATTCCTTAATACAGTCAGATATCCAATTCATATTCAGATTTCCCTGATTACCTCATAATTTTAAACATTTTCAAGCAGTTGCTTTGTTTAAATCAGAATCCAAACATTGGGTTGATAAATCTCTCAAGTCTTGTTTAATATGTTCCTTTTTTTTTTACCTTGTAACTTATTCATTGGGGAATACGTTGATTGGATGTTCCTTTTCCTTATTGCATCCCCTGTGGTGTCATTTATCACATTCCTCTGTTCCCTGTATGTCTTATAAACTGGTGGTTACAGCTGCAGCAGTGCTTCCTACGCTGTAGTGTGCACGCAAATCACCCAGGGTGCTTGCTGCTCTGCTTCTAATTCTGACTCAGGGGGTCTGGAGTAGGGCCAGAGAAGATACACTTCTTTTCTTTTCTTGTTTTTTAGATTTACCTATTTATTTGAGAGAGAGCACGCACACACACGTTAGCAGGGGAAGGGGCAGAGGGAGAGGGAAGGAGAGAAAGAATCCTCAAGGCGAGTCCCCGCTGCCTGACTTGGGGCTAGATCCGAGGCCCTGAGATCATGATCTGAGCCGAAATCAAGAGTTGGCCGTTTAAACGGTGCCACTGTTTTGCTTTTTCTTTAAGTATCGTTATGAACTCATGGATTTATAACATATTTGATATGTTTCAATCAGTTGTGGCTATTATTCCAATACTCAGATTGCCCTGTATTTGGTGAGTGAACCTCTTTAAAGTAGGCTTCTGTGTCTTTTGTTTGTTTGTTTTTATTTTTATTTATTTATTTATTTATTTATTTTTTTAAAGATTTTATTTATTTGAGAGAGAGAATGAGAGAGAGCATGAGAGGGAAGAGGGTCAGAGGGAGAAGCAGACTCCCCGCTGAGCAGGGAGCCCGATGCGGGACTCGATCCAGGGACTCCAGGATCATGACCTGAGCCGAAGGCAGTCGCTTAACTAACTGAACCACCCAGGCGCCCCGTGTTTGTTTGTTTTTAATTTTTCCCCCACCCTTGCCCCCTGGGTCTTGTGTCTTTTTTTTTTTTTTAATCAACTTTACTGAAGTATCACTTATGTACAGTTAACTGTCATGCATTAGAGTGCACAATTCAGTTAGTTTTGACAGATGGATACATCCATGGAGCCACCACCACAGTCAAGATACAGAATATTTCTATCACCCAAAAGTTTTCTCCTGCCCTTTGGCAATAAATCCCTCCCTGTACTTCATCTCCAAGGCAACCACTGATCCACTCTCTGTCACTACAGAGCAGTTTGCATTTTTCTAGACTTTTATGTAAATGGAATCCTACAGTAGGTACTCTTTTATATCTGGCTTTTCTCAGTTCACGTGTGTTTGGTGTCCGTCCGTTTTGTATGTATCAGGATTCCTTTTGATAGCCAAGTAGTGTTCCCATGGATGGATATATCAGTTTGTTTATGCATTAACTGTTCAAGGACAATTTGGGTTGTTTCCAGTTTTTGGTTATCATAAATGAAGCTGCTGTGAATATCCATGAGCAAGTCTTTGTGTGGATATATATGTTCATTTCTCTTGGAAAATACCGAGAGTGTAATTGCTAAGTGGTATGTTATGTGTATGTGTAAATTATGATAAATTGGCAAACTATTTCTTATTAGCAGTGTGGGAGAGTTTCACTCCCACCACACTCTCATTAGCCCCTGGCCTTGTCAGTCTTTTCTTTTCCATTGTAGCCACTGTAGTGGGTGTGCAGTGGTGTCTGGTTGTGGTTTTAATTTTACATTCCTGATTCATGGGTTTGAATATTGAGTATCTTCTATGAAGGGTCTGTTCAAATCTCTGACCCACTTAAGATGATGATGATGATGATGATGATGATGAAGGAAAAGGAGAAGCAGCAGAAGTAGTAGTAGTTCTAGGAGTTCTTTGTATATTCTTCGATTGTTTTCTCCCCTTCCATGATTTCCTGTGTTCTATCTAAGAGATTCTTGCCTACTCTAAGGTTGCAAAAATTTTCCCTTATGTTTTCGTCTAAAAGTTTCATACTGTCAGGGCACCTGGCTGGCTCAGTCAGGGGAGCCTGTGACTCTTGATCTCAGGGTCATGAGTTCGAGCCCCATGTTAGGTGTAGAGATTACTTAAAAAATAAAGAAATAAAATTTTCCACACTTTTGCTTATACTTTTAGGTCTGTGATCCCTTTTGAGTTAATTGTTGTGTACGGTATCAGTAAGGTTTCTTCCTGTATTTTTGTTGTGTGGAATACTCTGTTGTTTTAGCACCATTTTCTGAAAAGACATTCCTTTCCAATTAGATTGTTTTTGGACCTTTGGTTGATAATCAGCTGGCCATGTAAGCATGGGTGTCTTTCTGGATACTCAGTTCTGTTCCACTGATTGCTTGACCACATTCTCTTGGTTACCATGGCTTTGTAGCAGTGTGTGAATTTTGGTAGTGCAAGTCCTCCAACTTTTTCTTTTTCAAAATTGTTCTTGCTATTCTAGGTTCTTTATATTCCCATATCAATTTTGCAATCACCTTGTCAATTGCTACAAAAAAAAAAAAAAGCCTGCTGGTATTTTGATTAGGATTGTGTCCAATTTACAGACCAGTTTTGGGAGAATTGACATCTTAACAGTATTGAGTCCTCTGATCCATGAGCGTACCATCTCTCTGTGTTTATTTAGGTCTTTAGTTTCTTTCCCTGAGCAGTGTTTTGTAGTTTCCAATGTTTGGATGTTGGACATATTGTATTAAATTTATTTCTCAGTATTTCATGGTTCTGGATACTATTGTGAGTGGAATTTTATTTTAAATTTTATTTTCCAGTGTTTATTGCTAATATGTAGAAATACTATTAACTTTCTTAACCTTGTGTCCTGTGACATTACTAAATTTATGTCTTAGTCCTAATAGCTTTTCCTAGATTACTTAGGAATTTTCACACACACAATCACATTGTCTGTGAATAATACAGTTTTAGCTTCCTTTCCAGTGTGTATGCATCTATTTCTTTTTCTTGCTGTATTGCAATCACTAGCATCTCCAGTACAATGTTGAATAAAAGTGGTGAGAATGAAATCCTTGTCTTTTTCCTGACTTTATGGGGAAAGCATTCAGCCTTTCACCATTAAGAATGATGTTAGATATGGGTTTTGGGAAAATATCCTAAATCAGTTTAAGGGAGTTACCTTCTATTCCTAGTTTTCTGAAGGTTTTTATCATATATTGGTGTTAAACTTTGTCAAATGATTTTACCACACCTGTATTTTTTCCTATATTCAGTTAATATGGTGAATTACATTGATTTTTAAAAGAAATGTTACATGAACCATGCATTTCTGGAATAAACCTTACTTGGTCATGATGTATTATTTTTTTATATATGGTTAATTCTATTTGCTAATAATTTGTTAAGGATTTTAGATTTCTGTTTGGCTTATACTTTTTTCTTGTGTTGTCTTAGTCTTGTTTTGATGTAAGATTAATATTGGCCTCAAAAAAATGAGTGGAGAAATCTCTCATCATGTACTTCCTGAATGTTTGTGTAGGAGCGGTGTTATTTCCTCCTTAATGTTTGACAGAATTCACCAGTGAAGGCATCTGGACCCAAGGTTTTCTTTGTTGCAAGATTTTTGTATTACAAAAATATTTTAAAGGTATATATGGGGCTATTCAGGTGTTCTGTTTCTTCTTCAGTCACTTTTGTAACTTTTTTCTTTTAAGAAATTTGTCCATTTCATCTAAGTTGTCAAATGTGTTGGCCTCAAATTGATCTTAACATTATTTCATTACTTTTTTTTTTTTTTTAAAGATTTTATTTATTTGGGGCATCTGGGTGGCTCAGGTGGTTAAACGTCTGCCTTCAGCTTGGGTCATGATCCCAGCTGGGGTCCTGGAGTCAAGCCTCACATTAGGCTCCCTGCTCAGTGGGGAGCCTGCTTCTCCCTCTCCCTCTGCTCTCTCTCTCAGGCTCTCTCTCTCTCAAGTAAATAAATACAATCTTTAAAGAATAAAAGTAATCTTTAAAAATAAAAGATTTTATTTATTTACTTGAGAGAGAGAGAGCAGGTGTAAGCAAGAGCAAGTGAAAGATACAAGGCTCCATCCCAGGACCCCTGGGATCACGACCTTAGCCGAAGGCAGACTCTTAACCAACTGAGCCACCCAGATGCCTTTGTTTCATTACTTTTTATTATTACTTTCATTCATTCATTATATTTCATTTGTTGTTACTATTTATTTATTAATTATTTATTATTTTTCATTATTTTTCCTTCCTGTTGATCTCAGTACCAATCTGGTGTCATTCCCCCAGTCTGAAGAACTTATTTTAACATTTCTTGTAATACAGACTTCCTGGTGGTGAATTATCTCAGTTTTTGTTTATAAAAACATCTTTATTTTGCCTTTGTTTTTTCCATGTCAGCCCTTTATGAAAATACCTTTATGGAAGTATAATTGACCTACATTAAACTGCATATTTGAAGTATACAGCTTAATAAATTTTGACATATGTATACGTCCATGGAACCATCACCACAGTCAAATTAAGTGATATATCCATCATCTTCAAACGTTTTTGTGCTCCTTTGTAATTTCTTCTCCTGCCCTTCCATGCCTTACACTTGTCTTCAGGCACCCACTGATCTGTTTTGTCATTATAAATTAGTTTCCAGGGCGCCTGGGTGGCTCAGTTGGTTAAGCGACTGCCTTCGGCTCAGGTCATGATCCTGGAGTCCCGGGATCGAGTCCCGCATTGGGCTCCTTGCTCAGCGAGGAGTCTGCTTCTCCCTCTGACCCTCCCCACCTCATGCTTTCTCTCTCTCTCAAATAAATAAATAAAATCTTTAAAAAAAAAAAATAAAAAAAAATAAATTAGTTTCCATTTTCCAGAATTTTTTGTGTAAATATAGTCATAGGGTATGTACTCTTTTTTAATGTGGCTTTTTTCCCCATTCAGCATAATTATTTGAGATTGATCCATGTTATTGTGTGTACAAATAATATTTTATCCCATCATATTGATAAGTAGGATTCCACCATAGTAGGATATGCCATAGTTCATCTATTTACTATTGATGGGCATTGAGTTGTTTCCAGCTTTTGGTTATTACAAATAAAGTTACTATGAACATTCATGTGCAAGCCTTTTAGTGAGTACATGTTTTCATTTCTTTGGGTGTTACAGACTACATTGTGCCCCTCTCCCATTTATATGTTGAAGCCCTACCCCTAGTGTGACTGTATAGGGCCTTTAAAGAGATAATTCAGGTTAAATGTGGTCGTAAAGGTGAGGCCCTAATCCAGTAGGACCGGTGTCTTTAAAAGAAGAGGAAGTGACAACAGAGCTTTCTCTGTGCTGCAGAGAAAAGGCCTCATGGGGACATGGCAAGAAGTCGGAGTCTTCAAGCCAAGGAGAGAGGCCTCAGCAGAAACCAGCCCTGCGGGCACCTTGATCTTAGACTCCCCGCCTCCAGGATTGTGAGATAATAAATGTCTGTTGTTTAAGCCCCAAACTGTGGTACCTTTTTATGGCAGCCTGAGCAGACTTAAGATATTGGGTAAATACCTAGGATTAGAATGTCTAGGTCATATGCTGGTATATGTTTAAATTTGAAGAAACTTCCAGTTTTCTAAATGGTTGCACTATTTTACAGTCCCACAAACATTGTGTGAGGGTCTGCACACAATGTGATTGCTCTGCATCATAGCCAACACTTGCTATGATAGGCCTTTTAAATTTAGCCATTCTGAAATGAGTGTAGTGGCATCTCACTGTGGTTTTAATTTGCATTTCTCAAATGACTACTGATGTTGTGCATCTTTTCATGAGCTTCTTTGCCATCTGTATGTATATTTTTAAATGTCTGTTTAAGTTTCTTGTCCATTAAAAAAAAATCAGACTGTTTCTGTGTTACTGAGTTTTGAGAGTTCTTTACATACATGTTTATTACATGTATGATTTGCAAATACTTCCTTCCAGTGCATGGGTTGTATTTTCATTCTTATATTTTTGGAAGAGCAGAATTTAAAATTTTTGATAAAGTTTAATTTCCCAATGTTTTTCTTTTCTGATCATGCTGTTAGTGTTGCGTCTAATCAAACTTTGCCTAACCTATGGCCACGAAGATTTGCTTCTGTGTTTATTTTCAGAGGTTGTATAGTTTTGGGTTTTATATTAGTCTGTGGTCCATCTCATATTAATTTTTGCACATGGTGCAAGGTAATGGATGGAAATTCCTGGTTTTGCATGTGGATATTCAGTATTACTGCAACATTTGTTGAAAACAATACCCACACCTTTGCAATGGAAAATTAGTTGACTGAATATGTGTAGGTCTATTTTTGTAATCTTGTCTCTCCCATTGCTTTCTTTGTCTTTACACCAATACCCCATTGTTTTCTTGTTATCTTTCTCATTATTTTCATCTAATGAGTCTTGAAATCAGGTAGTATAAGTCTTCCAGGTTTTTTTTTTTCAAAATTATTTTGCCTATTCTAGGTTCTTTGCACTTATATTTCAATTTTATAATCACTTTGTCAATTTTCTACCAAAAAAAGGCCTTCTTGAACTTTGAATGATATTGTATGTAATGTACCAATCAATTTTGGAGGAGAATTGAATTCTTAACAATTTTGAATCTTCCAATCCATAAACATAGTATACTTTTCCATTTATTTAAATCTAGGTTGGGGCGCCTGGGTCGCTCCGTCGATTAATTGTCTGACTTGATTTTTGCTCGGGCCATGATCTCAGGGTCCTGGGATTGAGCCCTGCATAGGGCTCTGTGCTCAGCGAGGAGTCTGCTTCTCTACCTCTCTCTCCCTCTGCCTCTACCCACCCTCCTCACGTGTGCATGCTCTCTCTCTCTCTCAAATGAATAAATCTTTTAAAAAAAAATCTAGTTTAATTTCTTTCACCAGTGTCTTATTGTAGTTTTTACTGTATAACTCTTTCACATTGTTGTTAGGTTTATCCCTAAGTATTTATATTTTTACACTATTGTAAGTAGTATTATAAAATTTCAATTTCTGATTGTATATTGTTGGTATATAGAAATACACTGATTTTTGTGTATTCACCTTGAATTCCATAACTCTGTCATTTATTAGTTCTAGTTGCTTTTTTGTAGATACTGTTGTATTTTCTGCAAAGATGACCATTTCATCTGTGAATAAAGGCAGCTTTAATTCTTTTTTTCCAATCTGGGTGCCATTTCTTCCTCCCTCCCATGCTGCGTTCTATCCCTTCCTTCCAACTTATTGCATTGGCTTAAGCCTCTAGACCCATGTTGAAATGAAGTGGCGAGGGTGGACATCCTTGCCTTGTTCCCAGTATTATAGGGGAAGTATTCATTTTTTTTCACAGTTACATATGTTAGCTATGTGTTTTTGTAGATGCCCCTATGAATTTGAGGACATTCCCTTTTATTCCTAGTTTGTTGAGTATTGTTATCGTGAATTACTGCTGGATTTTGTCAGTTGCTTTTCTGACATCTTTTGAGGGATAATGTTTTTCCTATTTACTCAGTTAATATGGTGGATTTTGTCAATAGATTTTTTAGTTATTAAAACAACCTTGGATTCTTGGGATAAACTCCACTTGATCATGATTTATTATCCCCTTTATATAATTTGGGATTCTGTTGGCTAAAATGTGTTAAGAATTTTCACATCTGTGTTCAAAGGCATATTGATCTGTACTTCTCTGGTAATATCTTTGTCTCCTTTTGATATCAGGGCAATGCTGGCCTCATAGAATGACTTTGGGATTGTTCCTTTCTCCCCAGTTTGCTGGAAGAGTTTGTTTAGAGTTGCTATTATTTCTTCTGTAACATTTGCTGGAATTGACTAGTGAAGTCATCTTAGCCTGAAATTTTCTTTTGGGGAAGATTTGAAATCTCAGATAAAATTTATTTAATAAATATAGGGTTATTCCAGTGTTCTCTTTCTCTTTGAGTGACCTTTGGTAGTTTGTGTCCTTCGAGAAGCTTTTTTCTTTCATCAAAATTATCTAATTTTTTGGCATAAATTGTCTAGAGGCTTGTTAATTTTGTTGACCTTTTCAAAGTACCAGATTTTTGTTTCATTGATTTTCTTTATTTCTTTTCCTTTTAAAAATTTAATGATTTCTTAAATATTTCCTTCTGCTTAAACCTTGGGTTTAACTTTATATTCTTTTTCTAGTTTCTTAAAGTAGAAGTTGAGACTTCTGTTCTTTTCTAACCTAGATCAGTACCACAGGAGCTTCCCCTTATCCATGAGGGATATGTTCCAAGACCCCCAGTGGCTGCCTGAAACCAGGGATGGGACTGAACCCTGTATATACATACTATCTACTATGTTTTTTCCTATAAATACATGCTTATGATAAAGTTTACTTTATAAATTAGGTACAGTAATAGATTAGCAACAATACCCAATAAAATAGAACAATTATAACAACTTAGTTATAACAATATAATATGAGTTATGTGAATGTGGTCTCTTTCTCAAAAGATCTTATTAAACTGTACTTACCCTTCCTTTTCTTGTGATGATAGGAGATGATAAAATGCCTGTGTGATGAGGTGAAGTAAGTGACATGGGCACTGTGACGTAGCGTTAGGCTACCACTGACCTTCTGACAGTATGTCAGAAGGAGGATCATCTGCATCCAGACCACAGTTGACCTCCGTGACTGAAACTCTGGAAAGCAAAACCGTGGGAAAGGGGAGACTGTTGTGTTAATTTCCCTCTGGGTGTTGCAGCTACATTAACACAACTGTTGATATATTGTGCTTTCATTTTTATTCATGAAAAAAATACTTTCTAATACCTTTTTTATTTCTTCTTGGTCCATGGATTATTGCAGGAGTGTGCTATTTAGATTCCAAATACTTGGGAATTTTCCAGATATCTTTTATTGATTTTTAATTCCGTTGTGGCACAGAGCATACATTGTGTGTTTAAATCCTTTTAAGTTTATTGAGACTTGTTTGACGTTCTAGAATCTGGTCTACCTTAGTAAATGTTCTGTGTGTAATTGAAAATAATGTTTATTCTCCTGTTGTTGAGAGTAATGTTGTATACGTCTCAATTAGATTGAGTTAGCAAATCGTGTTATTCAAGTCTTCTGTATCCTTTCTAATATTTCTGTCCATTTGTTCTCTTAGTTAAGAGCAGCTGGTTGAAATTTGTGACTAGAAGAGTGAATTTGTCTTATTTCCTTTTTAAGTTCTATTAGTTTTCCTTCGCTTATTTTGAGGCTCTGTTATTAGGTACATAACCATTGAAGATTGTTGTTTCCCTGATGAATTGATTCTTTAATCATTATGGAAAGACTTTGTTTATCCCTGATAATATTCTTTATTCTGAAATCTCCTCTGTCATTAACCTCGGCGTTCCTGGTTTACTTTGATAACTGTCAGCATGATACATCTTTTGCCATGTGTTTACTTTTAACCTGTTTCTGTCTTTATATTTAAAATGTGTTTCAGGACACCTGGCTGGCTCAGTTGGAAGAGCATGCAACTCTTGATCTCAGGGTTTTGAGTTCAAGCCCCACATTGGGTGTAGAGATTACTTAAAAATAAATAAATGGGGGGCCTGGGTGGCTCAGTCGGTTAAGCACCTGACTCTTGATTTCGGCTCAGGTCATGATCTCAGGGTTGTGAGATTGAGCCCTGAATGGGGCTCTGCGCTCAGTGGGGAGTCTGCTTGTGGATTCTCTTTCCCTCTCTCTCTGCCCTCCCCACCTCTTGCTCTCTCTAAAATAAAAGAAATCTGGGGCGCCTGGGTGGCTCAGATGGTTAAGTGTCTGCCTTCGGCTCAGGTCATGATCCCAGGGTCCTGGGATCGAGCCCCACATCAGGTTCCCTGCTCAGCGGGAAGACTGCTTCTCCCTCTCCCACTCCCTCTGTTTGTGTTCCCTCTCTTGCTGTCTCTCTCTCTCTGTCAAATAAATAAAAATCTTTAAAAAATTAAATGTAAAAATCTTTAAAAATAATAAACTTATTTATTTTATTATTTTTTAAGATTTTATTTATTTATTTGAGAGAGAGAGCGCGTGTGAGAGAGCACTCATGAGCAGGGAGAGGTAAAAGGAGACTCCCTGCTGAGCAGGGAGCCTGATGAGGGGCTTGATTCCAGGACCCCGGGATCATGACCTGACCCGCAGATGACAAACAAACTTTAAAAAAATAAGTAAAATGTGTTTCTTGTAGGCAGCACTTAGTTGGATCTTGATCTTTAGTTTAGTTCTGTGTACCAGTCTTTTCCTTTGAGCTGGTGTATTCATCCTGTTTTCATTTAATGCAATCATTGGCATGTTTGGGTTTCAACTCACCATCTTGTTTTCATTTGTTGCACCTGTTCTCTTCTCTCCTTTGTTTTTGTGTTTTGTTCCCCTTTTCTCTTGGATGAACTAGTATTTCTATGATTTCATCTTATCTGTTTTGTTGCTTTTTTAATCTGTGGATTTGTGCTGTTTTTTACTTTTAGTGGTTGCTTTAGAGTTCATAGTATAGGTCTTTATCTTATCAGCCCACCCTCAGATCCTATTAGATCTCTACGTTTTGTGTGAGCATCTTACAATGTACAGATCTTCAGTTTTCCCCTTAATAGTCTTTGTGTTGTTGTTGGCATACATTTTATTTCTACATCTATTACAGTCCCCACAATACATTGTTATGTTTGCTGGAAACGGCAAATTATTTTTAAAATATTTTAATAATAGAAAAGTATGTTCTATTTCCCTGCATATTTGGTATTTCCATTGCTTTTCAATCTTTTTTAAAAAGATTTTATTTGGGGCGCCTGGGTGGCTCAGTTGTTAAGTGTCTGCCTTTGGCTCGGGTCATGATCCCAGGGTCCTGGGATCGAGGCCTGCATTGGGTTATCTGCTCAGTGGGGAGCCTGCTTCTCCCTCTCCTGCTCCCCCTGCTCATGCACACACACTCTCTCTCTGTCAGATAAATAAATAATATATATTTTTAAAAAAGAGTGTTTATATCATTGAGGATTATTATAATCGCTATTTAAATGTGTCTGATAATTCCATCATCTGGGTCACTTCAGGGCTGACATCTATCATTTCTCTTTTGTGGTGGTTACTATTTACATTTTCCTGATTCTTTATATGTCAAGTAACTTCAGAATATATCCTGCACGTTTTGAATATTGTAAAATCCTGGGTCCTATTAAAGTTCTATGGAGAATAGTGATTTGTCTGTCTTAACAGGCGAGTGACCACGTTAGATTCAGATTCCAAATTCTTTCTCCCTTTCTTTGGGCAGTGGTTCCATTTTCATTGCAGTCTTCAAACCGTTTGTGATGCTGGGCCACGAAGGGGTTAGTTTCAGACTTGGGCAGTGGTTATATGGTATTCTGCTTCTCCTAGTTTTGGCTGTGCTTCTGAGAGTGTGTTCCATGACTGTATTGCTTAGGGATTGTTCTGGGGTGCCTGTCAGTTCACACATAGAACTAGAGGATTCTGAGCTCTCTCCTCTTTGGAACTTCTCCCACACCGCCTGGCCGCCCAGGGCCTCCTTTCCTGGTTCTTCTGCCCAGAGAGATGGCATTGTCTCAGACTGTTAGCCTTCTGCCTCGTCACAATATCTGTAACTGGGATCCCTTTCAAGGCGAAGTAGCCAGAGAAAATAGAGGAAGAAAATAATGTGGATTTTCCCCTTACCATTGTTATAATAAAGGTCCTTTCCCTCAGCTCTTCTATTCAGTTGTTTTCCTTCCCGGGTTTATGTACTTGGGCTGCACACCCAGAGCACTGCGGTCCTGTGGTTGGGGCTGGCATTGGGTCATGGCAGGAGAGCAAGAGGATATATTTTTAAATTTCCCCCATGCTCTCTGGCTTACAGGGGCCCATTTTCATGTTCCTTTGACCAGAATGACAGATTCATTTCAGAATTTTTGCTGTCCATGCTCACTATGTAGTTCCTTAATTCAGTAGGTCCATTTGTCAAAGTCAGGAGTTAAAAGACAACAAACAAGCAACCCCCTCCCCCAAACCCCACAAATCTAGGCCCTTACCTTGCAAATTTTTATTTCCCTCCCCAACCCACTTGCTGTTATTTACTCTTTAAAGGCTTTAGGTAGTTGCTTTGTGAATTTTGTCCAGAGCTTTTAGTTGTAATTGGTAGGAGAGAATAAGAGGCCATAGCAGGCTTATTCCATTTTGGGTTAAATAAAACTAGATTTCATCTTTAAATCCAGTCTTTTTTTTTTCTTCAGTATGTTTTGAATAATTTCAATTGCTGTGTCTTCTAGTTCATTATTATTATTATTATTTTGCTGCAGCAGCTCATCTGCTGTTAATCCCATCGAATGTATTTTTCATCTCAAACATTGTGTATTTCATCCCTAGAAGTTCAGTGGGGGACTCCTACATCCTCCACGTCTCTATCTACCATGGTCACTTTTGCCTCTACCCCCCCTTTTTTTTAAGGGGGAGAGAGAGTGCACGTTGGGGTGGGGAAGAGCAGAGGGAGAGAACTTTGCAGGGCTCGATCTCACAACTCTGAGATCATGACCTGAGCAGAAATCAAGAGTGGGACGCTTAAGTGATTGAGCCACCCAGGCGCCCCGCTTTCTTTTACCTTCTTAAATGTATGCTAGACAGTTACAATCACTGTTGTGGTGCCGAGGTCTGTCATCTATCACTTCTGGGTTTAGCTGGGTTTAGAGACCGTAATCTGAGTGATGTGGTTGCTCCTTGTTTCTAGGCCCCTTCTGTGGACAGAGCTAGGAAATATTTTTGTTGTTAAGAAAAGAAATACATCAGGGACTCCTGGCTGGCTCAGTCGATGGAGCGTGTGACTCTTGATCTCAGGATTGTAAGTTTGAGCCCCTTGTAGGGTGTGGAGATTACTTAAAAATAAAATCTTAAAAAAGAAAAAATACTGATTTTTTTTTCCCCAATTCAAATTTAGGATTATAGAATTTTTCTTTAACTTCTTTGGTTTTATATATTTTCTCTTTTTTATACTGGAAATTTTTATTTCTATCTGCCTTCGCACAATTTTTGGGGTATATATATCAACACTAGCTATGCGATGACTGAAGACAGTTTAAGATTTCTTGTGGTTCTTTTGGTCCCCAGAGTATGTCCAGTTAGGATCTACCATCAAATTACTGATTTTCTGTTCAGAATGTATATTCAACTAAGGATGTGCCATTATATTAGTGTCCTTTAGTGCCTCTCAAAATAAATCCCATTTGTGTGGCTAAGCCACCAGCTCAACACATGGTTAGTTTTATTTGCTTAATTTTGCTTTCACATCTTAGAGCCTGTTTTATGTTAATTTGGTTGCATCATTTTATAAAATATATACATGACTCTAGAGAAGGAATTGGAAAACTATAGCTCATAGGCCCGATCTGGCTTGCCACCGGCTTGGTATGATCCTTGAGCTAAGAATGGTTTCTAGGGGTGCCTGGTGGCACAGTCGGTTAAGTGTCCCTACTCTTGATTTCCGCTCAGGTCACGATCTCAGGGTTTTGAGATCGAGCCCCGCTGTCGGGCTCTGTACTCAGCGTGGCATCTGCTTGAGGTTCTCTCTCTCCTCTGCCCCTCCCCCCACTTGCGCTTGCACGTGCTCTCTCACTCTCTCTCTCTAAAATAAATAAAATCTTAAGAAAAGAATGGTTTCTGGGGCGCCTGGGTGGCTCAGTTGGTTGAGTGTCTGCCTTCAGCTCTGGTCATGATCCCAGGGTCCTGGGATCGAGCCCCGCATCGGGCTTCCTGCTCAGCGGGGGGCCTGCTTCTCCCCCCTCCCTCTGCTTCTCCCCCTGCTCATGTTCTTTCTCTCTCTCTCTGTATCTCTGTGTCTCGAATGAATAAATAAAAAAACCTTTAAAAAAAAAAAAAAGAAAAGAATGGTTTCTACATTCTCAAATGGTTGTAACATACACATCTGTGCACATGCCTTCACACATGTACATGCACACAGGAGAGTACGCAGCAGTAACTGTATGTGTCCCCCAAACCCTAAACTGTTTACTGTCTGGCCCCTTACAGACATCTTCTAAGTACTATCTCTAATCCTGTCTCATCCTGTCTCCTCCATTCTCTTTATTTACTTCTTTAGTTTCTGGTTTATCTTTCTGTTGTTTTTAATGGACGCAAGCCACACACCTGTCCCCTCTTCCACTCACCTTGTACACTGTTTCTCTGCCACCTGGGGCTTTTCTCACTGGACAGTTTGTCTTGGAGGCCGCCCCGTAGCAGGGCGGGAGGGCAGGCCCCACTCTTCGCAGCTGCATCACCTTCTGGAATGTGGATGTACTAAGGTTTATTCAACTGGTCCTTTCTGGATGTACATTTGGGTTATTTCCAGTTTTTTATTTTTACAAGCATTGCTGCTTTCAGTGGTGGTGTACTTACATCTTTTTGGGGTTTTGCCAGTGTGCCTCTGGGATCGCTCCTACAGGTTGCTTTGCGGGGTCATGCAGATTGCTGAGAAACAGGCATGTGTTAGTTTGCTCGATATTGCCCCAGTTCTCTCCACAGGGATTGTATGGTTTTGTGTTTCTGTCAGCAGTGTGTACAGTTAGCTAAAGCCCCACAGCCACCTAATGGAGTGTGTTGTCAAACTGGGATTTTGCTAATTTGATAGGTAAGAAATGGTATCTCTGTGTAATTTAAATTTGCATTTCTCTTGTTATGAGCAAATGAAAGGACCAGTTACATTTCCTTTTATGTGAACTCTCTGTTCACTTTTCTAGCATTTTTTTGTACAGGTGCTGGGTCTTTCTCACCTGTTTTGAGAAACTATGTATTAGGGATAGTAACCTTTGCCTCTAATATAAGTTGCAAATATTTCTCCCATTTGTCATTTTTACTTACTTTTTTTTGGTGCTGTGCAATGGTTTTTAAAATTATTAATATTTTCATGTAGCGAGGTTAACCCATTTTTCTTCTCATTGCTTCTGGCCTCAGAGCCATGGCTAGGAAAGGTTCCCCCAGCTCCAGGTTGTAGAAAAACTCAATCAGGTCCTCTTTTCTATTTTTTTTTTTTAACATAAGTTTCTGACCCATTTTGAATTTATTGACAGAGCACTTTTGGTGTGCTCTGTGATTGGCTACTTGTGTGAATTTAAACTATAGAAACAGGCCCTTTGCTCCCTTCTCCAGCTTGCTTTTATGCATAGATTCCTGATATCTTAGCATTTGAAGAGACCCCAATGTTTATTTACAGGGAGAAAGAATTGAACTCTGGGGAGAAGGAACTTGTCCAAGGACCCACAGCTCTGAGCTGGGGACTTTGGCTCTGGCTGGCCCCAGAAGAGAGGGTTTCTGAGCATCTGCCTCATGTCAGCCACTTAGCCAGGCACATTGCCTTTGTTTGCTCCCAAGCTGTAGGCCCCATTTCTCTCCCCACCTTACAGGTGTGGAGGCTGAAGCAGAGAGGCGTGGTTTGCCCGGGACCCAGAAGTTTAGCAACAGGCCCCCAGGGTGTCTGCCTGAGAGCTTGGGCCCTCCCACGGGGGAGGGAGGCCTCCACCATCTTCCCCAGGGCCAGCGATGATGTGACATTGAATGAGGCGCTCTGCTTCTGCCTCCCACCCCCACCGTGGCCTCAGAGTTCCTTGAGAGTCAGGTTTCCTTTGTCTCCACGTCCAGGACTACAGGAGGACCCTGTGACTGAGTGTCATCCCCCAGGGTGTCTAACAGGGCAGGGATGATGGCTCCCCAAGTGCTGGCTTAGCCCCAAGTGCCAGGATGTTGCTGGGAGCTAGAGACCTCAAAGTCCCTGCTTTTCAAGCTGTCCTTTTGTTCACTGATCCATTTGTGTATCCACTCATTCACTTATCCAGCCATCGGTTCAACACACCTTAGTAATGCCTGCGCTGTGCAGACTCAGCGCTGCCCAAGGGCGACCTGGAGATGTGACAGATGCCAGTCCCCAGGAACTCACGGTCCTGTGGGGTAGGCAGGTGACTGAGGGAGCATGGGGTCCCATGGGACCCAGAGCAGTGTCTCCCCTTGCCTTTCCTCAAGCTTGGGTGCAGAGGAGTGGTGGGGTGGGGTCAGGGGGCTAGGGCACCCCAGTCCTCCTGTCTGGGGTCCAGCAGCGCCCAGAGGCAGAGGTTTGCTTGTTGTCAGTCCAAGCCCTTTGTGGTGATGACCAAAAGGCCAGGCCTGGAGAGGGAAGGGACTCCCCCAGGCACACAGTATGTCAGCAGCTGGGCCAGGAATGGAGCCCAGCCTGCGCCCCAACCCCGCGCCCTTTGGAAGTGGCAGGGATGCGAGGAAGGATGAATCAGAGTCAGCCCAGAGTTTCCCACGTTTGTCCGGAGGGCCGAGCAGTTGTCAGATTTCAGGGATGTTGAGTGATTTTCATACCTGAGTATGTCGTGGTGTGGATTACGTCTCCCACTTTCCCCAAAGCCAGAGCCTTCAGCCAAGTATCTGCTTCCTGACAGAAGAGTCTGAGGAGGGCTCCCTTCTGGATCCAGCTAGTTAGGCCCGCGCAGCACCATCCCATGCCCCTGGGATGGGACACACCAGCTGTCGTTGTAATTAAGGTTGCCATAAAACCCACCAGCTAGACACACAAATGGCACCTCTGCTCTTTCCCGGGGCAGGAGCAGTTGTGAAGGCGAGTAAATCACGTTCGGCGGCGATCACTTCAAAGGTCAGCTTTCCACTTACAGCACATCATTGGCAGGGATCGCCCGTAACACGGCTTGTTTCCCGGCCATTCAATTTTATGGCGCCCTAATGAATTGGGCCGTTTCCATCCGTTCTCAGGAACGTACAGAACAACGGTTTTCATTCTCCTGGAAAGTTTGTCTTGGGAGGCAGGTGTGTCGGGCTCGCTGGTAGTTCTGTCACGGACAGGCCGAGGGCCCCTGGCACCATGCTCCTCTCTAGGCCTTCACGCACCCTCTGGGAAAAGCTACCTCTGGGCTGTCCTCATGAGACCATTTATGTGGAACCCCTGCCCAGTGGCTGCCATTTACCTGGCACTCAGAAGCAGCAAGGGGGGCCCTCTTCTTCCTGTCTCCTTTCCTGGGTCAGTGCATTTCCCAGGCCCCTGTGGGGATCAAGGTGCTGTGACTGGAGAGGGGTCTGTGGCATGTAGGCCGGAACCTGCACCCAAGAGCTCCCGGTCCTCGCTGCCAGGGAGCTGGGAAGTGCCCGGCGCGTGTGTGAGCCCACCAGTGGCCATTCTGTGTGAGCTCCTGTTGCTCTGGGGGCTACCCCGTGCCTCCCCCCCTCCACCAGAGAGGGCAAGCTGCTCAGTGCATCAGCCACAGCCAGGGGCGTGAGTCGGGCCGGACATACTCTTCTCTTGGTAGTTGCTACCCTGGCCATCTCTGGGTTTCCTGTCCCTCACCTGAACGGTGGTGATGGAGAGGGCTTTGGGAAAAGGGGAAGAAAGGCGTCGAGGCCCAGTGTGGCCTGGGCCAATGGAAGCCTGGGGTGGCTGAAGTGAGGGGTGACTGGAATGGCGCTGGGATGGGAGGAGCCGGCAGAGAGACTGCTCCAGAGCCATGATTATGGGCATTGCTCCCGCCCCTCCCCTCCCCGCCAAGGTGGATTCCAAACACAGCCTTGGGGTGGCACTGTTGTGAGCTGGACTGTTGTGCAAACTCAAGGGAGCTCATATTGGAGACTGTGAAGGCATGCAGCGCCGCGCCATGCCCCCCCACCCCCCACCGCCCCAGGCCCCAGCCTCAGACTGGGCAGGTGGAGCATTTGGCCACCAGCACCCCCACTGGGCCCCTCTGGCTGGGGGCACGGAGAGACGTCCTCCCCTGTCCACACTATGTGAGGCTCAGGGCTGGGGCAGCCACAGGCTGGTTTTCTGCCCTGTATTCAGAGGCCTGCAGGGCTGCCCTCTCTTTTCTGCCTCTGGACCACTCTTCAGGCTTCAGGGGGCTCACCCTGAAATCAACTTGGCTAGGGGCTGCTTCTGAAGAGGCTCAGAGAAGAGCAGTCATTTGCCTCTATCCTCCCCCAGGAAATTGTCTCCATATTTATGGAGGTAGGGAGTGGCCAGTAGGAGACTGGGTTGTGGGCCCCAGGGAAGCAGCAGAGATGGGGAGAAGGCCACCACCCTGGTGGTGGGACTTTGGGCAAATGCCTACATCTCTGAGCCTCAGTGTTCCTCATCTGGAGAATGGGTCTCAAAACAGCCTAAATTGACTTTATAGAGTGCTGCGTGTAATGTGAATTTGACTTATATACATTTGAAAGAGGATGATAGAAAATATATCTGCAAAATTTTAGAGGTTGTGAACTCCAGTTTTTTAAAAAAAATTTGTCAAGACTTCTTTTTCCCCAGTCAGCAGGTGAGGGACCAGAGAACTGTGTTTATGCTGTGGCCACATGGTGGCGCCCTGGGAGCTGGTAAACAGGCCAGCCAGGACCAGCCCGAAGGCCTGAGGCCGCCTTGTATTGGCCTCTTGTTGAATATTGCAGTCTAAAGCATGCTGTCAGTGAGTTTGTTAAGTGGAGATACTTGTTAGTCCCGATACTGGGACCCTCCCCCAACCTAAACCAGTTGCTTTAGAATGGAAGGTGAATGTGATAAAATCCTCTGGAGAAAAAAGAACTGCTTGATAGTTAATCACATTGGTTTACAAGACAGGCAGCTATGAAATATTGGCCATGATGCTAATAAGTAAAAGTGTCTTTAAAGCTAATCTGTGTATTGTGGTTCTGCCTTTATGGTCTCTAAGGACTCTGGCTTTCTGCAGTACAGTTACTATTCCAGAGAGAATAGGCTGGGGTTTTGTGAGCTGTGAATTATGTGACGTCTTTAGAAGCAAGAGTCTCTCACAATATATGGCCTGGTATCAGTGGCCATCATTGATGCCCTTTTGGTGCCCTTGGGCAATGGGCCCTTCCCAAAGCTCGCTTTTATCAGGCACCAGCTGCTGTCTAGAGGATTGGTGTGATTGGAGAGATCATCACGCCTCCCTGGGTGGCTAATGGATGGTGGTCATGTGTCTGTAGACGTGGGGTGGGCACGCGACAGGGAGGACTGTCTGTGGGGAGGGGCCATCAGGCAAGGCTGTATCTCCTAGCAGCCCAGCACTGTTCTCACTGGATCCACCTGCTGGCTGGGCTCTTGGCCCTCCCTGTGGGTGCCTGCCCTGTACTCCTGAGGCATGATAGGTGCCCACTCTTGCAGGTGGTGAGAAGCTACAAGGCGACCATCCAGCAGACCTTGGACATCCTCTTCCTCCAGGAAGGCTCTGAGTTTCTGAGCAGCACAGATGCTTCGAGCCGGGACTCTGCTGACCGCACCATTATTGCCTGGGATTTCCGGAGCTCTGCCAAAATCTCCAACCAGATTTTCCACGTGAGAAACCCTATTTGGCATTGCTTTTCAGTTTGTTTCAGCTGCAGGATGTAGCCATGTAGCCCTAAGCTGCTGAGATCCTAGGTCACTTCCTGGTGGGGGTGGCTCAGCAGGCAGGATCTTTAGAGACCATTCAGGTGCCTGAAATCTCTTGGGTCGGGTAGACAAGCGCAGGTCCAGGCCTGCCTGGAAAGCCTTCCAGAGGTTCCAGATCACAGCACCTCCATGACTGTCCTACTCATCCTCTGCCTGGCATGGCCACTCTGTAGGGGAAGGGTGTGGAGGGGCCATCCATCCAGATCAGTAGAAGATTGCCACACAACCCAGGACACTTCTACCTTCCCTCTGCCACCCCAGCCAGCCCCTGGGTTTCTGTCCCACCCTTGCTCAGTGTGTTTGGCAGGAGCTGTGACTTGGAAGTTCAAGCAGGGACCCAAGGTTAGATCACCTCTGTTAAAGTCCTGGATTCACCACTTACAAGCCCATTATGTAGCCTCTTTGATTCTCATTTTCCTCTTAAGAAATTGAGGGTGAGAATATTATTTACCTCATAGAGTCGTTCTGAGAATTGAAGGAGATAATGCTTATAAAGGATCTAGCACAATGCCAGGCACAGGGGGTGCTCCATAAATGCATTATCTATCATCACCATCACCACCATCAAATCCAACATCTTCACCACTATCACCATCACCTTCATATTACCACCATCACCACCACCACCATCACCACCACCACCATCACCACCATCACCACCATCATCACCACCACCATCACCACCACCACTACCATCACCATCGTCACCACTGTCACCACCACCACCACCACCACCACCACCACCACCACCATCACCACTGTCACCACCACCACCACCACCATCACCATCGTCACCA
>NC_138377.1:3615627-3709974 GCF_054177405.1 Leptonychotes weddellii | reverse complement strand
CATCACCACCATCACCACCATCACCACCATCACCACCACCACCATCACCACCACCATCACCATCACCACCATCATTGTCACCATCACTGCCACCACCATCACCACTGTCACCATCACCACTATCACCATCACCACCCACCACCACCACCACCGTCACCAGCACCACCACCACCACCATCACCATCATTGTCACCATCACTGCCACCACTATCACCACTGTCACCATCACCACTGTCACCATCACCACCACCACCACCACCACCACCACCACCATCACCACCACCATCACCGCCACTGTCACCATCACCACCACCACCACCATCACCACCACCACCATCACCATCACCACCATCACCATCACCGCCACCATGGTCACCATCATCACCACCACCACCATCACCACCACCACTGTCACCATCACCACCATCACCATCATTGTCACCATCACTGCCACCACCATCACCACCATGACCACCACCACCACCACCATCATCATCATCATCACCACCATCATCATCACCACCAGCATCATCACCACCATCATCATCATCATCATCACCACCATCTTCATCATCATTTTATAAGATTTCAGTTAAGCCATGGCTAATCTCTTTGGTACTCCCCCTGCCGAATTTAAAAATATATATTAGGTGTACATATATACCTTCTCCCCTTCCCTGCCTTTCCTTTTCTCAGAGGGTTCTACGTGACCCTGAGCAAACCAGTCTCTAGACCTTTACTGCAGGGAGCTAGTGAGCCCGCTGGGAAGGACAGGCTCTGGGAGGGGGCTGAATGGACCTGCCTCCAACAGCCTGTGCAGAAACCAGGGCAAGTGGGTGAGGTAGATGAAAATGCTGAATGCCCTCTTAAAAATCACACCTCCTCCGTTTCTGTGCGGGTGAGCAGGCGAGCAGCACGCTTGGGAGCTTGTCAGGTCACCATGGCCCTGGCGCCTCCGACGGACATGGTAGTCTGCAGCTGTCTTCTACCTGCTCCCCACTTTGCTCTCTGAGTTTGGGCTCTTTTAGACAGTGTGGCTTTAGGATGACACTTAGAATAAAGGAAGGACAGGTGTAGTTGAGAAGGGAGTTTGTAGGGGTGTTTCCATGTGACCCAGCCTGTCAAACAGTGACAGTTCCTTGCCTTGTGCTTTGAACACTTTGTTCATGCCTTTTTCTTCTTGCCTGGCCGTTCACCTCCTCAGTTACTGTGTGTGTGGGCCGCGGGGAGCCTGGGCTGGGCTGGGGCTACCCTGAGGACTCACTGTGGAGGCGGGAGGCGGGTGTGTAGACTTGTTTCCTGTCACTCTGTAGCAAAGTACTGCAAAGTTGGTGGCTTAAACTAACAAATTCACTCTCCGTTCTGGAGGCCAGATGCCTGATAGGTCTCACTGGGTTGAAATCAAGGTTTTGTCAGGGCCCATTCCTTCTGGAGGCTCTGGGGGAGAGTCTGCCCCTGCTTCTTCAGACCCTCTGCTCTGTCTCCATGTCTCCTTCTCTGTGTGTCTGATCTCCTGCCTTCCTTTTATAAGGACACATGTGATTGCATTTAGGGCAGTAATAGGGGATAATATCCCCACCTCAAGAAGCTTAACTTAATTACATCTGCAAAGACACCCCCTCCACATTTTTGCCATATAAGGTGACATTGACAGGTCCCAGGAATTAGGACATAGATGTAGTTTGGGGGACCATTTTTCAGTCCACCACTAGGGCCATGAACCAAGGGATATTAGGAAGGGCAAGAAAACAGATTACCCTCAGAACCTCCGGAAGGAACACGGCTCTGCTGACACTTTTGATTTTAGCCCAGTGAGACCCGTGTCAGACTTCTGACCTCCAGGACTCTAAGAGAATAAATGTTTGTAGTTTTAAGCCATGAAGTCTGTGGCATTTTGTTATAGCAGGCCTGGGAAACAGACCCCTAAGCCCAGGTTTGGGGGTTGGACACAAGGATCCAGGAGTAGAGTGCTGGGTGGCATGTTTATTGGAGGCAGAGGCCCAGTTGGGAGCTTTTTCCACCCTCTCTGTGGCCTCACTGTTTCTCAGGAGAGATACACCTGCCCCAGTCTCACCTTGCACCCCCGGGAGCCTGTGTTCCTGGCGCAGACCAATGGCAACTACCTGGCTCTCTTTTCCGCTGTGTGGCCCTACCGGATGAGCAGGAGGCGGCGCTACGAAGGGCACAAGGTACTGTGTTCCTGTCCCCCAGGTCGAGAGTGGAGCCCTGGCCCCAGAGCCGCCTGCCAGACAACATCAGCAGTGGACTTGGGGCCCCAGAGTGCACAGACCCTCTTTCTGGGTAGATTCCGTTTTCTGTTTCCCAGGTGACCACATACCATGTGGCCTGGTGTTCACTGACGGCCCTTGGCCACATCTGGTTCTATCTCCAGGCCTCAGGTGCTGGGCAGGAAAGGTTTTCCCTGACTTAATGGCTCACATGGACAGGTCATGGGGGTGGGGGAGGGAAGACAGGACAGAACAGGGGTGGGGGCCATTTCTGCATCTGTCCCCTTTCCCCACTGAGGCCTGCCTCACTGGGGCAGAAGGGGCCAGGGACTCAGTGGCTGTTGGTGAGGCCAGACACAGTCAGCTATGCAAAAGCTGTTCCAGCTGCATTCCACTAAACTGGCTTCGTGAAACAGGATCCATGCTGGGACCCCAGGCTTATGGGGGGAGCTCGGGCCTTGGCTTTGGGGATGCTGGGTGGCTAGCCCTGAGCCTCAGGCTGCTCCTCTGTAGGATGGGTGTAATAGCCCCCCTCACGGGCTGCCTGGAGGAGCTGCTGTTGTGTGGCCTGCTCACCCTCTGTGTTGCCCTCTGCAGGTAGAAGGCTACTCGGTGGGCTGCGAGTGCTCCCCAGACGGTGACCTGCTGGTGACGGGCAGTGCCGACGGCCGGGTCCTGCTGTACAGCTTCCGCACTGCCAGCCGGGCGCGCACGCTGCAAGGGCATGCCCAGGCTTGCGTGGGCACCACCTTCCACCCTGTGCTGCCCTCTGTCCTCGCCACCTGCTCCTGGGAGGGCGACATTAAGATCTGGCACTGAGCCTCCTCGTTCAGAGCCTCCGGATGCCGGCCGGCCCTGGGCTCCCATTCCTCCTTGGGGTGGGTGGGTGTGAGGAAGCACTGAGGTTGCCTCTGATCAAAGCTGGGTGGAGGCTACCTCCACCACACTCTGAGCCTCAGTTTCCACATCTGTAAAATGGGGACAGAGATCTGTTTGCCTCAGGGTTGTGAGGACCGCATTAGCGGAAGTGCCTGGCAGGTTGTTGGTGGTGCTCAATAAACATGAGTGTTTTGCTATTTCTTAGGTTATTTTAGCGACACATATGTGTTGGCAGCTTCCTTGCACCTGCCCCCTCCCAGGCCTTCTGGGGCTCCGAGACAGACCAGTGGGAGCTTGAGATGGGGCAGCCCCCCTCTGCTGATCCTGCCAATGGACCTGACTCCCGGGGCCATGAGGGGCCTGTGGGGGCTCTGGGTCTGAGAGCTGCCCTCAGGAACTCCATGTGGGAGCATGGCAGTCCCCACCAGTGTCGTAGGGCCCAGGCTGCCTCCCTTTCCCCACCAAGCATGGCCCAGGGAGTCCCACTGCCTGTAGGGTATGCGCACTGTCCCAGTGAAGAAGCGATGTGCAGAAGGCTCCTGAGGAGCCCTGAGGGGTTAGACTGGCAGGAAGACCCAGCCCCCCCGGGGTCTGGGCAGGTAGGTGAGCTCTAGCACTAAGTCTCACCAGGACCATAATTGAGGGGCCACCCCAAGAGCCCAAGGATCCACTTAGGTGAGGAACTGCAGGTACCACGGCTCAGGGCAGGGGTGTCCGTGTGGCCTTGGAAGGCTTCCTGGTGGAGGCAGACTGTGAGTTGGTGAGGAGGGCATCCCCAGCAGGGGAGTCAGTGAGGAAGCGCAGAGGACCCAAGGAGGAGGCCCATGGGCAGGGGAGCCATGGGAATAGGAGCCACGGGGTGCCCAGCTTTGCCTCTCCAGAACCTGGGTTTTAGGCCAGCTCTGCGGTGAGCATAGCTGAGACCTCGTGGGTCATCTCTCCTCTGAGCCTCAGTCTCCCCATTTGTGAGGCGGTGTCAGGACCCTCAGCCTGCGGGCTTGCTGTGTGGCTCCAAGGAGGTCGAGTCTGTGGGAGGTGTCGGCACGCCAGGGGTTCCATTCCTGGGAAGGGCATCTGGAGCTTGCAGAGGGTTGGTGCGTAAATGCGTTTATTTCAGTATGTCTGACTTACTCAGGGGTTCATGGGTCAGGCGTTCCGGGCAGAGGGAAGGGCAGTGCAAAGGCCCTGAGGTGGGGCTTATCCTAAGGGCCTACTCCTTTTCTAGCCTTCATCCCTGCCCCCACACCCCGCCCCACCATCAGTGCGGAGCCTGGCAGGCAGTGGGTGTTGAGTGGATACAGCCCCTGCTGTGCCTGAACTGGGGTGGGGAGACTGGAGCTGAGCACGTGGGTGGGGTGGGGGAGCACGTGCTCTTCAGACTGGTGAGAGATGTGAACCCCCAGGCTCATGCAGGACACAGGGTCCCAGTGACTCTGTCTGCTGCCAGGCTGGGTGTTGGCAGAGCTCAGGTTGGGAGCACTTTCTCTTTTTAGTCTCAAGAATGGCAGATTTGGTGAAAAGAAAGAGAATCACATCCCATGCTCCGAGGGCCTGGTCCCCTATGGAGGTGGAGACCCCCATGAGGCACTGCCCCCGGCAGAGCGGCCAAGGAGCAGATTTGGAACGTGGTGCAGGTGATGGGCACTCCTCCCTCACCCCTCACGGGGCTGCCCTGCTGAGCCTCTCGCCCACACTCTTTCTCACCCCCCACCCTCTAAATGAGTTCCCCTGCTCTGTGTGGGAAGCTCAGTGATCTTAGGAGCCTGCTCTCAGGTCATTTTCTCTGTGAAATGGAGCCTTCCCATATCACCCGTATCCCTGATAGGCTAATGGCTCCCCCCCCCTCCTCACCCCCCACCTTGCTCCCATGGCATGGTGCCTCAGGGCCTTTGCTCCTGCCGTCCCCTCCACTGGGTCGTGATTTCCCCCAGTGCCCCCTGGCTCCCTGCCTGTCTCATGGGATGTGCAGATAGACCTTCAGGGAGCCTCCCCTGATCTCTGTGCCTAACACGCTCTCGTCATTCTCGGTCTTTTTACCTAAAGTGCTTAGCTCTGCCTGAGGTTGTCCCCCCTCCCCGATACACAGGTGTGTGCATGGAGTGTGAGCTTCCCAGGATTCCAGGTGTCTGTTCCCTGCTGTACGCCTGGCCCCTGGCCCACAGTAGGCGGTTGATGAATAACTGCATGTGTGGTCCATCGGCAGGACACAGGCTCTGGGGTCAGATAGACAAACTTAAACCCTGCCGTCACCTTTCATTGTGTGACAAGTGCTGAGCCACCCAGTGCCTCGGTTTCCCCTTCTATGAAATAAGAATTGGTAATACCCAGCTTGTGAGGATGAATGAGGTTGGGTCTGTACAGCTCTTGGCAGGACCTGTATACAGTAGGCGCTCAGGAAACAGCAGCTGGGAGTATTAGTAATATTCCCACCACCAGTTGACGCAGGAGCTGAGCCAGTTTAGACCAGACGGTGCATTTTGGCCCCATTCTCAGGCCTCATAATGGCAGGCCAAGGATGGATGAGACCCTCTCTCGTCTTTTGGGCCTCGGCCTGAGCCTGGTTCACTCTCATGGCAGAAGCCCCCAGAGAGGGGCTGCGTCCTTCCTCTGTTCCAAGGGTTGACAAGTCTCGGGGAAGGACTCTGATCGACTAGCTTCTGGTGCACTCCCACTCCGGACCAGGAGTCCTTGGCCAGGCATAGCTCTCACTACATAGCTGGAGGGGAGAGTGGTGGGACCCATTACAAGTGTTTTCATAAGGGTGTGTCTCCCTAGATCCAGCCTGAACAGGCCCTCGGCACACACTTGTCGGATGAATGAGTAGTGATGTGTGAATGAATCAGGACACAGGCCAGGAGGAAGGGCTGCCCTTGCTTGCAGTGCAGGGGTCCTGGCTTTCCCAGGGCACCTCTCATCTGCCTGTCCCATCCCCACTTTCCACCGTCCAGCCCCAGATCCTAGAGTCCCGATGTCCTGCTGTCTAGCGCAGCCTGAACTGGGTGGCTTTCTGCCTTTCTTGTGTGGAGTATCTTCTGAGTGAGAATTTCAGCACATGGTTTTCTGATTGCTTTCCCCACTGTGAGCTGTTATTATTACCACTTTTTTTTTTTAAGATTTATTTATTAGAGAGAGAGAGAGCACAAGCGGGAGGGGCAGAGGGAGAGGGAGAGAATCTGAAGCAGACTCTGTGGTGAGCATGGAGCCTGATGCGGGGCTCGATCCCACGACCCTGAGATCCCGACCTGAGCTGAAACCAAGAGTCGGACACTTAACCGACTGTGCCCCCCAGGTGCCCCTATTACCACTTTTTTAATATGAGCACTGTTGACAGACTATATTCAGTCAGGCTTTGCTGTGAGTGCTGGGTGTGGCCAGAGGATGACTTCCCTGTCCAGCAGCTGCCCACCCCCTCTGCTCTGCTGAGCACACACCCTGGCTGCCTGCAACCCTGTGGGGTTTGGAGCTGGGAGGCCGGCTCAGGCCCCAAGCCCATCACTCACTTGCTTGGGATGTTGGCAGGTGCTTCGCTTCTCTGAGCCTGCTTCCTCATCTATATAGAGTGGGCCTGTGGGAACAAGCAGGGGAGAAGATGCAGAGGAAAGTGCTTGCGGATTGCTACCTTCTCAGCTCCACTCGGGGCAAACACCATCCAAGTCTCTGTCCAAAGTCTGTTTCTTTTCCACGCAGGTCACCTTGAGCCAACCAAAGCTCTGATCCTCCCGGGGCAGGGGCACATCCAGGGCTCCCCGCTCTGGCTGCTTTTTGGTGCTGTCCTCTGTGGACTTGATTCCTCAACTCCGGGCCCCGCAGGTGCCAGCACCCCCCCCTTTTGTAGGTTCTTTTATTGGGAAGAATTGCAGGCATACTCTGTGCCTTTATTGCTCTCTTTTCCCTAATGCTATCTTCCAAAGAGACTTCTTAAAGGCTCACTCTGATCTTCTGCAAGGTGTTGGGGAGTTCATCATTTGCAATCTTAAAATAGGGAGCTAAATTTAGAAAGTGTGGAGCTGGAATGAAAAGAATTGTGGGCTGTGCCTTCCACCCACCTTCCCGGGGCTGAGTGCTTACCTTTACCCTCACCTGTGACTCCGGGAGACAGATCTGAAGCCTTCATGGGAGAAGAGCGGTTTCATGTCGGGGTGCCAGTGTGTGGCTGTGTGTGCTGCCAGGCGGAACTGATGCTCGAAGCCCCCCGCTAGGTGGCCCCACCCTGCTGTCCAGTTGAGGAGACTGCTGCTTGGAAGACCGTCTGACTCTGAAGTGTGCTCTTCCCCTCTCGGAAGCTTCCTCCAGCCTCACCTGTGGCTCCCCGTGCACTGGGACAGCCAACTGTCATGGGGACCCCTGGGAATCTCATCAATGTCCCTAGGCTGCAGAAGGGGAAACTGGCCCAAGGTCACATGGCCAGGGAGTGGCAGAGCCAGTGGGGGTGGAGAAGTGTGCATGGGTTGGTAGGAGGGTGGTGGGTGCACAGATGGGGGTGGGGCAGGGGCTGGAGGAGGGAAGCCCACACTGCGGCCTGGCGGGCTGCCTGGGTAGATGGGGCTAAGAAAGTAGAGGGCAAGGCCTCACCATAGCCCGGAAATTCCCATCTAGCAGAACACCCAGCACAGATCCAGAGGGAAACTGCGGGCCCCCAGGCTGAACCCTCAGGCAGGCACATGGAAGCATAGAGCCATTCTGGAACTCCCCAGCTATCACACATCTGTGCCTTTCCATAGGCTGTTCCCTTTGCCTGAAATGCCTAATGGACTCTTACTCATCCTTCAACACCCAGCATGAGCCTCCTCCTGGAGGCTTGCTTTCTTTCCCCTGGAGCAGTAGGGACCTTTGCCTCTCTGGATGGCCCTGTGCTCTTGAAGCCTTGAGCCTAAAGTCACACCATCTGCCTCCCCCCAGCCTCTGAATTTGTTGTGGGCAGAGTAAGGATTCCATGGCCAGCACAGGGCTGGTGCCAGCCGGCCCCATTATCAGGAAGAGGAGGGAAGCACCAAGTCCCCACCCAGGGGGTTCTGAGAGAGTCACTGACCAGAGCCACCTGCACTCATGAGTCCTAGGGTCTTGTGGAGCTGGTTTTGAGCCAGGGGAATTTGGGAGAAAACCAAGTTTTTCCAGCTCAGCCCTACAAGAAGTGGTTTGGGACTGCTTTACATAGCATCCCATGCCAGCCCCCACTCAAGGTGGTGTCAGCCTGACCCTGCTATTCAAAAGTTATGTGATGGAACTCTAGACACCCACCCCCCAACTCTGTGTGGCCAGGCCAGCCCATCTTTGTAGGCTGCCTGGCTCTGTAGCCAAAGAAGTCTGAGCAGGGCCCTCTGGGAAAAAGACCCCCTCGTAGCCCTGACTGTGGCTGGTTTTGGAGGCCATGGCAGGGCAGCTCTGTGAGGTCTGGAGGCTGCCCTAGGGGGGCCGCAGGCTCTGAGGTGATGATGTGGGGGCTAAAGTCCTGAATCTGAGAGGGCCCTCATGATCCCCAACCCTGCTACCCAGGGCCTGGCCCTTCTGATTCCATCGACCCTGAGGAGCTAGAGCCAGGCAGGACTTTGATCACTTAGAGGAGGGAAAGCCAAGGCCAGGAAGAGGCACCCCCCCCCCTTCACACAGCTGATGTGTGGGGCTGACGAGGTTCGGGTTCCCCTCTGGGAACACCTCAGTGTCTGCTGGGTGCCAGGGGCCACGTGTTTCCCCCTGTGCCCTGCCAGTTGCTTCCCAGCTCATTCAGGGTCGCTTCCTGTCTGGCCCACGAGGACACTGGGCCCCCAGAGGGGAGCTGACTCCCAAGCCTCTCTCAGTTCCCTCTCCTCGAGGAGACTGCTTCCTGGGGCACATCTCCTGGGGAGGGGGGTTGGGCCGGCGCTGGGCTCTCTTGCAGAGGCAGGTCAAGTGCAGGGATGCTGGGAGCCCCTGCTGATGCCCAACCTCCTTGGGGTCCCCTGGCAAGAGGCAGACCCACCCTGGGTCTACAGGGAGCCGGGTGAGCCAGGCCACTTGAAGGCCTGCGCCCAGACCCGGCTAGTCTCCAGCAGGAAGGGCCCAGGCCCTTGGAGGGAGCAGACATAAAGCCCCGTGAGGAGTGGCCTCCACCCTAGGCCTTGCAGAGCCCCACAAGTAGATTTTCAAGGACACTGATGTGCGTGTGTCTGAGATAACCAGGCTCCTGAAGAAAGGAGGCAGCAAGAGCAGGAAACAAGAGAAACACATGAAGGAATGCCAGACCCTATCTGAACTGGCTGTGCCCATGTGTTCAGGGAAATAAAAGGCAAGCTAGAAAAGATCTCCAGGGAACAGGACACTGTTGAAGTGGCAGCGTAGGTTTGCGAGACAACCAAACAGAACATCCAGGAATGGACAAATTAATGGAAAACTACAAACCCAGTGGCTGCGTTTGGTGGCCACGTGGACAAAGCAGCGAGAACTCATGAAATGGAAGGCAAATCACATGGGCTGAGCTCAGGACATGCAGGAGGGAGGGCAGCAGGCCCAGAGGGTGCGGTGAGAGGGGCTGCCAGGGGTCTAAGGCAGTCCCAGGAAGAGAGGAAACAGAAAACTAAAAAAAGAAAGTTGAGATTTTCCAGAACTGATGAAATACACCAATCCACAGATACAAGACTCCCTTTTGAA
The DNA here is from genome assembly GCF_054177405.1 of Leptonychotes weddellii. Lineage (NCBI taxonomy): Eukaryota > Metazoa > Chordata > Mammalia > Carnivora > Phocidae > Leptonychotes > Leptonychotes weddellii. The sequence continues at coordinate 3,700,243 of NC_138377.1, read as the reverse complement.
TTCCCAGGAAGGATAAATGCACAACCAGACACACCTCAGGGAAACTGCAGACAACCAGAGGGACGATCTGAAGGGGCCAGAGAGCAGAAGGGCAGATTACCATAGGAGGAACAGCTCCCCACAGACGGACGGAGGGACGGACGGGCATCCCCACACCAACAGGTGGCCAGGGACAGTGCCAACAGCATCTCCGTGTGTGTGTGTTGGGGGGCTCCCCCCCACTACCTCCCTCCCCAGTGAGAACACCCTTCACAATGGGGCCAAAGACGTTTCAGAGAAATGAGAGCTGCTCTGAAGGAAAGCCTCAGGAATCTCCAGGCAGAAGCCAAGTCTGAGAGCCGAGAAAGGGCGGCGGGCAGAAACAGGAAGGGGAGCAGAAGGCACATCCTAGAAAGGGCAAGAATGCCTAGCGGGTTGAAACAGTGGAAGTGCTTGGATGCTGCACAAGATGCTGGGGGGGGGGGCGACGGGGGGGGCGGCAGCCAGGGCCACACATCCTCGTGGTCAAAAGGCAGTGGGGAGAAGAAACAACCCGGAGCCAAGTTCTTTCCACCGATGTCTTTTATTAATGAACAGAAGTACAGTACTAACTGAGACAGGGCATGCATCGCAGACAACAGGAGAGCAAGCCACAGAAACCGGGAGTTGGAGGGCCTCAATATGTCTGAGGTAGAGCGAGGTGGTGCCGGGGAGCGGGACACTGGGGGACGAGCACCGGCCCCACTCGGGACAGTGGACCACAGGAGAGCTGGGGTGGTGTATCGGTCACACGGCGAAAACAGTTTAAAAACATTTCACATCCCTCCACCCATTCCAGTTCCCCTCTTCGTGGACAGAGTTTCGGGTTCCCTGGTCACCGGCCCACTGGGGGTGTCTCCATAGACAGCGTCCTTCCCCTCCCAGGGGCAGGCCCCACTTGTCCTCCCCTGAAAAATAAAGGAGCTTTGTTTTGAAAACGCCAAGGCTGCCATCCAGGGAGCTGGAGGCCAAGTGCGTTAAGAAAGACCCTTTTTCTCTATAAAAATAGTTTCACTTTATAAAAGGGGGGAAATGCTCATCTCAGGTGGGGAAGGATGTTGGGATGTGAAAAACGTTCCACCGTGGTGGGGCTGGGATGGACAAGATGCTGTGGGGAGGGAGGGGACCTCCTCTCAGGCTCGACTGGGTTGGGTGGCAGAGAGGGTCCTGGTTGGTGGGGGGGCGCTGGGGAGGACGGGTGTCTCGGGGAGAGGCGCGCTGTGCCCTCGGGGCCCAGGTGGGGTGGGTGGCCGCGGCCTGCAGGCAGGCGCTAGTTGAGCAAGGTTCCGTAGAGCTGGGCTTTCGTGAGGCTGTCCTTGCGGCTGAGCCCCGAGCCACCAGTCCGCGGGAAGGCTGGCTGGGGGCTGAGGCGGGCAGTGGGGTGCATCTCCGGGGAGGCCTCCATGGAGCTGGGCTCCAGGGAGTCCCTGGAACTGTGGGGGCTATGCTCCGGCTCAGGGCTGCCGCCTGCCCCGCACAGCTGCACCCCAAGCCTCTCCGCGTCCCCCTGGCTGGGCGCGTAGCCGGGCAGTGGGTCAGCCGCGCGGCTGGGGCTCAGACTCAGGTCGCCGCTGGCCCGGAGGAAGTGGGGCTCTGCCAGGTGGCCCTGGGAGAGGTCGTCACCCTCCGAGAAGCTGTCGGCCTTGTAGGTGGCATAGAGGGGGCTGGCGCGACCCTCGGCCTTCTTGCCCGGGCTGCCCCCGCTGCCGTAGTAGCGTTCCGAGAAGCTGCAGGGTGAGGCGCGGCCGGCGGTGGTGGCCGGGTAGGAGTAGGCGCCAATGTCCTCCACGCTCAGGGGCCGCCACTGGCCCCGCACGTCCTCCCCAGGGAGCCGGGCCGTCCCCGGCTTGGCCCGCAGGCTCCACAGGTTTGGGGGCATCAGGGCCTGCTGGGGGCCCGGGGAAGCCGGGAAGCGGAAGGGCTCGGCGGGGTACGGAGACATGGTCCGCGCAAACCCCGGGGCCACCTCGGCCTCGAGCGGCGCTGCCACGCTGGCCGTGGCCTTGGCAAAGCGCGGGCTGCCCTCATAGGCAGCGGCGGGTGGCTTGCGGTCGAAGAGCTCGTCACGGCTGTTCAGGTAGATGGCCTGCTGCGAGGCAGTGAGCGTGCTGGCCTGGGCGTGCTCCTTCTCCTCTGACGTGGCGCTGAAGCTGGAGTAAGAGCTGGACGTGGGCAGCGAGCCCGCATAGCCTGGGAAGGCCTCATGCTGGAAGCCTGCGGGGAAGGCGGCCGCCTCGGCCTCCTCCTCCTCCTCGGCCGCGCTGTCGGTGGAGTTGTGAGCCCGCAGGAAACCCACGTCGGTCACGGGCGCGTCCACGCTGGGCCGCCGGGTGCGCCGCCGCTCCTCGGGGCAGTAGAGGGCCGTGTCGCTGCAGTAGATGTCCCCCTTGTAGGGGGGCCGTGGGCCCTGCTTCTCCATCCCATCCCGGAAGGCCAGGTCGCGGGCTGAGGCATCAGACAGGCGGGAGGACAGGCTGTTGGGGTCAGGCTTCTCCAGCACCTTGGCAATGACGCAGGTGGGGACGCTGTCGGCATAGGCCGGACGGCAGAGCGGGGAGGGCAGGCTGCAGCCGTGCTTCTCCATGTGCAGGCTCACGCGCTCCTGGAAGTCGGAGGGCAGCTGGTCGGGGTGGGGGGGAGGGGGTGGTGGGAGGGCAGGGACAGGGGTAGCAGTCAGCCTGGCACCTGCAGCCCTGACCGTGACCAACAGATGCACACATGGAAGAAGAGGGACCTGCCCAGGGCTTCTCAAACTGCACCGGCTAGAGCCAGCACCCAGGACTCTGTATGTCACAAGCTCCTGAGACTCGCCCGAGGACCCCCGGTCACCTGTGTCTCCCCAGCCCACAACAACTGGGCCTGAAGAGCCCAGAGGGTGGAACCAGGGTCTGACCTGGGCCCTTCTCGGGGCTGCAGCCCCCCTCATTTCCTCCCACCAAGAGGCTTACTTGCTCTCCCAGCCCTGAGGTCTGTCGGGGGCACCCCTGCTGGGTCATGAGGCCTGGGTGCTCCTGAACAAGACAGACTCAGATGCAACACAGACTCAGGGCCAGGCGACCAGCGGCTTCTGCACCAGCCCCTGGTGCCTCATGGGGCCGTCCCACTACTGTTTGATCTATTTTGTGAGTGTCTTAGGTGTGGCCCAGGCCCAGGCGAGAGGGGACACGGAGGACCAAGGTCTGGGTGAGGGCAGTGCGTGGAGCTGGGGCAGCCTGGCAGGGGTGGGGGGCCCTGGGGCCTTGGCTGAGTCACCCCCGTGTCGGGATCACTCTGCCCCATCAGTGCACAGTGGACTGAGGCCTTGGAGCAGGGACAAGGAGCAGCCCCCAGAGGAAACCAAAGGGAATGGGCAGGCTGTCCCAGATGGATGAGGAGGTGTGTGTGGGGGGTGGCCCTCCACCATGTTCAGAAAAGCCAGGATACTTGCAGGAGTAAGGAGGGATGGGGGCTCCAGGCTCACCCAGCGCCTTCCCCTCAAAGGGGAGAAGTGGCCTTGGGGTGGGACCTGCAGAAAAGGAGCCCCGAGTAGTCCTGGGGCGAGGGCTGGCCTCCCTGGGGCGGGGCTGACGTTACCTCGGACACCTTACGGACCCTGCCGTAGGTCTGGCTGCACTGCAGCAGCTGGGCCGCTAGATTGCAGTCCTTCCTATAGAGCTCCTACAAGACAAGAGAAGGCGTTTGGTGCAGGCTCGCCCCGCGCCAAGGTCCCTGCTGCCCGGCGCCCAGGGGCCAACGCGGAGACCAGGTGTGGGGGGAGCCGGCTGGGCAGCAGGCCGGGCAGGACCCTGTCTGGGCCTCAGGCGGTCGCCTGCACTCTGGGGCCTCGGTTCTGACCTGGAGCCGCTGGGGCAGAGAGGGCCCTGCCAGGCACTTCTGCTGCCGCCCCAGATGGGAACCTCCCACAAGGTGGGGGCGGTGGTGGAAGAAGGGCCTCCAGTGGCCCCTGAACTCCCAGAGGCCCCAGGCATGGAGAGCATGCCTGGTCTTCCTGTCCCCCCCTCCCAAAGCGGACTGTGCCGGCACCAGCCAGTGGTAAGGAACGTGCCCGCGGCCCCTGCCTCCCCGCGTCTCAGACTTGCTCCGCACACCCCCCTTCCTAAAGTGTGGCCTGCTTATGGGGGTGGCTGCAGGGCTGGGTGAGGGGCAGGGCGGAGAGGGGCAGAGGGCCTGTGTGACCCAAGGTCCGGGCAGGGACGGACTCAGCCTCCTGAGCCGAAAACAGATGCAAACAGTAGGACTTGAGAGGATTTGCTTCCATCTTTGGAAAATCTCTGTTGCATGTGCCTGTGGTTGGGCCTTTCACTCCTGCCCCCCAGCTGGGGGTCCTCCGCTGTGAGGGCTCTGACAGCGAGGAATCTGGGGTCCACCAATGGGCCCCGAGACCCTCCTGCTCCCCCCAGTCTCAGCTCAACCAGGACCAGGTGTTCTGCAGCGGAGACGGGCTATGGAAGGCACGGGCACCGCTGCCCCCTGCCCCCCGTTCCTGGAGGCTCCCCCACCTCCACCATCTACGCTGAGCCTCATGCCCCCAGCTTGGCCTGCCAAGTGGAGAGACACTGGGTCCCCAGCCTCCGCAATGTCTCCTTGAGTCCCCTGGGAAGGGCACAGTCGGCCAAAAGCTGAGAATGGATCCCCCGTGAGGCCCCAGACTCCCTGCCCCTGGCCTCAAGGGGCCGTGAGCACTGGCTGGCCAGCTCAGAGCCGCCACCGCATCCCTCGCAGCCCCCAGCGTGGCCCCGGGCCTTGTGCGGGGCCTCCCCCTCCTCTGCCTGCACTCCTCTCCCTCCTCACCGCACCTGCACGCTGATCTCCGCCCTCAACTCCAGACCCTGCCGTCCGGGCATGCCCTGCAGCTGTCCAGTGCCCAGTCCAGCCCCACTCCTGCTCCTCCCCAGGCACACACCCACCCCGAGACAGCAGGTCGCTTCTTTCCTTCGGGCTCTGAACCCTGCTGTTGGGCTGGACCCTTCTCTTCCCCCACACCCCATGTCCAAAATCCCCGTTAATGCCGTGGGTTCCATCTTTGAACCAGAAGCTGAGCCCTTGTCCCCACCGTCTGTTCTCGGTGAGCCCAGAAAAGCGTAGGTCCAGTCATGTTACTCCTCTCTTCAAGAACCTTCCGTAGCTCCCTACTTCATCCAGAATAAAACCCAGATTCCTAGAGGAGCCTGCACCGTGTGGCCTCTTGTTCTATTTCTGACCTCAGACCTTGCCCTGCCCTCCCCCTGCCGCCAGGAGGCCCCTCTGCTGTTCTTGCAGGCCCTCCTCTGCCACTCCGGTTCTTTCCACCGGAAGGAAGGCTCTTCCCCCGGTGCCCGTGGCCACCTCTCTGGCCACTTTCAGGTCTTGATCTAGCAGCCTCTTCCAGAAGCACCCAAATGACTCCCTAGCACCGTTTGCTGTGTTGTTTTTCCCTGTGGCATTCAGCACTTCTAACACGCTACGCGGTTTGCGTATCTATCTTGCTTGCCGTCTTCCCTGCTCAGGTGTAAACTCCACGTGGGCAGGGAGGGGTTTTGCCTGCGTCGTTCACACCATGATCTCACAGCCTCAGCAGGCCTGGCAAGAAGCAGACATTCCTTAGTGAATGTGTGGTCAGCTGTCAGGGGTCCTTGAGTGGGGCTGGGCCCTTGAAATCAGAGCATCCACATGGGCTCTGATGCCCACGGGGGCTGGCTGGGGCAGGAGCGAGCATGCCCCAAACCTGGGGTCAGGAAGCACCGCCTTGAATGGGATAATATGGCCCAGGGGCAGCTACCTCAAGCCCTATTTCCTTCCAGCAGAGGGTCTTCCTGAATACCCTTGGCAGTGTATGTCTGGTGAGGGAGCCCTGTCCTTCCACCTTGCCTGTACCAGCCCCTGAAGCCTGGAGGCCACGGGGCCTGGGCTTGGGCCCCCAGGGTCACGGTGGTCCAACACTCACATTGTCCTCCGACAGCTTGTCGATGGTCACCTTGGCCTCTAGCAGGTGGCTGTTGAGGGCAACAATCTCATGGCTCAGCGCTCGCTTCTCTTCCTCATAGTGCTGGCCCTGGGGCGAGGGGTCGGGGGGTATGGGAAGGAGCCAGTCAGGGGTCAGCCAAGGCCTGGGCCTCAAGTCCAGTTGCTCCATAGGCCTCCCGGGTGCCCTCTTGCAGTCGATAACGATGAGGTGTTTGCAAGGCCAAGGAAGGTGGGGTTAGGAGCACAGACCACCAGGTTCAAATCCACCTGTGTTCCAGCACGGACCAGCCAGACCGCCCTGGGCAAGTCACTGGCTCCCTGAGCCTCTTGCTCATCCACACCACGGGGACAGTAATGCCTACCTCCTGAGTCTGCACTCAGCACAAAGCCTGGCCCCTCTCCCTGCACCCCACCCCCTCCTGCCTTGAGCCTGTCCTCTTTCAGCCTCCACCTGAGCTCAGAGAGGCAAGGGCCCTTGTCCGGGGTCCCAAGCAGCGCTGTCTCTGCTCCGACAGACTCTAAGACAGCAGGTGTTGAAGGCCCATTTGTGATTTTCAGAAACAAAACAAGCCCGGAACCTACTAGAAGGAGAGGGAAGGTGCCAGATCCCGCCCGGCCCCGCCCTGACACACCAGCCATACAGGACCAGGAGGCCTCCAGCACCGTCCCCCAGGCGGCAGTGGGGTGGTGGCCCTCACCATGCGGTACAGCTTGTCCTCCAGTTCCTGGTTGATCCTCTGCAGCGCCATGTAGTTGCTCTGAATCCTGGAACAATGGGGTGGCTGCGGTGCCCGGCCCGACCCTCCCAGGACCCCTACAGCCACCCGGAGGGCAGGGCAGGGCTGAACACAGGCCTCCTGAGCCTGCCCACGGGTCCCACCCTGGTCTACCTGCTCCTCCGCACACAGCAAAGAGCGAATGTGGAGAGGCCTTTCCTGGGCCAGGGTCGAGGACCCCCTGGAGATGAAAAGGGAAGGCCTCTACTCCCAAGCGACTCTGTCCGGTCCTTGCTCAGAGTGTTTCACTCACATTTACTCACTCGGTCTCGAGGTTAGCAGGGCAGAGACTTAGGACTGGCCGCTCGGGGGGCCCCAGACTGAGTGCTGGAGACACATGCTGGCTGAAACCGGGCTCCCCGGGGGAAGAAAGGGGAAGGCGGGAGCAGGTGTTGGGTGGGAATCAGGAGCTGGGTTCCCACTACATGTGGCGTGCTGGTGGAAGAGGATTTGGGACCGCGTGCGTCCTCTCGACAACCTGGGTGCCGTGTCACTGTGCGCCCCCGCCCAGCCTTACCAGTGGGGAACTGAGGTGGAGGTGCTTCAAGCAGTAAGCGGCAGAGGCGAGACCTTAACCGAGGTCTGACTGCGAGGCCTAAGCTTGGTTCCCACGCAACTAGATGGGGGGAGGGCTCGCTCGGGGCGGGGGTGGGGGCTGGGACAAACGGCCCTCCTGGCAGATCCCGGCAGGGACAGCAGGAGCTTATGCGCCATCGGTGTTTAAAACAAACCAAGCCAAGGGCAGACTGTGTGTTCTCTCTGTATCTTCCTAAAGGCTGGAAAGTGTGTAAGAGGTAGGAAAATATCTTCAATATGCAGAACCAAGTTTTTAGAAAAGTTTGGTTTTTAAGGGAGTAACCACTCACGGTCCAGCACACCTTGCCCCACACTTCGCTTGCTGCCACGCTGCTCAAGGGAACGGTCCCTAAACACCGCTTCGTCTCCGGGGCTAGACATCGCTTTTCCTATCAGGGACCCAGGGGACGGGGGCTGGGGCCCCGGTGGGCCAGGAGGGGTCTGGAGATGGCTGCCCGTGTGTCATGCTGCTGTCCCGGCAAGAATATATGGGAGGAACAAACAGAGGATGGAGAGGTGCCTGGAAGAGCCTGTCCTGGCAGGACCTAGAGCCAGAGTCAAATCCCGACCCAGCCGCTCTTGGCACACGGAGCTTGCCCTCCCTGACCGTGGACTTGGCGTCGGTGAACGGGGTCCACAGCCCCCGGGGAAGGGGGGGGGCAGGCAGGGTTTCCCTGGCGGCCGCCCCCGGGCCCCGCCCCCCGCAGCCGGGCCCCGCCCCCCCCCCCGTACCTGCGCAGCTTCTCCGTGACCTTCTCGAGCTCCTCCTGCGCGCGCCGCAGCTCGATCTCCAGGTAGTGGCGCGTGGAGTCGAACTCGGTCTCGAGCTTCTCGAGCTTGTGCGTGGTGTAGGACAGCCGCTTGCGCAGCTCGCCCTTCTGCTCCTGCAGCGCGCTGCAACGACACGCGGCGGCGGGCCGGGCCGCGGCGCTGAGCGCGGGAAACGGAGCCCGAGCGGGCCAGCCGCCGCGCCGTGGGTGCGCAGCGTGTGCGCCCGGCCGCACGGACACACGCGAGGGCGCACGCGCGCGCACGCACCCAACACCCCTCCCCGGGCGGCTCCCAGCCCCTGGGCGGGGCGGGAGGTTAGAGAGTCGGTCCTTCAGCCTCCAGCGGCGCCCCGCCCTCAGGAAATCCCTGCGCAGCCCCCCCCCCGGGGGAGGGACCCTGGCCCCCGAAACTGGCGAGTGTTCGGGGCGGCTTAAAGGACCCTGGTTTGAGGAGCGCTCGTCAGCCCCCGGCTCTCCGACTCGGGGCCGCCCTCCGGATGGCACAGCTTGCAGGGGCCCCCGCTTTGGCTCCTGCATGGCGCCCGGCTGCAGAAGCTGAAGTCCGGCAGCCCTCTCGTCCCCGGATTGGCTGGGTGGCCTCCGGGCCGGGGAGAGGATGGGCTGTGCGCCCCATGCCCAGGCAGCCTCCGCCGCAGTGGCCAGCGAGCTGCGCGCAGCTTCGGCAACTCTGCAAAGCCCTGGCCTGCTCGCGCCCCCCTTCCTCCAGGAAGCCTTCCAGAGCCCCAGCCCCAGCTCTTGAGGCTCCATTTTCTCCACAGACCGTGGGCTTCTCTAGCACGCCAGGACGCTGAGCCCCCAGCCCCAGGAAACAGACACCCGATCATGGGCCACTGTCCGCATGCCCTCGTTTCTACAGTCAGGCCAAAGGCAGGAGGGGCAAGTATGGTGGCTGCGCCCAGTATGGTGACCGTGAACTCCACCCGGGCAAGGGCCACACCCTCCTGTGGACAGCCACCCCTACTCCCAAACACGCACTGACCTATGCACGGCCCCCTTTACAGGCTGAGCTCGAAGGGCCTCATCTCTAAGAGTGGGGCCAAGAGCGCTGACTTCCTGCAGGCCCGGGGCTGCCCGGCGGGTGCCGGGCACCAGGTGCGCCTGCTGGGTGTCAGGCAGGAGCAGAGCTAGGATTCCAGCTCTGTTCAGGACGCCCCTGGGCTCCGTAACCAGGAAGCCCACGCGGGGTGGTGCCGCCCACAGGTGAACTCCAGCCTGGCATCACCGGGTGGCCAGGGCCGCTGCTGTCACACAGGCCGCCACGGGCCCCCAGGCTGCCCACTATCAGGCCTCAGCTTCCCCCTGGAAAGACTGGACCGCCCGCATCTTGCCCTGGGGACACAAAGCCCAGGTTCTGGGAAAAATTCTGCCCAGAGAGGTTCCCCGGGTCCGAGGTGGGGGGCGGGGGGGCAAGCGGGCCCACTGTTTGCTGGAACAAGTGCACAGCCCCAGGGGACAATCTGGAGCCAACACCCCTTTGAATGGTCATTTCTGGTGCGTTTGCTGGGGGCCCGGGGAAGAGGACTAGAGACAGCACCCACTGGAGACTGTTGCAGGGGAGTGGGAGGGGAGTCCCCAGGTGTCCCGCTGAAAACCGCGGGAGGCAGGGCTCGGGAACCCTGACTCTGCCCAGAGATGTTGTGGGACCTTGAGCAAGAGCCCGTGTTCTCAGGACCTCCGAGACCCAAACCGGAGTCAGTGATCTAGGGAGCAGGCAGTCTCCTTCCGTCTCCGGCCCAGCGTGTAAGCCACTCATGTTACCATGGGCGCACACCCAACAGATCTCCATTAAATATTCCTGGATTCCTGCCCACGTCTACATCATTTTTTAAGAAATAAAAATAAAAAGTTGCCTACGTTTCGAGAACCTCAGAGAAGGGTGGGGCAGGTCCCCACGGGGGTCAGACTCCAAGGAGGAAGCAGAGCCTTAATCCAGGAGAGCCCTGCAGCACAGTGTCCACCGCTGCCCACGCAGGTCTGGCTGCCTCCTCCAGGCAGCATGCCGGACTGTCCCACCCTGCAGCTACAGATCCCAGATGGTCCTCCGCCCCAGCTCTTCTCCCCAGTGTGGTGGCGAGCTTCTTAGCTTCTTAGGGACTCTCCCATGTCAGCCAGGGCTCCCCCTGCAGGCACAATGTTGGGGGAGGGGGTGGGGCAGCAGCCCCTGAAGTCAATTGTCCCGTGGGGGCTGCAGGTCCACCCACAGTCCTCTGTCACAAGGTACAGGTGGGGTCTGCACCCTCGGGAAAAGATGAGAGCATCGTCCATCTACCTGTGTGACCACTTGAGTGGCCACCCCCTGCCACCCAGAGCCAGTGACCTTCCCTCCCAACCATGGCCACCCACCTGCAGCCACAGCACGGACCCTGCCATCATGCAGACCGCCCAGTCCTGATGTGACCCAGCCACACGTCCAACCCATACCAGACCGTCCTCCCTTCCTCTCCGGCCCCGCCGCACCCCGTTCCTGGCCCCTTGCAGCAGGGGGTAGGGCCAGTGCGGCCCCCACCCGGAGGAGCCTACCATCTGGACGGAACAGGTTCCGCGGTGAGACAAGCGTACAACAGCGCCGTGAGGTGGGCACCTGGTCAAGGCCTCCCCCTCACCAGGCGACCGCTTTGCTGGGCTGGCCTGTCCGAGCCTCGTGGCACCCAGCGGCCTTCCAGACATAACGGGGCGGATCTATCCCACCGACCCTCAGACACTACTCCCACCCGCCCCCGAGCCCTGCCCCGGCCAGGCCTGGGACCACAGCACCCCCAGCCCCGGACTCCCGCCCCTCCTGAGCCCCGGACACACCTCTGACCCCTCAATCTCAGCAGAGGCCCAGGCCCACGGCTGGAGTCCACCCCGTCTCTCCCCATCTCTGCCACTCGGGCTCCGTCCAGTCTGCAGAGCCCTCGGCTTTGCCCAGGCTGATCGTCAGGGCCCTGTTTGCCCCCAGCCCCTCGCTGCACATCTCAGGCTGAATCTCCTCCCCGCCCGGCCACACACGGAGCACCTCCCTGGCCCCACATGCTTCCATCTCCAGCCCCGGCCTCTCTCTGGCCCACTCGCCCACGTCCAGCCATCCACGGCCCACGGGCACCTGACACTCGGTGCATTCAATGCTGCCCCATCCCTGCCCTCTGCGGTCCCCACCCCCGAGAAGGGCACAGCTACCCTCAGTCCCCAGACTCCGAGTGGCCGTGGTGACCCCTCCTTGCCCCTTGCCCCTCACAGGTGGTCACTGAGTCCTGGTGATCAGCTACTCAGAAGCTTTGGACATGTCCCCTCCTCGGCCTGGTCCAGGAAGGTCCTGGGCTGGGCATCCGGGGGTCTGCGGTCACCTGGGGGGTGCCCCCATCGCTGCCACGGCTGCCCCCTCCCCGGGCATCAACCTGAGCCCTGCCTGACCTCTGCCTTGGTCTCCATGTCTGTAAAGCTGGGGTGTGGGCACCCACACACGGGGCGCTAGGGCCGTCGTGTGGTCCGTGTCCTGCCCCTGCTCATCAGAACCACCGGGAGATGATGCTAGAGGCCAGGGCCGTGTGGACGTGGGAATCTGGGGAGATTGCCCGGGGCCAGGGACCTCTGCTTCCCCCTGAGCAAGGAGTCGACTTAGGAGGCTCTGGCGTCTGGAAACAGCCCCTCAACAGAAGCACAGGGAGGGTGTGGGAGTCCTTTGTGACCAGACCAGCCAGTGCCAGGCCCTCGGTAGGGGCCACGCTCCCAGGCCGGGCGCTCAGGAAACCCTCCTCAGACTGTAGCCTGGTGAAGTCACCTTGCTTTGCCCTGGGTCTTGGTGAATCGAATCAGGACGTGCACCTAACCTGACAGAGTGTGTGGGGGTGAGGAGGTGTTTTCCAGTTCCTTCCTGGCCCGTGGGAAGCCCCTGGACGCGTGTTCCCGCCTCCCAGAGAAGAACGATGAGCTTAGGAGTGCAGGCCTCGTCCCAGGGCAGACCCCCCGCCCCACCCCCGCCTTCTACCAGGAGCCCTCCCTGGACACTCAGGGGAGGCTTGAGCCCCAGGACAGAGCCCTCAGCTAGGGCCAGGGGGTGCGGGCGGTGGGGCGTCGAGGGCCTTGGCTCTGAGAAGGATGGTGCAGGACGGTGTGGTGAGGCCATGCTGGGGGCCCTTCCCCATCGGTCTCGGGCTAGGTGACGCAGACAAGGGAGGGATGTCTGGGGACAGACGCAGAGACACCAAGGAACCGGGGAGACAACAGGTGTGTTACCTGTCCCAGAGCGAGGGCGAGGACCTGGCCAGCCGGCCCTGCAGGATGCGGGGCTGCCCGAGGCACGAGGGCACCCAGGGACTGCGCAGCCTGTGGGTGAAGAGGACAGAGCTGCTCAGCGTGGGGCTGGGGGCGGGGGCGGGGCCGCCATGGGCACAGACCGAGAGAGGGGGGTGTGGAACCCGCCCCCACCGGGCAGCAGAACTCCTTCTGGTCAGCAAGGTGTCAGGGTGCGGGTGTGGGAACCGGGGGCGGGGCAAGCCGGCGCACCTGCCGGCTCTGGGTGCCTGAGCCCCGCGGTGGTACTGTGTCCCACCACAGGCAGGCCTGCCTCGAGGTCTCAGCCTCAGAGAAGAGTCATGGGGGCAGGGTCCCCACAGCTCTGGGCTCCCATCTGGCAGGACCCATTGGCTGGAGATCCTAGGAGGCAAGGAGCGTGGAGGGACAGTTGACGCCAGGCCCCACCTGTGCTGGGTGGCTGTGATGGGCTCACACGTCTAGACAGGGGAGGGGCGTCCTGGGGGCAGAGGGACCTAGCAGAAGTTAGGGGTCCAGGGCAGGGGGGCGGAGAGTGGGACTGGGGGAATGGGGAGCGGATCGGCTGGATGGATGTGGGAGGGGACCCAGGTCTGCCCTGCCCTTCTTCGGTGCCACCCTGCGGGGGCCACCAGGACATTCATCAGCGCCCTAGCCAAGTCCGCTTGGGAGCGCTCTCCCCCACTGTCCCCCGCAGTCTCTCCAGGGACGCTCTGGTGGCCTCGCCGGCCCCAGAGCCAGAGTGGAGATCTGATGAGAGGATGCAGCCCCGGAAATTGGGCTTCCAAAAACCGCTTAGAGACACGGGTATTGAGAGAGCAGTATAATCCCATTTAAAAAGATCTGTATATCGACAGCCACGAAGAGTAAGGTAGGGAAAGAAGTGTTAGTGTTGTCATGGGTGGGTGGTGGGGCTCTGGGTAATTTGAAAATTTTCTTCTATACTTTCCAAGATTTGTCATATTTCCTATAGTGATGAGAAATCAGAAAAAAAATTTACTAAGGATCAAATTTTGCACCCCCCCCCCCAAAAAAAAGACTTGACAAGTCGAGGGGGAAGTGGGGAAGCTCTCAGCCCTGGGCTGTGCCCCGCACACTGGTCTCCACTTCCGGGAGCCCCTGTGTCCCCATCTGTAAGATGGGCTGCCCTTGACCCTGGTCTCCTGAGCTGGGGCCCCAGCACGCTGTGGAGGACGGGTGGTGGGCAGGGCACTGGCTGGGTCTCTGGGTGGATGGGACTTTGAAATTCCAGCCCCAGTGTCCACCCTTGGCCGATGACCCCAATGCCGCCAAGTGAACAGAGCAGGGGCGGGACGGGCCGGTGCCCTTGGGAGCGTCCAGAAACCGCCTGTCTGCCCTGGGTGCCTGGACCACAGCCCATCCTGTGGGAGTCCCCCTCCCGGCCCTCAGCCAGTCCTCACTCCACAGGGCCCCTCCGCAGGGGGGGCTCCTGGTGGGTGAGTTTTCAGAAGAGTAGCAGGAGGCTGAGGCCTGGGGGGAAACTGAGGCCCAGGGAAGGGGCAGGGCTTGCCTGGAGGCCCAGCGAGTAGGGGGCATGGCTGTGGCTTGACCCAGACACTGCTTCTGGTCACACACAGGGCATTTTTTTGCTGACAATACACTCTTGTTCTGACACAAAGGCTCATTCCCAGCCTGAGGCTGGGGAGTGCCCCATCCTGGAGATGAGAAAACGGGAGCCCAGAGAGGCTAAGCAACTCTCCCAAGATCACACAGCAAGCCTGGGGTGAGGAGGAGAGGAGACCCAGATCTGCTGGCCTCTCCTGGGGCTGCCACCCCCTTCCGGGGCATCTGTGCCGAAGGACAGGACGGCAGCGGGGAGGGAGGGCCACCCCACCCCCCCAACAGGCATGCCCAAGTGTTTAAGCGGAGAGACAGCGGAGGAGGGAATTACCTGCCTCCCAGTGGGCTCTCCTGGCCGGCTGCCGGCTGCCATCAGGGCCAGTGACTGCCCCAGTGGGGCCTGGCATGGCAGAGCCACGGCCCCTGTCACAGTGTCACCCCTCGCTGGGCCCGCAAAGCCACTTTCCCACCCTTGCTGGCTGAAGGGCCTGGTGACTGCTGGGCAGACAGATGGACAGAGGCTTTGCCCAGGCTGCCGAAGCCAACCTGCCCTGAGCCCCGGGGCCTTGGTGATCCCGGCTCCCCTCGTGGACAGGAAGTGTCCTCAGGGGGGGCACAATTGCCACCTGACCCTGTGAGATGGGCCTGGGAGGCACCTTGGACCCTGGGGGGCAGGCAGCTGGGAGGGGCAGGATGTCTGCGTGCTCAGGGAGCTGGTGGGGAGACCAGCCTGGCCAGCTCTGAGGGGCTGAGGGTCCGAGGGGATGGAGGTGGAGAAGGGGACACAGGGAGCGCCGGGCACTTCTCCCACCTCACCTCATCATCCCCCCATCATCCAGGTGGAGATGGCTGTGGCCACCTGTGGCTGCCTCTGACTGGCCCAGGGGAGGGAGGGGAGGAAGGCGCTTACAGCCACACCTGAGGCCCCCCTCCCCGCCACACACCAGGCCCCCTTCCTCCTCTCCCTGCGGGGAAAGGACCACAGCCCTCTCCATTCCTGTCTGATCCCCCAAATGCGGCCACACTCACACCTACCATCCAGGCAGTTGCCCATGCTGTTCCCTCTTCTGGAATGTCCTAGCTTCCCTTCTCTCAGTCCCCAGAGCCTCTTTTTTCTTGCGAGGCTCTGTGCAAATGCCACCTCTTCTGGGAAGCCTTCCTTGTTTCCTGCTCACTAAAGGTTCCCTCTCTTTCCTCCTCTGTCCCCAGGGGACTGAGGACTGCCTCCTGATGACCTTCCTCCATCCCTCAGGACCTCCTGGGGCCCGGGCCTGGGCCGTTTGCCTTCTCTGTTCCCCTTGATGTCTGTGGCACTGGGTGCCACGCTGGGCATGGGGAGGAAGGGCCTGTGAGCTCCGGGAGCCCTGGGGTGCCGGGAGGAAATCCGGCCCCGCTCCAAGGTGTTGACAAGGTTACTGGGTCGGGTGCACCTGGTGGGCCGGCGGCGGCGCCCGTCGTGGGGGGCTGAAGTCTTTGTGGGGATGAGGCGGGGCGGGCGGGAGGCCGACGGAGGGCGTGCTGGCTGAAGGAGCTGCGGCCTGCCCGGTGTCCCCGCGGCGCGCCCCCACAGGACAGCCTGTCTTCTCGGCTCGTGGCGCCCGGGCCCCACCCAGCAGTCATGCTCCAGCAACCCCAAACTGCTTGTCATTGCTCACATGCTGCAGGCAGCTTCTCATCCTGGTGACTTTGTCCCCGTGTCCCCTCTGCCCGGATCGCGCGCACTCCCTCCTGCTCCGGGTTAACTCCTCCACATCCAGGGCCTGGTGCCAGGGGGCCCCCCCGACCCCCCTGCTGCCCCAGCCCAGGCGGTCCCCGGGGCAGGGATCAGTCGCTGCTCGCAGGTGCGCAGCACACTACAGGGGTTGAGTCGGCTCCTGGGTGTCACTGAGCAGCGGTGCCTGGGGCTCCCGCACCCCCCACGCCCCGTTCCCCCAGCATTCCGGTCTCCCCCCAGTAGCCAGATGGCACGCCAGGAAACCCGGTCACACCATGTGCCACCTCTAGTCAAAATTCCCCCACGTGTGTCCATCCCAAGTCCCTGTCCCCCGGGACTCACCACTGCTCTGCCCTTCCCCGTGCTGGTCCCCTCCATCACCCTGAGCCCCTTCCTTCCCACCTCAGGGCCTTGGTCCTTGCTGCTCCCTCGGCCAGGGACATGCTCTCCCAACTCTTTCTGGGCCGCCCCTCCTCTCTCAGGCCCCGGTCCCTGGCACAGCCTGCCGTCCCCGCTCCGTCTCACTCCTGAGGGGGCAGCACCCTGCTTCCTTGCCTGCTATTCCGCGGGACTCGCCCTCCTCGTTCACCTGCCATCCTTAGCGCCCAGCCCAGCCCCTCCCAGCTGGGCCTCCGGGGGGCTCGTTGGGACCGCTGTGTGAAGCCCGCAGGATGTCCCGCTGGACCCGGGAGCGGGTCCCCGCAGAAGGCCTGGTGCCACGTGCCTTCCCCAGGAGGAGCCAGAGACAGTCCCTTCAGGGCCTCGGTGTCGTCTCTCCTGCCTCG
The DNA here is from genome assembly GCF_054177405.1 of Leptonychotes weddellii. Classification (NCBI taxonomy): domain Eukaryota; kingdom Metazoa; phylum Chordata; class Mammalia; order Carnivora; family Phocidae; genus Leptonychotes; species Leptonychotes weddellii. Next base: position 3,683,808 of record NC_138377.1, on the reverse strand, counting down.
AGCCCCTCTGGTGCCCCAGCCTGTGCCTGTGTTCAGTGGTCCCCACTTTCCTGCCGGTCCCAGAAGAGCCTTTCTCTGTTCCCGTAGGGAGCCCACCCTGGCTGGATCTCCCCCGAGGGGCAGGTGGGCATGAAGGGTCAACCAGCACCTCCAGAGCCTTCCGAGGGCCCACCTGCCCCAGGCGCGTGCATAAACCTGCTCGTCTAGTCTCAGACTACCCAGGGGGGAGGTGTGTACCACACCCATTTTACAGCTGGGGAAACTGAGATGCATGGCAATCAAGGAGTGGGGTGCCTCTGAGGTCACATGGGTTCAATGCCTGGCCAGCTGCTCTTCCCCTGACGTTGGGATGACAGATTTTAATGCAAACTGCAGTGCTCTGTAGTTTTCTTGGAAGCACCTCCCCTGCAGCGTGCTCACGAGGGGGCGCTGCCCACCCCCCCCCCCCCCCGCCGTGAGGGCCTGTGAGGGCTGCCTGTGGATGGCAACACTGCAGCCTAGTGAGCCCTCGGCAGCTGGGCAGACCTAGGGGTGCTCAGGGCTGGGACACGGCAGGTGACCTGGGCAAGTGGACAGAGCGGCTGCAAGTCACCCCCGAGCCTTTGCACACGCTGCCCCTCCCGCTCAGCACATCCCTTCCCGGCTCGTTGGTTCTTTGGTTCACCTCCTCCAGGAAGCCCTCCCAGACCTCCTGCTGGGTCAGAAGCCCTCTTTGCTATCCTGGGCCCAGTCTTACAAAGCAGGGGGTGCTGTCCGGGTGCAGGGGCTGTGTCTGCACCTCCTCCTCAGGGTCCCAGAGCCTGGTGCAGGGCCAGGTACGTGGCAGAGCCTGGTGGCCAGGCGCTGGAGGTGCCCACGGCCTCTGGGCAGCCCTGGTTTCAGCTGAGCTCCCAGCAGCCTTTTCAGGAAAGGCCCATAGGAGGCGGCCTGAGGACTCTGGCCCCCAAAGAGGAACAGAGGTAAGCAGCCGGGCTCTGGGGGCCTGCGGGGGGCTGGTGGGGGCAGAGCTAGCCCCCTCTCTGCGGGTCACCGCTGTCCACACGGGTCCTCATCACGTCTGCATTATAGACAAAGACCTGGCCCTGAGTGGCCACATGACCTGAAATGTCACGTGTGAGTCAGGCCAAACCCAGGCCTCCCCGCGCCCAGCTCGGGGCCCTGTTGACCCCCTCCAGCGACAAAGGCCTGTGGACAGATGGTGTGTCAGCCTCTGGAGGCCAGCTGGGAGAGGAGGCTGTCAGTGGCAGAGAACGCGGGTCCCCAGCACGTGGCTGGCACGTGGAAACGCACAACTGCAATGATGACCGGGGGTAGGGGGCACGTGGCGGGGGGCTTGCGCTCCAGGGCAGGGAGGGAGCGCCCGGACCAGCTCCCATGCCCACGGGGACGCCCCGCTGGCCTTCCCCAATGCCGCCTTCCTTCGGTGATCCCACTTCCGACACCCTGCTCTCTTCCCAGCTCACCACGGGGATGCCCGTCCCTCCACCACCCCCCCGCGGGCCTGGGCGCCGGGCGCCACTCTCCACATGCCCTCCCCGGCCTTCCTTTCATCGGGGCCAAACCCCAGCCTGGTGAAGGCCGCCTCTCCACGGACGGCAGGAAATCACGGAGCTGCGTGACGGGCTCCACTGTCTGCTCATCCGACACAATGATCTGGAATGTTCTCACATTCCCTGTCCGTTCCCTGTCCACCCCCTTCCCACCGCCTGGAAAACGACTTCACACCTTCTGCTCCCTGCTCAGCGCCCGCCCCACTCTTCCCAGCCGATCACCTCGCTTCCCTCTCCGCTGAGGAAACGAAGCCGCCCGAGGGAGCTCGCACAGATGTCCCCGCCAGGTGTAGCCACCTACCCGCATCTGCCCGACACCCGGCACCGCCCGCTGTTACTACAGACAGCCCGCCAGGCAGCCCCCCTCCCACTCCCGGCGCAGCTCAGCGACTCTCCCCTTGCTCCCCAAGCACCAGCCCCTCCCTCTCTTCCAGAGCATTCTCTCCGGCATACGAGAGAGTTACGACTCCCACATTGAGAACAACTTTCCCTTGACCCTCCAGGTACTGCCCCATTCCCTCCCTGCTCCATGGGAATGCTGTCCGTCCTCACTCCCAGCCTGTCAGGACCCACAAAGCCAAGGGCATGGCTGAGCCCTCCCTGGCCCACAAGCACCTCCTTCTCCTTCTCGAAGGTCTGGAGGCGAGAACATCCTGGCGGGGGCCAGGGTGCATCCCAGAGCCCAGGCCGGGGGGGAAGGGCTGACTAGGGGCTGGCCAGGGAGACGTGGGCAGAAGGCACCGAGTGCAGGTCAAGCGTCTGGTCCTTTCCCTCAGGGCACCAGGCTTGGGCTTGGGGCTGTCCCTCTGGTGCCTGAGCCGGCAAGGGGAACCGAAGGTGGCTGCCTCAGGCGGGGTGGGGCAAGCCACAGGGGCCCCAGGAAGTCCCCAGAACCCTTGGCTCTGTGAGGGCTCCTTGGGCACTCCTGCCCGACCCCCTCTTTCATAACACCCAGCTGGGCACCGTGGGTCATCTGCCCTTTCACTGGTCTCCTACTCTAGACTGGGGGGCCTGGAAGGCGGGACCATGAACACTTAGCCCCAGACCCCTCCCCTGCCCTGAGGCCATACCTGCCCTCCACCCAGAGTCGGTGTTCAGCGGGGGCACCCATGGGGAAATGGATGGATGGAATGACCATGGAGTTGGCGACGAGGGGCTCCCAAATTAACCTCCCAGCACCTGCCATCCCACCCTGGAGCCCCGGTGAGAAGGCACCACCATTCAATACTTCAATGATGGGGTTCATGACCACCTTTGGGACCCACGCTGACTTCCTAATTTGACCACCCCACCGGCCGGCTTGCCACGGCAAACAGACATGGGCACACATTAATTGGATCAGTGGGAGGGCCTGTTTTCCGGAATTCTGGGGATCATGAAAGTAATCAGAGCTGTGAGAGGCTTATCGGGGACCCCTACACTGTGGGGCATGGCCAGCCTGCCCCAACCCTGCGCTCCCTCCAAGCCCCGCCACTCTGGGCCCTTGGCTGGTCCCACCCTCCCCTCCCCTCCCCGTCTACCCCCGCCCCTGCACCTCTCCAGGCCCCGCAGGAGATGGTCTCCAGGAGGGCAAACCCCATCTGGAAGAAAAGGGGAGCTATGATGGTGGGCCGGAAGGAGCCCGCCTCTCTGGGCTTCAGGTTCAAAGCCCAAAGGGGCACTTGTGACCACCGTGACCTCCTCCGGGAAATGGCTCCCTGAGATGATCCCATTCAGTCAGTCAGTCACCCAGTGAGACCTACTGTGCGCCACTGGGGTGTCCTCACTGAATCCTCACCTCCCTGGGTGGGGGTGCCGCCCATCGGCAGACAAAGGAGTCATGGCCAAGGGCAAGGGCCTCTTCAAAGGGCACCAGCCTAGTACCAGCTCCTAGTAAGCACCTCTCCCAGGATGGCCTCCCTTCTCCAGGGCGGCCCCTCCAAACGTCACCGTGGGTCCCCCAGCCCTGGCCGCCACCCCTCCTGCCAGGACACTGAACACAGAGGCACAGCACCGGCCCCGGCAGAGCGCCCCCATGCGGTTGGCCATGAGGGACGTGGGAAGAGGAGCCGAGGACCCCAGGAGACCTGGCCCCACGTCCTGCTGCCTTCACCCGACAACCGTCTTGACTTCCCCATCTCAGGGAGTGGTGACTCCAGCAAGACGGACGTCTCACTGTCGCCCCGATGCGGGCCCCCTGACCGGCCCACTAGCCCCAGCACCTCAGGGGCCTGCAGAGGGACGGAAAAGGAGCAACTCTCAGAGGGCCAGGCAGTTAACAGGCAGAGCATTAACCACGTGCCAAGATTCATGGTAAAAATGTAATCCTGGAAACAACCTTCTAATGTAGGTGCTATTATTATTATGCCCACTCTACGGATGCAGGAACTGAGAATCGGAGAGGTTCAGAAACTTGTCCAAGCCACACAGCCAGGAAGTGACAGAGCTGGGATTTAAACCCAGGTGAGTCTACCTTCTTTATCGCATACTTCATCAGGGAGGCTTTCCAGGGGAGTAGGGACTCATATGTACTGTGAGGGTAGGAAACTCTGAAGGGAAGGACAGAAGAAAGAATAGTCTATGTGGAGGGTCTCTTTGTAGTGCCTTGAAACCCAAAGGGAGAAATCAAAGTGAGGTAGTCATTCACACCATAGTAAGAAGTAGCACTTAAGCCTTCCTCCATTAGGGTCAGGTTTAGAAGTAGGGCAGAGAGCCTTGGGGGACCCCACTTAGGGAGGGACTGGGCCTGCCGGGTGGGGTGGAGGAGACAAGAGGTGGAGAGTAGGCAGTCTGGGGGAAAGGGACAAGAAAACCCAATGACAATCCTGGAGGCCTCAGATGGGTCTCAGCAGGTGGCCAGTCCCCGGGAAACCTCTCCTTGAGTTGGCAGGTTTGAGACCACAATGCCAGCCAGTCCTTCAACCCTCAATGAACGCCCCAGAGAATGGGGCTGCCCTCCAGGGCAGGGGGTCTGCCCAGAGCAACTGTGCAGCAGGGGTACCCCAGGCCTGTGGGTAAGATGGCAGCCTATGCGTCCCCAAACCTGCTCTCCCCCTGCAGCTGTCCCCATCTCAGGTGACAACGGATGTTGTCAGATGTCCCCATCTCTATCCTTTGCTCAGGCCCAACACCCAGCAGTTGGTCTGGATGCTGCCTCCCCTTCCCTCACACCCCACACCCCGCCCGTCAGGAGACCCTGTCCGCTCTCCTCCCAAATACACCAGAACCCTCTGCCCACCTCCACCGCCACTGCCTGGGCGGTCAGAGCTGCCACCACGACTCTCCTGGTCCCTGCCCTGCCTTCCGTCCTGACCTCCCAGCTCTGCCCCCTCGCTCCACACAGACACGGCCACACCGTGGCTCTGCTCACAAGCGCTCAGCAGGCCCCACTCACCCCCAGCCTCCATCTGTCCCCTTCACCTCCCCGGCCTCCTCATCACTCTGCTCAGCTACTCTGGCCTGTCCCCACTTCTCATAGGTCAGCACCTTCCTCTGCACCTTGCACCTGCCGTTCCCTCGGCCTGGAGCTCTTTCCCCCACTCACGGGCCTGGTGACCCTTCACCTGCTCAGGCCTGCACCCAGGTATCACCTCCCCGGGGTGGGGGGCTTCCCAGGCTGTGCTGCCCCAACCCAACCCACTCACTGCCCTTCTGTTTGGGGGCATTTTTGGTCTCCATAGCACTGATCACTGTGATGCTTATTTGAAAAAGTTTTCTGTCTCCCCTAACTAGAGGAAGTTTTTGGTCCCTGCTGTATCCTCAGTGCCTATGACAGCCTCGAGCCAAGAGTGGGTGCTCAATAAATATTTGTCAAGCATGTAATCGATGAGCAAATTAAATCGACAGTGACAACCCAGAGGGCCAAGGCAGTGGAGCCTGCTGGGTGGGAGAAGGGGTCCCTGAGGGGAGTCTGGAGGGAGGCACGACAGGCCACCTCTGAGTGACCAGCCCGGGGAGCAGCCATGCGCGGGGCTAAAGGTGGCCTGGGTGCCACACAGGAGTTTGGGTCTTCTGGGGGGCCAGCAGGGATCTGGCTCTGTCAGAGGTGTGCCCTCGGCTCTGGGCTTCAGGAAGGGTGCTGGTGTGGCCCGGAAGAAGGGGCTACTGGAAGGGGGGGATGGGAAGCCTGCTTGTCTGACGGGACAGGTGTCATGGGCATCCACAGGTGAGTGGGCTGCACCATTTGGTCAAACACAGACAGGACTCTTCCAGCTGGGCACCGTCCTAATGCTTGGGGACGTAGCTCTGTGATCCTTCACTGCTGGGAGGGCAGGAGGCAGAGAATACCGGGAAGGTCAGAGCTCAGCCACCCCGTGAGGAAGAGTGCCCCACCTTCAGGCCCTGCCTCCACGTGCCCCTCTCCCACCTGCCCCCAGCCTCCTGCCCCTAATGGTCCCCCAGCCAGAAGCCCCCCGTCCCTGCTCCTCCTCATTTCAGTAGGGCCCCCAATCTCCTGTTGAGGTCAAATCCCTCCACCAGAGGCTCTCGCAGCTCTGAGGGCCTCCCAGGGGGTGATTCATGTTCTCTAACTGCTGGGCCAACCAAATACCCTTCAGGGGGTGATTTAAAAAAAAATAATAAAAAAACACTAGTCCCTGAGGGCCGAGGGGGTAGGGTGGGGGGCACAAGTGAGGGAGAGGCCCCCTCTCGAGCACTGTGAGGAGCGGGACGGCCACTGTTTGCCACAGTGCGGTCTCATCCAAAAGCATTTACTGAGCACCTACTACATGCCAGTTCTAAGCACTGGGGATCAGCAGTGGACTGCTGTTCTGGACACGGGTGGGGGGCGGAGACAGATAATAAACAAGATAAAGAAATAAAGTAAATCATTAGACAGCTGGAGATCGGGGTGGCCGGGAAAATCAAGGCAGAGGGGGGCAGGATGGGGGGTTGATATTATAAATGGAATGAGTGGTCAGGAAACCCCCCGTCTCCCTGACATCTGAAAAAGATGTGAAAGGAGGGAAGGCAGGAGTCATGTGGATATCTGGGGAAGAACATTCCAGATCGAAAGGAACAGCCTGTGCAAAGGCCCTGGGGCAGGAGCCTGTCCAATGTGTTTGAGGAAAGGCAAGGAGGCCAGGTGACTAGAGGGGAGAGTCATGGGAGAGGAGGTCAGTGGGATTTGACATTTCTGCCACGATCCGATGTCCGTCTCTATCTCCAGTATGTCAGGCTGGTGTTTCCCCACAGCGTCTCCAGCCTGGAGGGTGGCCACTGACAGGGGCAGAACCACAACAAACATCAGTCATCTGAGTGCATCAAAGAGCGTCGGCCCGAATATTGGGGTGTCCCTGTGCAAAAAGCTTTAATCCGAAAGGAAAAGCCGTAAACATTCAACAGAATTAAAAGTAAGAACTTGTGCTCATCAGAGGACCATTTCAAGGGCAAGTGGCCGCTGGGGGGGCGGGATTCGCACATGTGCGAGCAACCAGGACCAGGCCGAAGAACACCCACAAGCCGGTCAGACAGCCTGATGGGAAAACACACACAGAACTTACAGAAGAGGAACCCCCGATGAGCAGCAATCCAGGGGAGTGCAGTTAGCGCCACCCCAAGAAACAGCACCATGCCCCCCTCCCCGACGATGATGCCAAGATGCCAAGTGCCCGGCGGCCGTGGAGACCCAGGGCCCCCCAAGGACCCTGGGCTGGACTAGAAGAAGCACCCTGCCGAGCGTGGCCCCCTGCTTCTTCCTGACCATGCAGCTCTGCTCCAGGGCGTACCCCCAGGCATGCAGCACGTGGCCCCCAGAGCACCTGGGCGGAAGGTCCAGCAGCTCCGTCCACAGTGGCCCAGGCCGGAAGCCGCCCCCACTCCTCCAGCAGCGAAGAGAGGGACGGCAGTCACGTCACTCACACGTGCTGCCCCAAGACAGCCAGCTGTGGACCATCGCCACCCCCCCAGCACGCCAACACGATGTTTTAGTGAAAAAAGACCAGCCTTTGAAGTACAAGCTGGAAGACTCCGTGGATGTGAGGTTCTAGACCAGGCAAAAAACGACCTCTGTCAGTTAGGGATGCTCTCAGGTGGCCAAATGATGCAGAAAACAAAGAACTGCTTGTCACATACGCCAGGGCCCTCGAGGCCTCCCGGGAGCCGGAGGGAGCCGTGACTGGGGAGGGGTCTTGGGGCGTCCCTGGAGGGCCGGCAGCAGTCATCTTCTTGACCTGGGTGCTGGCCGTTCTAAACTTAATCTCTAAACTGCACAGATATTTATTCCCTTTTCTGCATGCTGGTCACAGTTCACAACTTTGAAAAATGCTAGTTGGGGGAGCGAGCGGGGTGGACGCACAGCGGGAAGAGCTCTGCTTTCCGGGGCACCTGCTCCGTGCCTGCAGCAGCTGACCCACTTTCCCACATCACAGAGGGGACGGGGCTTGCCCAAAGGCCTGCGGCAGACAAAGTGGCCACGGCAGGAGCGAAGGCAGAGGGGACCCTGTGCAGAGGAAGGCAGAGGAGTGGATTAATTTGGGGATTAGCTGCGGCGCCCCGCGCGCAGACAGCCAGCCGGGACTCGCTAATAGCCACAAATCCTGGAGTGTCACAGGAAGACTTGCGCAAGCTGTCAGCGGCAGGAGGGCTGAGGGAGCGAGGGCAGGGGGACCCAGGACGCCAGGTCAGAGGTGGCCGGACCTGGGGGAGCACGACCATGGGCCGGCCCCTGCGGGGCCCCCAGGTCAGAGGTGGCCCGACCTGGGGGAGCATGACCGCGGACCAGCCCCTGCACAGCGCTGGGGCTGGAAAAATCGAGGGGGCAGACCCAGGCTCTGCTAGAAGGGGCTCCCCTCCGGCGCACGCTGGAGGGCACTCCATCGACCTGCGCTCCCCACCCCCTCACCTGTTTCCCAAAACGCATCCCTGCTTCCTTGGGCCTCCCATGGCCTTTGGGCCTCTTGGGAGGTCTGTCCAGTCTATCTTCCTTGCAAACTATATTCATTCTTCAAGCCTTGGCTCAAGTATCCCCGCTTCCAGGAAGCCCTCCCTGATATTCCAAGCCAGTGTCCCTGGCCTGGGATCCCTGGGAAGATCTGTTGATGGGCCTGTGTCCCCCGCCTGCCCTGGAGGGTTGGCCTGGGTCTTACTCAGTCTCAGCGCCCGGTGCAGGACTCGGTACACAGACAGGGAACGAGTCCACTCAGGGGGTGGGAGAGTGAGGGGCAAGAGAGGCACAAAAGCCACAGAGAAAAGGTGACAGGGAGAACAAAGAGTTTGTCATGTGGACAAGAAGGCAGGTGGAAGGGCATTCTAGGCAGGAGAACAGCACAGGCCAAGGCAGAAAGGCCTGGCAGCTTATTTGGGACTGGGAAGGGGGACTTCAGTATGGGGTGGGTGGTGAGCAGAGGGAGTCGGTAGAGGAGCTGGGGCAAGGGGAACCCACAAAGGGAGCCACTGAGGGGCAAAGTGAGAGGGTCCTTTTGTTCACTCATCACATATTTCCTGGACCCTCCCACAAGCCAGGCTTGGTTCCAGACCCCACAGTGAGGATGGGATGTCGAGTACGGGATGGGGCAAAGGACCTGCCCTCCAGGAGCTCAGTTCAGACCCCCAGGCCCAGCTTGCAATGCGCAGAAATGCACTCTAGGGGCAGGAGGCGGGGCCCAGGCACAGGGTCATTCTCTGGACACCCCAAGACCCCTTCAGTTGGACCACAAATGCCTCTGCTCCTGCCTGGGGATCCCACCATAGTGTGGTTCAGATGCCCCATAGTGAACCTCCATCCGGGCCCCTGCTATGGGCCAGGTCTCAGGTGAGGCACATCATTCTCCCAACAGTCCTGCCAGGGCGGGGGGTGGGGCGGGGGGGTGATTAGGATATCCACTTCACAGATGAGAAAACCGAGGCCAGACACTGGATCTGTGGGACCCCAAGCCCCATGACCTACCCCTGTTGACCAACTTCCCCTACATCCCTCGGGACCTCTTGGTCCTGGACCCCCAGCACTAAATGCAGGACGGAACCCTACAGGGGCAGCCCCTGTATCAGCTGGGAAGGACGGGTCTGGAAAGGCCCTTGAGGTAGCTCTGAGAACACTAATGGGGGGAGAAGAAGAGGAGGGCAGGACCCTCCCCAGTTGTGGGATGCTATGCTGCGTGCATCCTGGCCCCATGGGATCCCCATTCCCACCAGCTCCAAAATCCTGCCTCGGCTGAAAGCCCAAGTGGCCCAGAGCAGCCCAGAAGCCCAGGCCCTGGCTACTGCCACTGGCCTTTGGGACTCGGCCCAGGGAAGCCCTCAGCCCATTTGGCAAAGCCATGCCTGATGCCCTTAGCGTCTCAGGCAGTGGATCTGCCCAGGTGGCTCACCTGGCTCACCAGCCCACCTGTGTCCTCTCTGTCCCCACTGCCCAGCACACAGGGGTGGGTGCTCAAGGCCTTGGCTGGGCATGGAGAGCGAGAGAAAGAGAAAGAGAACCACCCCCGTTCCCCAAGCTGGTCTTGGGGTGCCCCACGAATGCCACCTTGCTTTCAAGTCCCAGCTGAGTTAAGTAGTGTCCCCTTCTTCCTAGGGACCCATCCCAGGTGGGGAGACAGGTGAGATGACAGCCAAGGGGGGGAGGGGCAAGGGTACGGGGGAGGGCCCTGTCCTGAGGTCAGAGGCCTAAGCTCATCTGTGTGGCCAGAGCCAGGGCTGCTGCTCCTTGGGCCTCACTGGCCCCACCTGGACCTTGACCCTGACAAGGTGGATCTGACTGAACATCAGATTTGGAGTCTGAGCTCCTATGACCTAAGACACTGGACCCCTCCTCCCAGCCGGGGACAACTGTGTCCATGCCCTGTGGGACCCACAAGTGAGGGCTGCACTCCAGCTCAGTGGCCAGGAGATGGCCCTGCTCTGAACAGCCAGTCTGGGGCCTCTGTGTGAGCCCACCTGTCTCAGGCTGCTCGCTGGGCATTCCCAACTCACCCACAGCACTAAGGGCCAGCTGGGTCTCTTTCCCCTAGACCCTGGGGCATGTTCTGGAACAAGCCTGGGCTCTGCTAGGTCCCAGACTCTCAGGGAATGTGCGTCCTGGCTACCTAGCACGTTCCCCATGGATGCTGATTCTGGCCTTGGGAGGAGGGGCAGCCAGAGGGGGGAGGTCAAGAGACCCTCTGGACCTTGGGGATGGTGCTGAAACCCAGCAGTCAGAGCTGGGCCTGCTGCCCACACAACGCCTCAGCTCAGACTCCGGAAGGAAAACACGGGAGGGGTGTTCCCAAAGTGGGGGTCAGGGTGGCCAAGGGAAGTCGAGGAGGAAGTCGTGAATATTCACATCAGCTGATCCCTGGCCTGCCCCGAAGGGAGCCCGGTCCAGTCCACGATGGCTCAAAGTTTAGCACCCGGAGGGAGGCCGCAGGGGACACTCCCCAGACTCGCGGGATTCCCCCAAAATGGCTCCAAGACGCGCCCGCCTCACTGGCCAGCCGCGAGGACTCCATCCCCCACCCCCGCCCCCACGAGGCAGAAACTTAAAAGCTCAGAACCAGGCAACTGTCAGCTGGGGGCGGGGGGGGGGGGGACAAGCCGGCGCGGGGACCCAGCGCACAGCGGGCGCGGAAGCCCGGAGGGTCCCGGTGTGTGGGGGGGCAGTCGAGAGTCCGGGGCGGTGCACTGGGGAGTGGGGGGGCCGGCGCAGGCCCTCGCGGCGCACCCCCTCCCCCCGCCACGGCCGCCCCGGCCCGGGCCGAGGAGCCCCCGCGCGCGGGGTTCCCCATTGTCTCGCGGCGCGCACACACGCACCCCGCGGCGGCACACCGGCCCGCGCCAGCCCCGCCGAGGCGGCCCGGGCCCCGTGGCTGCGCCCGGGCGGAGCCCTCCCCGCCGCCCTCCCGAGCGCCCCCACCCCGACCCGGCCCCGCGAGCCGCGGCTCGGGAGCCGCTGCACTCACCTGAGTTTCTCCATGTCTGCGGCAGAGGCCTGCGAGAAACCAAACGAGAGGGTCAGCAGGCAGGAGGCGTGCGCTCCGCGGCCGCGCCGGGCGGAGCCGGGCACAGCGGGCACGGGCGGGCGCGGCGGCGGGGCGCCCCGCGCGGCTCTGTCGGCGGCAAGCCCGGCCCGCGCGCCCCCAGCCCCTGCCCCCGGCCGCGGTGCCCCGAGACTCAGGGGGGTGCGCCGGGCCGCGGCCGAGTAACAGGTGAGCCCGCCCGGGCCGCCGCGCTCCCCAGCACCGAGTTACGCCCCCCCCGGGGGGAGGAGAGAAGAGGGGACCGGCCCGGGGACTCGGGATGGCACGGCCCGGGGCGATCCCGGTCTCGCCCGAAGAAGGGGGACCCGGCCGGGCCCCGTTAACTCTCCCGCGGCCGCGGCCCCCGCCGCTCACCGCACCCCCCCCCCGCCCCGCCCGTTAACCCTTTCAGCTCCGCGCTCCCTCCCGGAGGAAGCCGAGCCCGGAATCGCAGAATCTCCTAGTCGGAGAATGTTCGAATCCGGGAATTGGGAGCCATACGGGATTGCAGAACACGACACTCACACGATCCGAGGGTGATGGCATTTGGGACCTCAGACTCCTCAATCAGAGACCCCGCTGCCCTCAGATTCTGGGGTTCCGGGCCTGGCTCGCCCCTCCCGGGCCCGAGGGATTAACCCTTGCGCGCCCGGCTCGCCGGCGGGGCTCCCTGCCGGGCTTGCGCAGACCCGCCCGCGCGCGGCTAGGAGACCCTCCCTGCCCAGCCCCGCACAGCCGGGCAGCCCCTCCGCGCGCCGGGCGGGGAGACCCACCCGCTGCCGTTAACCCTGCGGGCGCCGGCGAACCGTGGGGACCGCGAGCGGCCCGGGCGGGATCGCACTTCCTGCGCGGAGCGGGGGGCGCGGGGCGGGCTCTCCATCGCCCGGGAGAGGCCGCTCCCGGGGGCTTTCCCCCCGTCTTTCCGTGCCACGACTGGCACTAAAGGGGGACGGGGGCCTGAGCCCAGGGACCACGCGACACACCTGGGAAGACTGATGACTGCCCATCCCGGCCCCTCGCTCCGGGCGCCGCCGCCGCGTCCGCCGGGAGCGCGCTCCGCTCCGGTCCGGGCCCCACGCCGCCTCCCCCACCGCCCCGCCGGGCGAGGGCGCAGGCCGGCCAACAGCGCCGAGCTAGGAGGCCCGGCCCGGGGGCCTCGGCCAGGCTCCGCCGCCAACTCCCCGGGTGCTGGGGCAGGCCCTCCCGGGACTCCGCGGGCCTGTTTCCTCACCTGCGAGCGGGGGTTGGGCGCAGGGGGAGGCGGACGAAGCGCTCTGCTGCCCTTCAGCACCCGCGGGCTGCGGAGGGGCTGGGTGGGGGAAGGAATTTTAGAAGGAAGGATCCACCGGGGGCCCGGATTGGCCGCCAGACGCAACACTCACTCTAAAAGTTGTTGGGAGACCACGAGCCCAGACCCCCTCTAAATACCCTCCTCCCCTAGAGACAAAGAATTGGCCGCCAGGCCAGTGCCTCCCCCGAAAACCCCCTATATCCACCCCAGGCCCACCTTTCCCAGGTCCCCATCACCGAGCTCCGCACACTAGATCCCAGCATACAGCAGGCGCTCAATAAATACGGACAGTGCATGCCTAGATCCTACACCACTGTGGCTTGTCTTTTCCTGCCTCTTCTCTCTGGCTGTGAGTTCCAGGCGGGAGCCCTGTCCCTTCACCAGGGCACCCCCAGCACCCAGCAGGCCTGGCCTCCACAGGGCCCCGTGCAGGGTGGGAGGAGCCGTGCTTTCTCAAGGTCAGCTCCAACCAGGTTCATACCCAACCCCAAAAGTCCAAGTGTTCCTCCGTCCACCAACGCTTTCTCACACATTCCTTAGCTCTGGGAGAAGTTCTTGCGGTGGGAGGGGGCAGCCAATGAGGTGAGCCCTGCCCTCTGGGGGCTAATGGTTGAGAAAGGACACCCCTGCTCTTTCCTGGGAGCCCCCCTCACCGTCCCCATGCCTTAGCCTTACACGTTCAAGGCTCCATGGCTCCTAGGGGACAGCTCAGCAGGGAAGCAGTCACTCCCAATTTACAGACAAGGAAAGCAAAGGCCAGAGCTGAGCCCAGCAGGGCCTGGAACCCAGCCCTCAGAGAGAGGCCTTTTCCCCCCAAAGGCTAAGGACACCCCTCATATGTCTCCAGTGGTCTCAATCACTCACAGTGAATGACCTGCCAGGAAGTTTGTCTAAAATTAATAAGAATGTATTAAAATTTAATTTTAAAAATTGAGCATTAATTATGTATATTGAGTGTTTCAGCTCTTCTAAAAAGTCTGTCTGGGAATTTCGCCCCCAAGAAGGAATGTCAGGGGAGGCCACAGAGTTGCCCTGGTGGTGGGGGTGGGGGGGGGGCGGGCAGGGCAGGCAGGCTGAGGGGAAGGAGAGGGGCTCTAGCCCTGGCACCTTGGACCCCCTTCCTTCACTCCGCTACTCCAGACCCCGAAGCCTGGCTCTGACCTTTCCACGATGTCTCAAATTCTCCCCAGACCCACTGCCTGTGCCCTCATCCTTAAAGGTCGCCTCCTCCAAGCAGCCCTCCATGGAGACCCAGTGGAGTTGTTTGGTTTAGGTCTCCATACCAAATGCATAATCCCTGGGGCAGGGCCTTTTCCTGCCATGTCCCAGGGCTAGCCTAGCACCTCACCCAGGGTTCGGGAGCCTGGACACAGCTCTGGATGCACATGTGATGAGCATTCACAGCTGTATGTGGCTGGGGAGCAGGGTGAGCAGTGAGGCTAGCCCTGTGAGGAGGTGCTATGCTTTTGGCAATGGTCTTGGTGTTAGGGCCAGAGCCCCAGGTTCACGTGTTGACACTGCTATTCATAAGCACAAGATTTGGGAATATTCCTGAGATGCCCCTTTTACGGATGAGAAAAACAAGACCAGAGCCTGAAATGGGCTTATTCAAAGTCACCTAAAGTAAGCCAGGGCCTGCCTGGTGGGCTGGATAGAGGAGAAAGGGGGCACTGCCCGGGTCTCGGGCCGGAGGTGGTGCCTCCATTATAGGAGGAGGGCAGGGATGGTTGGGGACCATGAATATGAGGGGCCTGTGGGACGTCCAGAGTCCTCAGCGTGAAATGATGGGGCAGGAAATACCCTCAGGGCCCCTCTGGCCCCTCCGGGGACCTGCAGGCAAGTGGGATCCCAGCGCTCTTCTCTGGGGACTCCCATACTCATGGCCCCACGCCTCTTCCTGCAACACACTGTGACCTTGTCCGCTCCTGGTGGTCCAGCCCATCAGCCACCTTTATTTCCCTAAAACATCCCATGAGCCTTGCTTGTTGGCCCCTTGCCTCAGCCCACCTGCTCTCTGTCTTTGTCCCTGAATGCCATCCTCCTAGTGGCACCTGGGCACAGTGACTGGCACACAGGAAACACTCCCAAGAGGCGATGGAGGGAGGCAAGTCTGCCTAACCCTCCAGCCTCACCTCCAACCTGCCCCTCACTTGGCACACAGCGGCCACACTGGCCTCCTTGCTGGTCCCAAGCCCACCCAGCTGGCTCCTGCCTCAGGGCCTTTGCACTTCTTCCCTGCACCTGGAACGCTCTGCCCCAGATCTCGTGGGGCCAGTGCCTTCCTTCTCTGACGACCCGTCTGAAGTAGCTCCTTGCCCACCAAAAGACTTCTCATCTCGCCGGTCTCTTTGGACGCCTCCTTGGTCACTTGCCTCCCGCCCTGCCCCTGCCCTATAAACGACACCCCGACTGCAGGGCCCTCAGTTTCTGCCACTGTGTCTCTATCCCCAGGGCCTGGCACAGAGGGCCTTCAATGGCAAGTGGTGACACCAGAACCATTGCAGTTGGCCTTCTCCCCAGCCAGAGGCACCTGCTCTCCACCCTGAGCGCCTTCCTGCCCTCCTGGCTCCTATCACTCACTCACCTCCCCATGCCCCTCCCCCAGCTGAGTGGCACCTGAGCCCAACGGCACATATGCACAGAGTCCTGCTCAGGGAGCTCCTCTGAGGCTGTGGGTCCTCCCGCTCCATCCGCCCCCCTCCCCCCGCCAGCCAGTGACTCCTCCGCTGGACCATCTGGCCGGGTTGCGCTGCTGCCCATTCTACTCCAAGCCCTTCTGTTTCCCAACTACAGAGAGGAGGAACGAGAGTCCCTGTCTGGGAACGGGCCTGCTTGGTGCTGAGAGCCAGGTCTGGGACACAGGAAGACTGGCTTCTGGTCCCAGCTCTGCCTCACCATGTGACCCTGGGCCAGTCCCTGCCCTCCCTTGGGGCCGGGGACTGACCTCTCAGACCCCGACCCTAGTGCTCCACTCCTGGGGTCTCCGTAAATCCACTCGGGGCTCTGACTTCCTCAGTTTCCCCCTTATCTTGCTCCCCGACTTCCATCTCCAGGAGAGGAAACAAACTGAACAATGTGGAGGGGACACGGGGGGTTCGAATCCCAGGCGTGGCTACCACGGGGGTCACCCACCTCCTGCTGATGAAGACTCAGGCCTCCTACACAGCTGTGTGACCTCTGGCAAGTCTCTCAACCTCTCTGAGCTCAATCCCTCATCTAGGGAGCATGGAAAAGTTTTAAAGGACATTGCGACTGACAAGGTAGCCATGTGTAAGGGACTGTCTTGGGGCTAGAGCTCCTCTGGAGAGCCGGCCTTTTAAATTTAATCGTCTGGGGTGGACAGCCTTCGAGGATGTCTTCTTGCCTTCATTCAACAAACACGGACCGTGTGCCCTGTTCTAGGGGACTCAGCAGGGAAGGAGCCTGAGGAGCTTTGCGCCCTGATGGTGCAGATACCTCCGATTAGGCGGGATGTCAGCACATTGCCCCCGCCGCCCCCGTGTCTGATGTGAGGGAGGGAAGGCTGGGGCTGGAACTGGCCACAGGGAGGTCAAGATGAAGGGCGAGCAACGACGGCGAGTTGGTGGGAGCAGCAGGCTCTGGGCGTGGGGGGCCTGGTGGGTCTGGGAGCATCTGGTCACCCGTGGGGAGCAGGGGTGTGTGCCACGGGCCACGGTAAGGACTTGGGCTTCTGTCCTGAGTGGGTCGGGAGCCCCGCAGGGCCAAACAGAGGACTGTCCCTGGCACCGCTGCGTGGGGGACGCGCTGAAGGGTGAGCGCAGGGCCCCCGGCGTCCAGCCGGGGGCGCCAGCACCAATCCAGGCCTGTGGGGCCAGGGTGCAGGTGGGAGAGGTGCTCGCTGCTGGAAGGCGGTGGGGAGAAGATCGGGGCTCAGGTCCAGAGGTGACAGACGTCCCAGTAGGGACACGGCCAAGGGGGCGGGTGCACAGGTCCAGGGGATGTGAATCTGGGATCGGCCCGTGTAGACGCAGCACTAAAAGTCACAGGACTGGAGGAGCGCCAAGGGAGTGAGTGTGGGGCGCAAAGGTGCTACTTCAGGGTGCTGGGAGGGACGGAGCCCTCCAAGGACACTGAAAAGGAGCAAAGGGAGGTAGGACGAGAACGGGGTTTTCCAGGAGCAGGGGGGAGACCAGCACTCACAGACTGTGCCCTGGGTAAGAAGCTGGCTTCGCGTCCCTCAGCATCCCCCACAGGGCTGGCCTGTGCTGGGCACACAGCAGGTCACCTGCCCATACCTTCGCTGCAGGATCAAGGGGAGCTGTGTGCTCTCCCGTCCCTACTCGATGGAGGGGAGAGGGTGAGCGCTTGCCCAAGGTCCCTCCAGCAAGTTGGGGAGCTGAACACAGGCCCTGGCTTGGCAATGCTGTCCCCAGATGGGGCCAGGAGTGTCCTTCTCCCTGGGATTCCAGAGGCCTGGCCGCGTCTCACTCCCCACCCTGCCCGCCTCTATCCGGGCTCCATGAGTAGCCTCAGGCAGGGCCTCGGGTTCCCAGCTGAGTGCGGCTGCAAGCTGGCCTCCAGAGCTAAATCTGGCTTGCCAGCATGTTGTATTTGGCCTGCAAGAGGTTTTAAAAATTTTTTTAAAAACATTTGAGCCAACATTTAAAAATTGGGAGAGTTTACATTTTAAATTCCATATTTTTGGCTTCTACTGAAAATTTGCAAGATCTGGCAACTCCGGCCCACATTCCCACGTGGCAACAGTTGGGGAGCTGGGAAGCAGCTGCCCCCCCCTCAGAGGCACCTCGGGGGGCCCCCACTGGGGAGAGGCATCGTCCATACCTAACTCACCTGACAGCTTAGCTAGACTTGGGGAGACTGAGGCCTGGAAGGTGGAGTGACTGTCGGGGTCACTCAGTGGGAAAGCCCCTGGGACAGGATCTGGGGACCCCCAGGCCTGGCATCAGGAGTCTTGTCACAACCCCACCTGGGCAACCTCAGAGCCCCCAGCCTGCTTCTCCTTCCATGACCCTGGCCCTGGCCCTCCCGCTCCCTTCTTCTGACCTCAGGAATTGGCTGGCTCATGTCATTCATACTGTCATTCAGGCCTGTGGGCAGTGAGAGCTGCCTTTTTTGTGGCTTCATGTTCACTAGACAATGAAGGGGAGGACCAGGGTCACCCATGGCCACTCAGCCAGATGGGACAAAGCCTGGACTAAAATCTAGGTCCCTCCCCTGGTTTGTAGCTGTCCCCCCCACCCCCCAAGGTGTTAATGGTGAAACTCCAGGCATTATCTTCAAAAAAGGGCTTTCAGGTTAAGGACTGGAGGCCAGGGGTCTGCCCTGCGACCCTAAAGCTCCACCCCCAGCCTGGGGGGAGTTCTGGGGACACAGGCCTGTCCATGCTGGGAGGGCAGAGACACACAGCCGAAGGACCACCATCATGACCTTCATCACTATCATCATGCCAGGGACTGAACCTCTACTGTGTGCCAGGCATCTTTACCCACGACCTCTAACTCTCCTGCCGCCACACACCGGTACGGACATGGAGGGCTCCGCTGTTCTCTGAGTCCGCTCCTGGTCTGTGAAACAGGCCTGATCCCGGTGTCTCTCGGACCCACCTATTTTGAGTATTTGATGTGAGGCTGGAGCAGAGGGGACCCGGAGCAGATGCTCATCATGCCTTATTGGCCCTGGGGGTGCAGAGTGTGTAGGGCTGATGCCCCCCGCCCCCTCCCTGGGAAAGGACACTCCCCAGGCCTCAGGACGGAGCCCTGCCCCCAGGCACCCACTGCTGGGCCCCGCGGGTCCCTGCAGCCCTGTGCCGCCTGGCGGTCCTGGGAGGCACGTGCAAGGAGCCTTGAGACGCGGAATCCTCCAGAGGCCTGGGTGTCATGGGGCTCCCCCAGGGCCCAGTGTCCCCAGAGTGAGGGCTGCGCCATGTGCAGGACTGAGTGGCATACAGGCGGGGGTCCCACAGGGCCAGGCCCTTGTGGAGGAGGGCACCTGTTGGGTGCGTTCCCTGTGACAAGGCAAAAGAAGGATTATGATCATTCCTGCCTTTTCTTCATGACCAGGAAAACCGAAGCCCAGAGGGGGTGGGTGACCTGTCCAGATCACCCGCAGAGGATCCTTGCACCGAGTCTACCCGAAGCTGAGGACTCCAGGGCTGAGCCGCAGGGGAAGGCTGCCTAACTGGCCATACCGCTCCCAGCTCGCCCTGGAGAATGAGGCAGGTCCCGGGGGGGGGGGGAGGTGGGTAAGAGCGAGGAGCAGGGGGGCAGAGGGAGAGGTTATGACTGCCTGGGTCCAACCCTGGCTCCTCTGCCATGACCCGAGACTCAGTTTCCTCCTCTGGATGTTGGGAGCAGCACCAACCTCCCAGGGGTGCTTGGGATCACGAGTTAGAACAACACCCAGAATTTTGTCTTTAAAACAACCTCTCCCTGTAGGGAAGCCATCCTGGGAGGGTCCTGGTCACGAGCTCCGCCAACCTGGCCCTGCGGCCCCCACCTCGGTCCTGTGCCTGGAGAAGTCCTGATGGGGCTATGTCCTCAAGAGCCCATAAAGCCCCATCCTGGCCCCAGGGGACACAGATGGTTTGGGAGACAGAGGTCAGCACCAAGGTGGGGGTGCTGCTCTGCACACCCAGGTCCCTGGGACAGCTACGTGGGGCTCACGTTTTGCTGCCCATCGGTGAGGCCAAGGTGTCTGTGTGCCCAGGGGCGTGGGTGCAGAGATGCTGAGAAAGACACCTGCTCTGAGATTTGAAGACCTCGGTCCTAGCCCAGACTCCTCCCCCCATGTGACCTGGGGCAAGCGCCATCCCCTCAGAGCCTCAGTTTCCAATTCTGTAAAATGGGGGAATTAGTGAAGGACACAGATCCATCTGTCTGCCTGATAGGACAGTGACATACTACCTCACATGGAGGGGTCTGAGGTTCAAACATTCAAAGGGATAATCGTATGAAATCCTGTGGTAAAACATGGAGGCAAAAACTCATGCGCACTCGGGTCAGAACTATTCTGCCTGCCCCAAGCCAGAAATTTCACCTTAGAGATTCATTCTTTTGGTTCTTAAGGTCTTGCCTATTACAGATATGCTCAAAGGGGTGTGAGGAGGGAACTCGGAGAGGGTCAGCAAGGACTCACGGAGAAAGGACGCATGGAAGAAGGAGGGAGGGGACCACAGCAGACCTCTGCCTAGCTGCCGGCTGGAGGATGGGCTGAGGCTGAGACTCACCCGGCTTGGAGGCTTCCGGGGGGAGGCAGCTTGGCCTCCATGCTTGCCGCTGCCTATTCGAGAACCACTAGTCTCCACGGCCCGGCCTGAACCCGCTCTGCCGGCAGCCTCAGCTGAGGACAGCGGAGGGTTCAAGGCCAGGGTCTTCTCTGGGGCTGCAGCCCCTGTGAGGGGCTCCTGGGCAGGGCCTGGGCCTTGCTCCCCCGGGGAGGGCTCCGGGCTGCGGCCTCTGGGCCCCCGGAAGGCCTCCAGGGTCCCGGGGTCGAGCACTCGCACAGTGACTTCATCCAGGAACCTGGAGAAGGGCAGCCTGGCCTCCCGTCGGCGGCCCAGCCGGGCAAGGGGGCCTCTGGCCGTCAGGGGCTCTGGGGTGGACCGCAGGCCGGCTGATGCCTGTGTTTCTTCCTGGCCCGGCCGTGCCGCCCAGCTGGGGCAGCATGTCTGGCCCTCGGGGCTCCGGCCCAGAGTGGGACTTGGTTTGCGGCTTTGAAGGTCCTCTCTGCATGCTTCCTTCCTAGGGACTTCGGCCTGGGGCTCCAAGAAAGAGCTGTGGCCATCTTGCCCGGGGCTGCCAGGGTCCGGGCCCCATGCCTGGGAGTCGGCCCCCGAGAACATCCTCCTTAGTCAGTCCAAGGTCAAGCCTCTCCAAGTACCTCGTGGACCCCCACTTCTCTCCTCCCATGGGACTGGGATCCCCACACCCTCTTGGGGGGCGTTCAGGGCCATCCGTCCCTCATTGGCCAGAGTGATCAGCTGAATGCCTGCCTGCCCATCGATCCAGAGGGCACGTGGCAGGGGGGCTCCCACCCCCTAAATTGATTCTCACTAAGTGGGAGCTGGGCTTCAGGGCTTAGAAAGTGCTACAGAGAAGGTCATGTCCTGAGCTCTGTGTCTGTCTGGGGAGGAAGCCTGCACTGAATGAGCACCTGCTGTGTACGGGGTGGGGCGGGGCCTCAAGCACACCACTCATGTCTCTTCATCTCCTCTGGCCCGTGTGGTGTTGGGTGCATGGAGATGGAGAGACAGGCAGCACAGAGACAGCTGTGACAACTGCCACGACAGGGTGAGCACAGGGCCTGAAGAAGGGGAAATCAGAACATCATTGATCTGGCCAAATGGGAGGGAATGGTGGAGACTGCTGGTTGCCTACTGTTCTCTTATTCATCCTTAGTAAAGAACTCATTTTATTCCGGAAGCAAGATACTCAGCTAAAAGCCTGCATTTCTCAGGCTCCTTTGCAGCCAAGAGTAGTCAAGGAGATATAAACAGAAGTTATTGGGTGTGACTGCAGGCAGAGCTCCTTAAAAGGGATCAGACAGCTTGCATGTGCTTCTTTTGCTCCCACACCCCACCCTCCTGCTTCTTAACTGTGACATGGAAGTGATGGTTGGAGCTATTGCAGCTACATTGCACCATGAGGCAAACTTGTGGCAGAACCCATATATAAACGACGGAAGAGCAGAAAGACAAAAGGAACCTGAGTTCCTGATAGTTACTGAGTCATCACATCAGCTCTGGATCACCTGCCTTTGGTGCTTTAACTTGAGAGAAATAACCCCCTGTCTTATGTGAGCTGTAGTTACTTCCAGTTTCTGTCACTAGCAGCTGTGTGCAATTCCTCAACAATACACAGGGGATAAGGCAAGGAATAGTGGTTGATAATGCAATGAGGGAAGAGCCTTTGGCTCATGGGGCCCCAGGGTGTAATTAAATGGGGAGTAGAATGGAGGAGATTAACCCAGAGGAAAGGCCAGAGCCAGGCCTAGGCACTTTCTCCTTTGTGTGGAGGGAGATGTGCCTGCCTCCGGCATCTCAGGAAGATAGGAGGCAGGACTCCTTCCTGGGATGCACCTGCATGAGTCAAAGGAAGTCTCACTGGGGGGTGGCAGCCCCAGGCCCTTGGCTGGCCAATGCCTGGCCACTACCACCACCTGGGCTTCTGGTGCTGCTCAGAGCATGGCCTTGACTCTCCTTGGCAGTGCCAACTCATGGGTGTGAACCTGGGGCCCCTGCCCACTTGGTGGTGCCTAGATGTCTCATATCAAGTGCTAGGGACTCCTTCTTTTCTGGACTCAATTAGACACCTCTCTGATTGCCCCCACAGCATCTGTGACTGAATGTCTGAACAAATCCATGAGCTCAGCTCCACAGGAGCTGCCTGGACCCCTCCTTCTTCCTCTCCTCTCCCTCCCCCACCAACCAGCAGGCCCTGGCAATTCAGCTTCTCTCAGACCTCATGACATCCCTCTATCCCCAAAATCACCTTGCTGGTCCCAGGTGCCACCATGTCTCACCTGTACACCTGCAATTACCCTTTCCTGGGGCCCCTGACCCTATGCTGGTCCAGCTTGGTCCTTCCCACAAACATACCAGTATGAACTTTAAAATTAACAGACCAGATAACCAGACAATGTCACATGATCATATGCCCTGCAAGGCCCTGCCAGCCCAGTGTCTTCTCTAGAGATACCGAGGTGTCTTCTCTACCCTGAAGGGCCCCCTGGAACCTCCATCAAGTTCCTGACAATGCTAAGCTCTATCTAGTCTCAGGGCCTTTGCATGTGCTGTTCTCCCCGCCAGAATCACTCTCCTTCCCTCTCTCTTTCCCTCTGTCTCCTCACCTAACTCCCATTTAACTTCAGGGCCCGAGTCAACAGCCTGTCCCTTGCAGCCCCCAGATCAGATCAGGTCCCCTTGCAACAGCCTCTTGTCAACCCTGCTCTTCTCATAGCACAGCCCCCAACTGCAAAGGGTACATGTGCAATCATTTGTTTATTCTCTGTGTCCCCAGGAATGCAAGCTTTTCTCTGTCCTCACTCTCTACACAGGCCTAGGCACATAGTAAGTGCTCAATAAGTAGTTCTGGAGTGGACCCTTTCTGGGCTGAGAACTGGGGAGGAGAACAGGGGGGAGCAGGGATCTCAGGCTCTTAGAAAGCCAAGCATCCTTCCAGCCTTGCAGTCCCCTGATAGCCACTCCTTGATACCTGGATAGCCCCCTTGGCAGCAGCTGTCCAGCCCCTGACCCATGACCATCTCTGTGACCATCTCCATCACCACCACCATCTCCATTACCACCACCACCACCATCTCCATTACCACCACCATCACCATTTCCATCATTATCACCATCACCATCTCCATCACATCTCCATCACCATCACCAACTCCATTGCCATCGCCATCCCATCTCCATCACCATCACATCTCCATCACCATCCCCATCACCAACGCTATCCGCATCTCCATCACCACCACCACCACCACCTCCATCACGATCTCCATCTCCATCACCACCTCCATCACCATCACCATCCCCATCTCCAACACCATCCCCATCTCCATCACCATCACCATCCTCATCTCCATCATAATCTCGATCACCATCACCATCAATATCCATCTCCATCACCAACTCTGTCTCCTTCACCAAGTCCATCTCCATCACCATCCATCTCCATCTCCATCACCATCACATCTCCATCACCATCTCCAACACCATCCCCATTTCCATCACCAACTCTATCCCTATCTCCATCACCATCCCCATCACCATCTCCATATCCATCAACCATCTCCATCACCACCACCATCTCCATCACAATCTCCATGTCCATCACCATCCCCACCTTCATCACCATCACATCTCTATCCCCATCACCAACTCTATATCCATCACCATCATCCACTCCATCTCCATCTCCATTACCATCCCCATCAACATCACCACCACCATCTCCATCACCAACTCCGTCTCCATCACCAAGTCCATCTCCATCAGCATCCCCAACTCCGTCTCCATCATTGTCTCCATCACCATCTCCATCATCATCCTCATCTCCGTCACCATCACCATCACCAACTCTATATCCATCAACCATCACCATCTCCATCATTATCACCATCTCCATCACCAACTCCATCCCTATACTCATTACCATCCCCATCTCCATCAACATTACCATCTCCATCACCAACTCCATCTCCATCACCATCTCCATCACCATCCATCTCCATCAGCAACTCTGTTCCATCACCACCACCCTCACCACCACCATCTCCATTACCATCTCCATCACCATCACCACCACCATCTCCATCTCCATCACTTTCACCATCACCAACTTCATCTCCATCACCATCTCTGTCAACATCACTGTCTCCATCTCCATCACCATCACCATCCATCTCTACCACCATCTCCATCACCACCATCACCATCTCCATCAGCATGACCATCACCAACTCCATCTCCATCACCATCAACATCTCCATGTCCATCACCCCACCATCTCCATCACCATCTCCATCACCATGTCACCATCTCTATCACCATCACCATGTTCATCACCATCATCATTTTCATCACCACCACCATCACCATAACCCAACTCCATCACCATTACCATCTCCATCACATCACCATCTCCATCACCATCCCCTTCTCTACTATGACCACCATCATCTCCATCTCCATTACCATCATAAAGTCCATCACCATCAACACCATCTCCATCACCACCACCATCTCCATCACCTCAACATCAACATCTCCATCACCATCACCATCACCACCACCATCTCCTCAACATTAACATCAACATCTCCATCACCATCACCATCTCCACATCCATCACCGTCACCATCACCAGCAGGAGGTGGCAGACCTAAGGTCAAATCCCTCTCCAACACTCCCAAAAGGACTGTGGACAAGTCATGTCCCTTCTCTGTCACATGCAGATGGATGCCCCATTCAGGGACAGTTGTGGGAAGCGGTGTGAGAACACAGGTACTAGGCGCCTCTATCACAGAGCCTGGCATCTAGTAGGACCTCAGGACGCCTAAAACACAGAGCTCTAATGTGTCCCATTCCCTGTGTATGTGTGGTCACAGGAGTGTTCTAGGGACTCTGGCCAGCTGGTCCTCTGAGCTTCTCCTAGAGTTACCGGCTGCATCAGACAAGTTCCCGTTGTCATAACAACCCATGGGCTCCCTGCCGCCTGGGCCCGAGGCCCGAGAGGATGCTGCCGGCTGCCGAAGCTTGCATCCTGGGCCTGCTCACCTCTCAGCACTCCTGAAAGGGCTCCACAGCTCCTAGCTGGCGGCTCCTGCCTCTTGACTCATCTGCTGCAGTCCCACCTCCTGAGTCTCTACTGTGTGTCAAGCTCCGTGCTTATCGTGCACATGCATCATGGCCCAAATCCATATCCGGCCCTGTAAAGTGGGATGGCTGTGAACTCAGTTTCATGTAAAAGAAGCAGTCTCAGGGAGGCCAAGTGACTTGTCCAAGGTCCCATGGCTCTGACATTGAGACCCAGGAGGGGAACCCCCTAGGTCAAGTATTCACCCTATTTCCTCTCCAGCACCCCCTCAGCCCCTCCACCACTGCCTGGCCCCTCCTTGATCTCATGGGTGTGAAGCTCGCCTCTGTGAGCTTGGAGGGAGTAGGGACACAACTTCCCATTGCCTCTTGGGCTGGAGCAGGAAGACCTGGTTATAGGGTGCTGGTGGGACCCTACAGGATGGGCAGGGCATGCTGGGCACCCACTAAGGGTTCCAGACATCACCACACTTATTCTCACAGTAACCCTCTGAGCTAGGATTTGCTACCCCATTTGCTACCCCATTTCACAGAGAAGGACTTGGGTTCTGAGGAGAGGTCATTGGTCATTGGTCATTGGTCAACAACCATGGCTTGCCCTAGGCCAAGGACTGCAATAAACACTGGCAGGAGCGCAGTCCCCTTCCTGGGGCCTCCCTCATGCCAGTGCAGAAGTTTCTATTACTGTCACCCTTTCATGGATGAGGGCATGGAGGGTCTGCGAATTCTCATACTTGTACTTTTTAACCACCCTGTCTCGTTGCTTCTGGATATTTCCCCACTGGCCTGAGAATTCTAGAGGCCAGGGGTGCCTGGGTGGCTCAGTCCATTAAGTGTCCAACTCTTGGTTTCAGCTCAGGTCCTGATCTCATGAGTTGTGAGACTGAGCCTCATGTGGGGCTCTGAGCTCAGTAGGAGTCTGCTTGGAGAATTTCTCCCTCTTCCCCTCTCTCCCAAATAAATAAATACATAAATCTTTAAAAAACCAAAAACGAATCCTAGAGGGCAGCCACAGGCCTTAGTTCTCTTGAGTTCTCGTTACTTGTATCTCATATCCATGCATCCATCTGCCCATCCACGGATGCATCCATCCATTGACATGTGTCCATTTGTGCACTGATCCACACTTCCATGCCTGTATCCAAGCATTCATTAACATACAGTCAGGTACCTATCCATCCATTCTTCCTGCATCCATCAGTTCATTCCTATATCCACCATCTTATTGACAGTTGAGTACCCATCCATGTGTCCCAGCATCCAAGCACTGACTAATCCATTTAGTATCCATCCATTTTCTCATGCCTGTATCCATCTATCCTGGCATGTATTCCTGTATCCACCCATCCCTTAATCCATCTATCCATCTGTTGACATCTGTCCATCCATTTTAGATCCTTCCATCCATACTCCAATAGGACGTATGTCCTCTTCTGATCCTGGTACTCTCCCCTCTTACCCCCAACTCTGGACCCATGCTGCACCTGACACTCCACTACCCTCACGTGTTCAGCTGTGACTCAGCCTCGGACCTCACCTCCTGGGATTTGAGAAACTATTTATGGACTGTCTCCAAAACAGGACACGGATTCCTGGGCTACTCTCATTTCATTTCATTTCATTTCATTCCATTTCATTCATTCATTCGTCAACATCAAGTGCCTACAGGAGCAGGGGCACTCCTTCAGAGTGCTGTTGTGGGGATGATGCCTGAAACTGCTGATCCTGGGTTTGGCACACAGTAGTTGTTCAATAAATGGCTTGGATCGTGGGCCAGACTCTGTGCCCGAGTCCCTGCAAGTGAATGGGAGATGATCTAACAGACTGCTTGTGACTCACTTCCCACCCAGACCTGGAAATGTCTTGCATCCCACCTTAGCCCATGGAAAGTCGATCCCATAAGACAGGCTCCTGGCAGCCTTCACCCTCCTCCCTCAGCATTCCAGGTGCGAACAGCTCCAGGTTCTGAGGATCAGCAGAGCACAGAGCTATAAATATGAGCCTGCAGCTCAGGAGGGTCCTCCACCGAGGCACAGCCGCCCCTCGCCCAGCATCTTTGTGCTGAGCAGCCAGGAAGAAGCTGCATCTGCCACTGTGCTTGCTTTTCTGTGCCGCCCTGATTATAGTTAGAGTCGGGAAAATTAAGGGTTTTCGGGGACGCTGCCAGGGCCCTTGCTGCTGCCTCCCCGCCCTGCACGTCACAGATGCCAGGCAGAGCCGCCTCCATGGGCCACTTGCCCCAGCCAGCAGGGCCACGCCGGGCCTGGCTGGATAGCACACCACAGTTTACAAGGGGCTTTCTCCCACATCCCCTGGACCCCAGGGAACAGAAAGGGTCTTTGCTGTCATTGGTGGGTGGTGGAACTGGGGCCCAGTGAAGGGAAGCCATCTGTCCATGGCCCCTAGAGATGGAGGGCATGGGACCCCAGAAGGAGCCAGGCCCAGGGAGACCCTGCCCCACAGAGCCCCAAGTCCTTGACCCCTGCTGTGCACAGCGGGCGCCCGAGGCCCTGCAGGACCCATTTGCAGTTGCTCCTCATTCGGCCACCCCCACTCACTCCTGGGTGCCTACTCGCTCCCATCCCGCTGCTCAGGAGACTCCAGGAGGTCGCCCACGCTGTTCCTGCCCCAGAGGAACCACACTGGGGATGGGGTGGGGCACAGACGAGGAAGGAAACACCTCTAAATCAGGCAGGAAGCGGAAGCGCTAGGGCAGAAATTCCCATCCAACGCGCCGGGGTTCTGGGAGGGTGGGAGCGCCAGCTGAGCGGCCCTGGGCCTCAGTTTCCTCGCTTGTAAGTGAGGAGAACGTCAGCACCTGCCTTGCAGGTCCTGAACGAGACGGAGGGTCTTTGGGGCTGGCGCGCGCCCACGCACTGCAAACGCTCGGTGAACCGGCCTGGGGTCCAGCCTCCTTCCGGCCACTCGGCCTTTGGGGCGGCCTCCCCGAGCCGGGTCTGGCCCTGCCCCCTGACGCAGGACAGGACGAGGCCTGCCGGCACCCGGCCACCTGTCCCCTGGCCTCGCCGCGGGCCCCCGCCCCACCCTCCAGCCCGCCGCAGGGACGCGCGGGTCTGGGGGGCGATCGCCCGCAAACCGGACCCAGGCGCTCGGGCCGGCGGGGGGCGGGGAGGGGCAGAGCCGCGCGCGGAGGCCGAGTCCCCGCCCCGCCCCGAGACCGCCCGGTTCCCAGGAGTGGCCGGCCGGACCCCCCACCCCCACCCCCTTCCCGGGGCCAGCGAAACCTCCGCGGCGGGGCCCTGGCGCCCCGGCACCGGAGGGGGCGCCGCGGGCAGCGGAGACGAGGCTGGACAGGCGCTTCCCCCACCCCCGCCCCCCCTCCGGCCGGAGCGGGGGTGCGGAGCAGAGCCCGCCCCGGGCGTGGGTGGCGCCCGCCCCGCCCCCCCCGCCGGTGCCCGCGCCGCGCCCTCCCGGCTCGCAGGTACTCACCGCCCGGCGGAGCCGGCCCGGCCGGCGGCCGCCCGTCCACATGGCCCCGGGGCAGCCGCGCCGCTCGCCGCCGCCGCCGCCGCCGCGCTCGGGTCCCGCCGCCCTCCCCACCGAGGCCGAGCGCGCCGGGAGCCGGCGCGGCCGGGGCTCCCCCACCCCCCGGCTTCCCGCAGGGAGCGCCCGCCCCCCGCCCCCAGCCCGGCTCCCCGCCAGCCCGGGCCCCGCGCAGCCGCGGCTGATTCAGCGGCTCCCCCCTGCCGCGCAGGGCCGGGGCGCACTCGGGGGGCTCGGGGCCGGGCACCGGGCGCGGGGGTGCCGCGGGGGGCGCTGGAGCGGGGGAAGGAATGGCGGCGGGACAGGGAATGAATGAACGCGTGCGAGCATGAATGGCGGAGCGCATGAATGAATGAGTGCCTGGCGTGCGTGCAGGAGGAACGAATGAATGAGGAACGAATGCACGAGGGGAACGCCGAGGGAAAGAGTGAATGGGCCCTTAAAGCCGGGAGACCTTAGGTACTGACCTGTCTAACCCATTCATCCATGCATTCACTCAGTTCCCAACATTTATTGGACACCTACTGTATACCAGCCCTGCTCTAGGCCTGGGAACGCCGCAGGGAACGAAGCCAAATTCCTGAGCTCCTGGAGTTCACAGTTTACAAATGTAGAACCTGCGGGAGTGGGGGCGGGGTGGGGGGGGAAACGAAAGGCTTGACTCGGCCAAGCTCAGCTACCTCTTTCCGGGCCCTTACTCTACCGCACCCCCAGCCCGACCTCAGTGCGTCCCTTGGGTCACCACAGGTACCTCTCCCGCCTTCCTTCTCAGCCGAATCCAGACACCTGGGCCAGGGTAGCCAAGTGATGGGGGAGGAGCTTCCTTACTTCCTGAGCTCTCAGAAGGGAGACGTAGCCTCTGGAGGGTCAGTGTTGCTCCGGGAACCTCCAGGTGGAGCACCTCCTTCCCTGCCCCCAGCAGAGCCCCACGCTCGCCCAGTCCTGGCCCTGAGAAATCAGGGTGTGGGATGAACCACTCAACTCTCCCCACCTGAGACATTGGGACAGGGTGATTTTGACGGCCCAAGCCAGGCTGGAACCTCATCAAGAACCAGCCTCAGTTCTGAGGACATCAGAGCTCCCTGGGACTAATCTGCCAGCCCAGCCAGCCCAGCAGCAGCTAGCCTATGAACCCAGGAAGACGTCCCGGGGGGTGGGGGGAGGGCGAGCGGGGGCAGAAAGGATCCTGCGTGTTGGAAAGAGAGGTTACAAAGCATGTGCACTTTACTCCTGTCCTCCCTCAGGACCTATGGGCTCATAGTTTACACATGTTTATATCGTTCCCAAGCACATGGCAGATTAAAAATGCTGCCAATTAATACTTTATATATTTTTTCATTGTGGTAAAAAACACATAACATAATATTTTACCATTATAACTGCCTTTAAGTGCACAGTTCAGTGGCATGAAGCACACTCACATTGTTGTGCAACTGTCATCACTGTCAGTCTTGTATTTTATATGTCATATACTTCGCAGTTTCTACTCCGCTCAGTTAATTAGGGGAGTAGGTTGCTACATTCAGGCACAGGACAGCGCTGAGAAAAGGAACTGGCAGCAAGGGAAGCAAGGAAAACAATCCACAGGAGACAGGAAAGTAAAGGAGACGGGACAGCCAAGAGCCACTGGAGGCTTTGGTTTCTAGGCAAAGCCCCCTCTCCTCTGCCCCAGGCCCCAGGGACATTTTTGGATAACACACAGGGGAAGGGAGGTTCAGGGAGCTTTCCAAACCCCCAGGACATCAGGGATGCCCTTTTGCCTCTGGGCTCAGAGGGTCAGGACAAAAGGAAAGGTGGCAGTTTGGAGTGGGCTGAGTCCCTGCTTCAGGCTCTCTGTGGGACTGGGGTCTTTGTTTGGGGCCTTGGTCTCCCCATCATGAGTGGGGGCCGGCTCTGTGATCTCCACTCCTGCCCTCTTGGATCCTGACCATTCAGGCCGCACAGACGAGTGGAGCCCAGCCTGCTAATCCCCCACCTGCCAGCCCTAATGTCCCTGCCCTCCCCGGGCTCCCAGGGGACAACAGTCACGGTGGAATGTGGATGGAGTGTACACGCAGGGCTCTACCACATTTCCTCCCCAGACACTGGTCCTGTTCAGATGGTGCCAGAACGTTCGCCACTCGCCACCCGCCCTGGCTCGGCTGCTGCGAACGCTGCAGATGGCTGGGGAGGCGGAGGAGGGGCAGGGAGGGGTGGGGGCGGCCCAGCCTCAGCTCAGGCAGCTTGCACACTTGAGCTTGGGCCTGCCTGGGAGGGCCCAGGAGAGCCCCTCCCTCACACTGCCCCGCCTCTGCCTCCGTCCGCACCCTGCCAGCCCTCTCTTCCCTCCTCTCCCCCAGTTCACAGTGAGGGGAAGGAGAGAAGGAAGCCGGCTCAGGCTGGGGGTCTCAGTTAATCCCTGTAAAGCCCTTGTGGGGGAGGTGGCACTAGCCTCCTTTGGCAGATGAGGAAACTGAGGCTCAGAGAGGCAAAATCCCCTGCCTGAGGCCACTTTAGCAAATAGGGACTGAGCTGGGATTTGAATACCCTCGTCAATCTGGTCTGGTGGTCACCCCCATTCACGTTTTGTCTCCCACCAGACCCACCTCCATGTGTCTCTGAGAACACCCAGGGGCGCAACCTGAAGATCCTTGCCAGATGGGCTGGTCTGTAGAGGCCTCTGCAGCCTGTGCAGCCAGCCAGAGCCTAGAGCACTGGCAGCAGTCAGGCAGGCTTCCTGGAGGAGGTGGAGTTTTAGCTGCAGGTGGGAGGAAGTGATAAAAGTGGCTGGCCTATAAAAACCATACCTTGGGGGGGCGCCTGGGTGGCTCAGTCGATTAAGCGGCTGCCTTCAGCTCAGGTCATGATCCTGGAGTCCAGGGATCGAGTCCCACATCGGGCTCCCTGCTCAGCGGGGGGTCTGCTTCTCCCTCTGACCCTCCCCTCTCTCATGCTCTCTGTCTCATTCTCTCTCTCAAATAAATAAATAAAATCTTTAAAAAAAAAAAAAAAAACCATACCTTGGGGCTTGTAGGTCTCTTGTCCACATTGCTTCCGGCCCTCATTTGGGCTTCTGTTGATCACCCTGGCCACAATCCCCACCCCCATCTCTCAATCCCATTCCCCGGTTTTATTTTCTTCACTGTTCTAACTACTCTCCAGTGTTATCTGACGTATTTGTTTAGGTGTGTACACCGATCTCCCCAGCTGGAGACTGAGCTCCTACATGGGGGAGGTGGGGGGTGGGGGAGAGTGAACAAATGATCACAGAATTGATGGAGGGAGGGAGAACCAGAGGAGGCTGGCCCAACGACGCCAGGCTTCTGGTCCCAGTGGCTGAGTGGAGGAGGGAAGGCAGCAGGTAGGGGTCACTGAGAACGAGGCTCCCGCAGACACCCCTCCCAGCCCCTCGGACTCCAAAGCTGGCCAGTCCTGCTGACCAGGCCTCAGCCTTCCTTTCCCTGCCGCCTCCCTCAGGCTGGAGTTGGAGAAGGTTCTAGGCACATGAGCTCAGGAGACCCCGGGTAGTTGAGGAGCCAGTTCACTCCACGCCCCCCGAAGATGCTATAACTTACGCTCCAGGCCCCCCTGCAGGACCAGGGCTGGACTTCTCCCACATGACCCCTGCCCCATCCTGCTGCCCCCCATCCCTCACCTGTTTCTCCTGGGAGCGCTTTCGGAAAAATCGAGGACTCAGTGTCAGCTTCTGGATGACAATCTAAGACAGAAACAAAAGGACAAAAGGGTCCCCATTTTGCTAATAGAGAAATAGGGGAGTCAAAGCCCTGAAGTAAGGGCTCACCACAGAGCTCTGATCCCCCTCCCCACGGTGAAGTGGGTGTCACCGCCCAACACTTTCCTTCTCTGCCACATAGTGGGCCCTGCAGGTGGGGCTGGCCCTGGCTCCACATGCCTCCTCAAAACCTGCCGGGACCCATCACCCAGAGCTGAGGCACCTGAAGTCGAGACAGATGTTAGCTGAATGAATGAAGGAACGAATGAATGCTGGAGGATGAACCTCCTTGTGATGGAGAGCCTCGTTGCCTACTCCCTGATACCTCCCATCTGGTACTCAAGGCCTTCCATGGGCTTCCCTGAGTCTCTGACATGTCTCTACTCTTGACAGATGCTGAGGCCCTTCTGCCCCGTCATGTCCCTTCCAGACTACCCTCCACCCCAATGACCCCCAGGCATGCCCACTCAGCCTCTCTTCCTCTCGTCCCTGCTCAGACCAGGAGGCAACACTCCAGTAAAATAGAGGCTCATGGGAATGGGCTCTGGGCCCCTGGAATGGAAGGGTGTGCCCAGGGAGAAGGGTCTGTACGAGGCCCCTCTGCCCAGACTGCCATTTCCTGGCCCTCAGGACACGCGGATTTCATCAGTGCAACTTGCAGTTGCTCTGAATCGTCCAGACGGTGGTTGGTCGTGGATGCCCCCCCGTGGCTGTCCCCCAGGACAGTGCCAGTCAGCACACAGGGGGCCTGTAATTCCCCGAGATGTCCAAATGGCCAGGGGTCAGGCATCTGGCTCTGGCCGCATCTACCACCAATGTCCCTCTCTGAGCTCTGTGTCTTCATCTGCAGAATGGGAACCTGCCACCCTCCTGTCTTCTCACCTGACGGTTCGGAAACTCTTCACCGTGAGCCAAGGGACACAGCCCTGTCCCGGAGTTTGCAGTCTTGGTGCCAGGGCCAAATAACCGGGGCACCCCAGGGCTGGGAGCGAGGCCGCAGCGGGGCTGAGCCAGCTGCCCTCCTTGAAGCCTGGGCAACAGAGGTGGCCACCAATTTTCCCCACTCCACTGGGCAGGAAAATTATTTCTGCTGATTCCTCTGCGTTCCAGCTGGTTCCCATGCCTTCAGGAGATCCAGAGGCTGCTCTGAGCCGTGGCCGCAGCCAACTTTAAGTCGCGCAGCGGGCAGGGACAGCGCTCTGGCCGAGGTGGAGGGCGGGAGGCAGGAGCAGCTGGGGCGGCCGGACCCTCGGGCCTCTCAAGCTCCTGTTCCCTGGGCTCTGCCCTGGTGACCCCCAAACCAGGGCGGTGGACCCACTCTGGCTTTCCCACCTAAAAAGCAAGGGACCAGAAAGAAAAGTGCACTAAGCCACTAACACCTGTGTCCTCTGTCGCTGATCCTTCCAGCAGCCCTGTGAGGATGGGAGTCGCAGCCGCCTGCGAGGGGGAAACTGAGGCATGGGGATTAGGCGATCGTGCTCAGGAAGTAGAGGCTGGGATCTGAACCCAGATTTGTCTGCCACAATGTCTGAGCTCTTTGCCCACAGCCAGTGGCCTCACTTGACCAGAAACAGGGCCAGCCAAGAGGAGGAGCCTGGAGGTGACGCGATGGAGACATAGACAGTCCCTGTGTGGGAGGGGCCAGAACTGAGCGTCCACCTCGAGGGGGTCAGGCTCAGGGAGGACACAGCCAAATCCCCCCACCCGAGAGTGCTGGGAGAGTGGTGCCAGAGCCGAGGTCCCTGAGCCCGGGGTGCCCCTCAGGGGCCAGTGGGGCCCGTGACTGGCGTGGCCAGTAGGGTGACTGACCCAGTTTTCCTGAGACTGACAGGGTCCCAGGACAAGGGGTTTTCAGCTTTAAAATGGGACAATCCTGGGCAAACCAGGATAAGCTGGTCACCCCAGGCAGGATAAAGAACATTTGATGGTTCAAGGCAAAAGTTCAATTGAGACGTAGTGAGGGGCTCCAGCACAAGGGGGACCAAATCAGGGAGGGCTTCACCTGTGGAAGCGTTTGGCTGGGAGGGAGGTCAGGTTGGTATTTTTTAAGATGGCCAGTTCCAGGGTTCAGCCAGGACCTGAGTACACTCCTGAGGGGCTTGGGGGCTTTTACTGGTGGAACTGCCCCTCTGGGACCCAGTCCTGGACCCTGCTCCTCCTCCAGGTGGCCTCGCCCAGACTTGAGGACAGGACTCAGGGCCGTCTGCCGTCTGGACATCTACTCCTGTACTCTGTCACTTCCTGCCCGTCTCTGGCCAAACAAGCACCCCTGGGCCGGGGGGCGCCGGGGGAAGGGCAGAGAGAGTGCTGGCTCTGGAAACAAAGGGGGCAAATCTGAATTCAGTCCTTGCTGGGCTGGAGGGCAGGGGCCACACAGGCTCCCAGACTCTGGCCTGCGCCCCCGGGACCCCGTGCTCAGTCCCCAGGGGGTGCTAGCCCTGAGACAGCTCTCTTGGAGGAATTCGGCGTGTCCCGTGTGTGCTGCCCCCTCCCCTTAACAGGTGCAGGCTGGCAGCGAGGCATAGCCCAGTGCTGACCTTCCCCAGCGTCCCCAGCGTGACTGAGTCCTGGGAACTGTGTGGAAGAAGTCGTCGAGAGGGATCCCTTTTGCTGTTTTGTACAGCTTTATTGAGGCACAAGAATGTACTGTAAAAGCTCAATTTATGCGATGTGCACAATTCGATAAGTTTTGACATACGCGTACACTCGTGAAACCATCACCACAATCAAGATTGAGAATGTTTCCATCAACCTCAAATGCTTCCTTAAGCCTCTTTGAAAACCACCTGTCACTTTACCCCGTCCTCAGGCAACCTCCGATGGGCTTTCTACCAGTGTAGGTTAAGTTGCATTTTCTACAGTTTTCTATCAGTGGAATCATGTTTCTTTCTCTCTCTCTTTCGGGAGTGCGGCGGCTTCTTCCACTCAACATGGTAGTTGACTCCTTTCTATGATTGAGCCATAGTCCAGAATATGCTCTGATTTGTTTATCCATTCACCTATTCACGGACATTTGGGTTTTCCCACTCTTTGGTAATGATAAGCGAAGCTGCTATGAACATTTGTGTCCGAGTCTTTGTGTAGACATATTGCTTTAATTTGTTCGAGTGGAATGGCTTGATCCTATGGTAGGTGTATCTCTAACTTATTAGAAGTGGCCACGCTGTTTTCAAAGGGATCGTACCATTTTACGTTCCCGTTAGTGAAGCATGAGAGACCCAGTTGTTCCATATCCTTGCCAACACTTGGCATGGTCAATCTTTTTAATTTTAGCCACTCATAATAGGTGTGTAGTGATATCTCTTTGTGGTTTCCATTCTCGTTTTCCTAATGACTGATGATGTTAAGATTGTCTTTTTTTTTTAAGATTTTATTTATTTATTTGACAGAGAGAGAGCACAAGCAGGGGGAGCGGCAGAGGGAGAAGCAGGCTCCCTGCAGAGCAGGGAGCCCATGTGGGGCTCGATCCCAGGACCCTGGGATCATGACCTAAGCCAAAGGCAGATGCTTCACCAACTGAGCCACCCAGGCTCTGTCACACATTCATTTTATTAGCCTTTTTGTAAGTTCCTTAGAAGTTTTTACAGAGATGACTATGCCCTCTGCGTGGAAGAACAGTTTTTCTTTTTTCTTTACCAGCTATATAACTTTCATTTTGTTTTGTTTTGCTTTCTTGCCTTGTTGCATTGTCTGGGACCTCCACTGCAATGCTGAATAGGAGTGGAGAGACGTCCTTACCTTGTTATGTGCCTTAGGGGCCAAGCATTGAATCTTTCACCTTTAAGTGTAACTTCCTATAAAGTTTTTCTTAGAGGCCCTTTGTCAGATTAAGAAAGTTCCCTTCTGTTCTTAATTTACTGTGCCTTTATTAGGAATGGAAACTGAATTTTGTAAAAAAAACAAACAACTGCATCTATTGAGATGATCATATGTTTTGTTTCTTTTCTTTTTTGGCTGTTAATATGCTGAATCACACTGATTGATATTCAAATGTGAAACCAATCTCATATTGCTGGGATAAACCTCACTGTGACATGATGGCATTCTTTTTATATTTTGTCAGAGATAATTTGCAGATATTTTGTTAAGAATTTTTTGTGTATGTTCAGGAGGAGTATTGGTCTGTAGTCTCTTCTATAATGTTGCTGTATGGTTTCAGTAGCAGGGTAATGCTGGCCTCAAAAGATGAGCTGGAAGGTTCCCTTTTCTTCCATTTTTTGAAAGAGTTTCTTTAGAATGGGTATTATTTCTTCCTTAAGTGTTTGGTAGAATTTGGTAGAAGCAAGATGAGTCTAGAATATTCTTAATAGAAGGTTTTTTTTTTTTTTTTTAAGTCTTATTTATTTATTTTAGAAGGGGGAAGCGGAGCCCAACGGGGTGTGGGGCTCGATCCCAGGACTCTGAGATCACGACCTAAGCTGAAACCAAGAGTCAGACACACCCAACCGACTGCACCACTGAGGTGTCCCTCTTTACGGAAGGTTTCTAACTACATATGCAACTTATTTAATGGACAAGGGGCTATGCAGATATCTATTTATTCTTGAAATAGCTTCAATAGATTATATCCTCCAGAAAATTTGTCCAGTTCACCTAAGTTGTTGAATTTCTTGGCGTAAAGTTGTTCAAAATATTCACTTGTTAGCTTTTCAATGTCTGTAGGATCCATGGTGATGTCCCCTCTGCTGTCCCTGATACTGGTAATGTATTTTTTTTTTTCTCTCTCTCTTCTTTTTCCTGATCAGTCTGGTTGGAGGTTTATCAATTTTATTGACTTCTTAAAGAATCATCTTTTGGTTTCAGTGATTTTTCTATTGTTTTAGTGTTTTCTATTTCATTGATTTCTGCTCTTTATAACTTCCTTTCTCCTGCTCCCTTTGGGTTTTTCCCTTCTTTTCTCTAGTTCCTTAAGATGAAAACGGAGGTCATTGAGACCTTTCCTCTTTTATAATATAAGAAGCATTTAGTGCTATAACATTTCCTCCAACCACTGATAACTTCATCCCACACATTTTTATAGGCTGTGTTTTCACTGTATTCAGCTTGAAGTATTTTCTAATTTCTGCTGTGATTTCTTCTTTGACCCATGGTTTACTTAGGAGTGTGTTGTTTAGTGTCCAAATGTTTGGTGATTTTTCTAGACATCTGTCTGCTATGGATTTCTAATTTAATTCCATTGTGATAGAAGAATATACTTTATAGGATTTCAGTCCTTTGAAACTTATTGAGACTTGGTGATTGCCCACAATATATTTTATTTTGGTAAACGTTTTATGTGTCTTAAAAGGAATGTATTCTGCCATTGTTGAGTAGAGTATTCTACAAATGTCAAGTTCATTGGTAGTGTTGTTCAGATCTTCTATATCCTTACTGATTTTTTGTCTGCTTCTATCAATTATTGAGAGAATAGTGTTGAAATCTCCATTTAATAACTGTGGATTTGTTTATTTCCCTTTGCAGTGCTACAATTTTTGCATCATGCATTTTGAAGTTCTTTTATTAGGTGCATAAACATTTAAGGTTGTTAGGAACTCTTGAGGAAGAATTGAACTGTTTATGATTATGAGATGACCCCTTTTATTCCTGGTAACATTCTTTTTCTCTTAAATCTACTTTGTATAATAATATAGCCACTCCAGCTTTTTTTGAATAGTGCCAATATAGTATATCTCTTTCTTCATTTTTACTGTTCCTCCAACTGTGCCTTTGTATTTATTGTGGTTAAGTCTTACTTATTTATTTTAGAAGGGGGAAGTGGAGCCCCCCTTGTACAGTGTAGACACTGTACAATTGGGTCGTGCTTCTTCATCCTATCTGACAATCTCTGCTTTTTAATCAGTCAACTTAAACAATTTATATTTAGTATATTATTATTACAGTTGTTTATTTTTATTTATTTTTAAAAAAAATTTTATTTATTTATTTGCCAGAGAGAGACACAGCGAGAGAGGGAACACAAGCAGGGGGAGCGGGAGAGGGAGAAGCAGGCTTCCCGCGGAGCAGGGAGCCCGATGCGGGGCTCGATCCCAGGACCCCGGGATCATGACCTGAGCCGAAGGCAGACGCCCAACGACTGAGCCACCCAGGTGCCCCTAATACAGTGGTTTAAATCTATTATCTTAATAGTTATTTTCTATTGGGCCCATCTGTTCTTAGTTCCCTTTTTCCTACTTTTCTGACCATATTTTTGATCAATTGAAGAATATTTATTATTACATTTTATCCTGTTATTGGCTTATGAGCTCTGCTGCCTTGGTTGTGCACGGGTATGAGTTGTTGCTGTTTAGTGGTTTAGAGTTTACAGTATACATTTTTAATTTATCAGACTCTACCTTTAAATAATACCATATTACTTCATGAATTATATAAGAACATTACCACAATATACTTCCATTTCTTCCCATTTATGACTTTGGGTTATTTTGTTGTACATTTTACTTCTGCATATGTTGTAAGTTCCACAATACGTTGTTGTTATTTCTCCTTTAAACAGTAAAGTATCCTGTAAAGAGATCTTAAAAAACAAGAGGGAAAATGTTTTATATTTACCCACATAATCACCATTTCTGGGCTCTTCATTCCTTGGTGTAGATCCAGATTCCTTCTGTTTTCATTTTCTTCTGCTTCGAAGGACTCCCTTTAGCATTATGAGCTGGTCCCCTGGTGATGAATTTCCTCTAAATTTTTAGGGTCTAGAAAAGTTTTTTTTTTACCTCCATGTACTTGGTATTAAGTTGTATGTTGACAGCTTTTTTTCTTTCAAAAAAATATGCCACTTCATGTATCTTTTGGCTTGGATTGTTTCCAAAAAGAAGTCTGTTGTCATTCTTATCTTTGTATCTCTGTACATGAGAATTCATTTTCTTCTGTGGGTTTTCAGCAGTTTGATTATAATAATGGCCTGGCATAGTTTTCTTCCTTTCTCCCCGCTGTGAGGGACTCATTGAAATTCGTGGATCTGTAGTTGTATAATTTTCATCAAATTTGGAAAAAGTTGTGGTCATTATTTCTTCAAATAGTTTTTCTGTCCTCTCTCTTTTTTCTTCCCTGGGGCTCCAATTACACATATATTAGGCCAGTTGATGTTGTCCGACAGCTCAATGATCCTCCATCCACTTTTCCTCCCACTCATTTTCTTCTCTATGTTTCATTTTGGAAGATTTCTATTGCCATGCCTTCAAGTTCACTAATTTTTCCTTTTAAAGTGTTTAATCTGCTGTTAAATTCCATTTGTGTATTTTTTTAAATCTCACACATTGTATTTTTTAACTCCAGAAGTTCAATTTGGGTCTTTTAAAACATACTCTATTTTTCCCTTCTTTATGCTCATGATTTTCTCTGCCTTCTTGGACATGTACCTGTTTTACCATCTATTTTCCTCATTCTATCATCTGGTCATTTCTGGATCTGTTTCTATTGATTTATTTTTCTTCTTCTTATGGGTCACATTTTCCTTTTGCATTCCTGGTAATTTTTTTAAAAAGATTTTAAAAAAGATTTTATTTGAGAGAGAGAGAGACAGAGATAGTGAGAGAAAGCACAAGTGGGGAGGAGAGGGAGAAGCAGGTTTCCCACTGAGCAGGGAGCCCGACGTGGGGTTCAATCCCAGGACTCTGGGATCATGACCTGAGCCGAAAGCAGATGCTTAACTGACTGAGTCACCCAGGTGCCCCTAATTCCTGGTCATTTTTGATTGGATGCCAGGCATTGCAATTTTTCTTTGTTAGGTGCTAAAGTTTTTCATGTTCCTTTAAATATTTTTGGCTTTGCTCTGAGATGCAGTTAAGTTACTTGGAGACGGTTTGATCCTTTCAAGCCTTGCTTTTCAGCTTTGTAAGCAGATCTAGGTCAGCCTTTAGGGCAAATTTGACCCCACTATAGAGGCAATACCCTTCTGAGGACTCTACTCAATGCCCTATTGTTATGAGGTCTTGCCACTCTGGCTCCTGGGAAGATGAACAATTCTTATTCCTGTATGACCCCAGAGGATGGTTCTGCCTCTTTCTTTCTATTGCTCCTCCCTCAGCCTTGTGGTTTTCTCACACTCATGCACTAATCAGTACTTACTAATCAGTATTGATCAGTAAAGACTGGGGGAGAACCCTCTGCAGACCTCTGAAGCTCTCTCTGTGTAGCTCTCCTTTCTCTGGTGTTCTACACCACGAATTATAGATGTCTTAGAGTCTCTGAACTCTGGGTTCCAACTTAGAGAGAGTTCTGAGTTTTGTTTGGGTTTTTCTTCTCTGGAATGTAGGCTAGAAACTCTCTCCAGGGACAGTTGTAGGGTTCACCTCATGTGTTTACCTTTTCTCAGGTCTCACTGTCCTGGGCTGCCTTTTATCCAGTGTCTGAAAACCATAGTTTCATTAGTATGCATGTGCGTATGTGTGTGTGTCTAGTTTAAGATCAGAGGGTAAATCTGATAGCACTTTCTCCATTTTGGCTGGAAATGGAAGTGCTTATCATGACTTCTCAGAAGGGATTCAGACAGCTGGGCAAAACCTCCTTTTGTATTCCCCTTTCCTCTTTCCTGTGACCCGGGATTAAGACATGATGGCTGGCGCTTCAGGAGCTTTCTTAGACCAGGAGGTGACTTATAAGATGGAAGTTACATGCTAAGGGTGTAGGAAAAGAGAGATGGATAAAAGGAGCCTAGATCCTTGATGGCATTGTGGAACAGCCCCACCACCTCTGCAGAGCCAACTTCTCATTTTCTTTTACTTGAGACAATACGTCCTTGTGTATTTAATTCTAAGTTATTTGGTGCTTTCTGCTTTGCTACTAAACCTAATTCTAATGGATACAGCTCCTCATCCCAGCACACCCTTATTTCCCTCTCAAACGCCCAGTCAAAGAGTGCCCAGAGGATGTGGACCCACAGTGGGGAGAGATGAAGCTGGCTTTGTCCCCATCCACTGGTCATTCCATCTGGCTCTGGTCCTGACTTCTCTTCCACTCTCTGAAGCTGGCCCGTGGGGGCCTTTGCTCCAGGATCTGATTCCTGACTTCACCCGTGCACATCAGAGCCTACCCGCAGACACGGTTCTACACTCCTGGCCCCTCATCTTGCAAGGTGCAGGGGTGCAGATAGTGCAGCCATGTAGCCCTGTGAAGAATGCAGTGGTGAAGGTGGACCTGTGGGCTAAGTGGTGCAGTGGGGGAGCTGTACAGGGGCTGTAGGAGGAGGGCAGTTTGGTGGTTTAGGGGCATGGCAGGTGGTAGAGGTGGTGCAGGGTAATGTGTGCAGTGTGGTGCAAGGGCATGGCTTGGGGTGTGTGTGAATGATCTGACTTCATTCCTGTTTCTGCCGCCCGCTGACTACTGTTCACTGGCAAGGGTGACCAACACTGGTCGGGTGTTGTCCACCCCACACCCTTCCTCTCATCCCTTGCCTGCCCCTCCTCTTTGCCAACAGAGTTCCCGTCTGTGCTGGTCACCCAGCTTCCTACATGCAGCCACCAAGCCAATCACAGCAGCCCCACCGCTCTCATGACTCAGGAAGGGGTGCCCGAGGCCACTGGGGC
The DNA here is from genome assembly GCF_054177405.1 of Leptonychotes weddellii. Classification (NCBI taxonomy): domain Eukaryota; kingdom Metazoa; phylum Chordata; class Mammalia; order Carnivora; family Phocidae; genus Leptonychotes; species Leptonychotes weddellii. Next base: position 3,642,012 of record NC_138377.1, on the reverse strand, counting down.
AGGTGGAGGAAGAAGAGGCGGGGGGAAGTGTGTGCTGGAAGGCTGTGGGGAAGCCCATCAAAGAGACTCACAGCAGAGAGAGCTCCTCTTCTCTCTGAAGATGCACTGTGCATGCGGGCGATGCAGGGCACCAAGGGCCACCCTGAGGCATATGGCAGCCAGGACAACAGGTCAAGTCTGGGAGAGCAGATGGACGGAAGTTTCTGAGTCCTGGTGATGTTACTGCCAAGGTGCCAGGAGAACCACCCTACATGCCCTGCCTTGGGTAACACACCTTCCTAGAGCTTGCAGTCACGTCCCACGTGGTGGCAGGTAGGTTGCCCTCGCCACGAAGCAGCGACAAGTGTCGCCACTTGCCGCATCGTCATGAAGGGCAAAGGTCTCATGGCGGCCGACCCCTGGACCAGCTCCGGGCACACTGTGCACCCCGGAAGTGCTTGGTTGCCTCCCTTGAAGGGGAGGGGTGTTGATGACAAGAAACATATGAGTCCTGGATGGTCCCCACCCCACCCTGAGGGCACACAGAGGACTCCATTATTATCTATAATGTTTCTATATTTTACATTAGAAAAGGGAAAGAGTTAAAACAATTGGAACAAAATGCTAGTGATTGTCATTTCTGTGTGGCGGGTGCACAGCTGTGCGCTCTTTGTTCGTGTACTTTTCTGAAATGACATAAAAGGCGATGATGAGCTGCCCTTCTTCCCTCCCCCATGCTGGGTCCGCAGGCGCATTGGCTCAGTGCGGGGTGGCCCCTGCTCCGGTTTCAGGATGTGTCCCTGGCTGTGCCCCCAGCAGCTCCCCCCTGCTCACGCTCCTCTCCACAGCCCGGCGGCTCGAGCAGAGAGCAGATGGCTGCTCTGCGGGCCACCAGACACCCTCCGACACTTCTGTCCCTGCCACCATGCCCAGGGCCCTGTCGCCCTCCAGCCGCTCCGATGCTGAGAGCTGGGGAGCTCGGGGGGAGGGGGGAGGTGGTGGGGTGCCAGGGGAGGGCGGGGGAGATGGGGTCAAGGGGAGGTGCCCTCTCTCTGCTTCTCTCCCAGTGAGTGGCTTTCGGACCACAGCTGAGTGTGGGTGTTGGGGGCAGAAGGGGGGCACGAGGGACACAATCAAGAATTCCAGTGTGACTCGGGGTCCCGCATTACTGCTTGGGTTTCAGAAGATGGCCCCGGCAGGGTCCCACAGGGTAGCTCTCGGGTCCCGTGCATGGTGGCAGGAAGCCTTAACCCCCTTCTGCCCAGTGGGTCCCCTGGCTCCAAAGAGTGCCCTGGACCCTCCCGTCCCTTTTGCATGTCCCACTGTCCCCACCAGATGTCCGTGGTCCCCTACCTCTCCTTGGCGCGGGGTCCATGGTCCCTTACCTCTCCTGGGTGCTGGGTCCATGACGGGATTCAGCTGATGACTGGGGAGGGGCTGGGTAGGTGGCGGTGGAGGTAGGGGGAGCTGGAGCAGGTTTGGGGAGGACAGGTGGATATCTGAGGGAGAAAGTAGGGCTCGGTTTGTGCAGCTCTGGGTGCTTAGAGCAGGGTTCAAATCCCATTCTGGTTCAGAGGGTCTGAGTGACCTTGGGCAAGTCACCCTGCCTCTCAGGCTTCAGTTTATCCCTTTGTAAAATGGGTCTAATATTGGCGACTCCGGGGTTATTAAAAAAAAACGTCACCCTGGTGCCGCCTGCCTCATTTGACACCTGCCACCCCTTTCCCGCCTCTGTGGGCAGGTGGGTCACCTGCTTCAACGGCAAGCATTGAAGAGGCCCTGCCTTCTGGCTCCAGGCATTTACTCCTTCTCTGTTTGGCCTTGCCCAGGGCCTCGGGGCCACCAGGTCACCCCCACACTGAGCAGATGACACCTTGAAGGCCGGACTCTGGCGGCTATTTTGCTATTATTGTTACAAAACGAAAACCCACCATTCTCACACCTGAACTCCTTGCCAGCATTTCCAGAGGCTCACATGTGTTAACGGTGTTAAGCAAAGTTGGGGTTTCTAAGCCCCAGCGAACCCCACACCTCCCTGCCCTGCCTGCTCCCCGCTTCCCGGCTGGGACGGCTCCCAGGTCTCCAAGGATTTGCAAAGTGATACTCGTAGATCATGTCGCTGGAGGTTTTCTCCAGCTCTGAAATGATCGAGAAGGAGGGATAGAGCCCCTGGGTGTCTTTTGTGGGTTGTGTTTGCTGAGCGGCAGGCCAGCTCCCTGAAGCTGCGCGTGGGGGTGGCGCCCCCCCTCCTCACTGCCCTCACCTTGCCTCTGGGGACTGTGGCTGAGGCTCCTGGCCAGCCACCAAGCCAGTCATTCAGGTGCCTCAGGGCTCCAGAGTCTTGAGTGATTTTGCTGCAGCGATGAGCAAGAGAGGCCAGCTGAGCTTTCCAGCCTCCTCTTCTGCCCACTAGCCTAGCCTCGAAGGGCCTTGCTCTTCATGCCCGTTCAGGGAATCCCATATTTTACAGTCCTACCCTTGGGTTTCAGGCAACCAAAAGGGATGCTCTATTTGTTATAGGACTCTTTGCAAAGGTCAAAAACCCAACTCCCAGTGGTTTCAACATCAAGGGAATTTATTGGCTTATGTCGCTGGAAAGTTAGAAGCTTCAGTTAAGGCTTGATCCAGCAGCTCAAAATGCTATCACTCCAGATCCGGCTGGACTCAGGCTCTCTACTCAGTTTCATCCTTGGGCTCCAAATTGTGCCCCCAGCAGCCCCAGACATTCCCCTCTTGGGGACATGTCCGCCCCTGCTATAAACTCACACGCTTAAATCTCGAGGGCAGAGAGAGAGAGACAGAGAGGGAGGGAGGGAGAGCGAGAGAGAGTCATTTCTGGTAGCACTCAACACATCCTGAAATATCCTCTTATTGACTAGAATTAGATCACATGCCCACCCCTGACCACTCTGGATAGCCAGAGGGTAGGATACGCTTATTGGCTCGAGCCAACCATGGCCACTCTCAGAGCAGAGCGAGGCTGCTTCTGATGAAGCCCTCCCAACAACACCGAGAGGGGATGGCAACAAGGAAGCTCAAGCTCAGGTAGAAAAGCCATGCAGCCCCGGCCACGCAATTCAAAGGCACGGGACTGTGGGGGATGGCACCTAGGTCTGGCTTTCTGTTTACAGCAGGTGCCCTGTGCAGGCCTGGAGCCAGACCCGGCATGAGCTAGACCCTCAGCTTGCCCCTGGCCCAACCCCGGGGGACACTGGGGCGCGTGGGCCCGTCGGGCGGCGCTGTCTGCTTCCTACTCGAGCACTCGCCTGGTGAGGGTTCCTCTGACCCCAGAGCGCTGGGCAGGCATGGCGCCAGAGCTAAGATCCCAGGAGCAAAGGGCTAGGGGAGGGAGTGGTGGATAGGTACCCCAGCTTCCCTCCCCGTACCCCCAGCCCCTGCTGTGGGACGAGCAAGGTGTGTTCCCCACCTTCTCTCCGCAGGTCTCCTGCAGACTGAGCCCACAGTGGCCGTGGTGGCGATTGCTCATTGACACAGCTTTTATCAACCTGTAGGCCACCCCAACCCCCTCCACTTCTTTACATGCTTCCTAGAATCACCCCTCCCAAATAAGCCACTTGCATCCAGGGAACCCAAACCAAGACAGCAGCACCTAGGGTCTGAGGTCTCCCAGAGTCCTGGCACCACATGCCGCCAAGCAAGTGGGCATTGATTTTTTACTCAACTCCCAGATGTCGGCTCCTCATGGCCAAGGGAGGGAGCAGATGGGGCCCATTCGCCTAGGTCTAGCTGAAGCATAGGCCTGCAAATTGTTTATATCTGGCCCAAAGCGGGCTCAATGGACACTTTATTGCACTCCTTACCCAATGCCTAAATTTTCTGTACAGCTTCCCTGCTCCAGTCATTCCACTTTTTGCACACCCCTAAGGATGGTGAGCTCACCACCATTCAAGTAGTCCAATCCATCTATAGATGGCCCTGAAATTTGTTCGATACTTAAGAAATACTAGGTATTGAATAAATGACAAAACAAAGTAATTATTTTAGTATCAAATCTCCAAGCACCTCTTTTGGGAAGCAACCAGCCAGAAATATACAAGAATGCTGGGAACAAAGGCATGAAGGAGTGCTTCTGGAATCTAGTTCAGGGATAGCCAACGATGACCGGTGGCCCCAATCCGGCCCACTCCGTTTTTGTACATCCTGCAAACTAAGAATGGTTTTTATGTTTTTAAATGGTTGGGGGAAAAAATAGAAGCCTATTTCATGACATGTAAAATTATATGAAATTCAAAACCCAGTGTCCATAAATAGAGTTCCACTGGAGCATAGCCATGCTGTCATTCACATCTCGCTGTGGCTGCTTCCCTGCCCCAGCGGGTGCAAGGGTCTGTGACGGAGGCAGTTTGGCCCACGATGCCTCAAATATTTACTATCTGGAACTTTATAGAAAAAGTGTGCCGCCCCTCATCTGGTTCTTACAAGCAACCTCACCCCATTTTACAAGTGGGGAAATCGAGGTTCCACGGGGCCAGGGAGCTCTGAGTTGACATGTGACAGGACGTGCCATTCCCAGAATGGCAGCCTGACCCCAAAGCCCCGGAACCTCAGTCAGCCTGGCTCCCCGACCCCCCAAGAGCCAGGTCCTCCCTCCTGTCCTCGTGGGCCCAGCCGCCTGGAGCGGCCTGTCCTGCTGGGTGGCTCCTGGCCTGTCCGGAGCTCCCGCTATGCCGGGGGCTGGAGCCGGGCACAATCAGAGGCTCATTGATGCGGCAGCGCCGCGTGTCAGAAGAATCAATGTTGCTTCCCCGAGCAGCTGGTGGAGCCTCTGAAAGTAGGTCAGGCCCCAGGAGGGGCGGTCCATTTTTAGCTTTTCATTAGGGCCTCATTCATTAATTCCTTCATTTAATATTTACTGAGCAGCTAGTCTGTGCCAAACCCCGCCGTGGGGATGGAGAGCACAAGTCAGTTACTGGGGAGGGGTGGGGTGTCCCAGCCCGGCTGATGTCTGCGGGCTGGAGACGGGACAGTCATAGCCACCAGCGTGAAGCCGAGGTGTGACCCAGGCCGAGAGCAGCCCCAGCACTGCCTTTCAGGCGAGGGCAGAAGCATCCGGGTTGGATGGAAAGGGGTCTGCCAGGTGGAGGTGGGAGGGGGAGCCTGTCGGGCGGAAGGAACGGCCTGTGACCGAGTGTGGCCGGGAAGGCTGTGGCTTGGAAGGCTTCGGCCAGGAAGGCTTCAGCTGGTAGATACAGGCGCGGAGCTTGGGGCTCTGACGGTGCGAGAGGGGTGAGGCTGCAGGGGTGGGTGGGCCAGGGGTTTCGGGAGACACAAAGCTTGCCCTGGGTGCCATGGGTGGGGGGCCCAGTCACAGCTTTGGGATGGGGTTGGGGGCTCAATCAGGCCGGCAGATGGAAAGCTCGTCTTGGAGCCACAATGCGGAGGGAGCACTGGAGCTGAGAGTGACCAGAGTCTGGCGTCAGGCAGCAGGGATAAGGGGAGGAAGGGGAGGGGAAAACCAGAGTCAGAACAGGTGGGTCATGGGGCCAGCTGTGGGTGGGAGGGGCCAGAGGAGCAGGGGGAGAAACTCGATGCAGGCTTTGGAGGCTTCCAAACCCCTGGGGTACCCTCCCCTCTGCTCCTGCCATGGGGCTGGGTCCTCCAGAGTGCATCCCGACAGTCACCTGCCCTCAGCCTCCATCCCAGGCACCCTGGGTGTGTGCCTCCCTTCTTCCTGCCAGCCTTGGAGAGGCCCCCTCCTGCCTCACTCTTCTGACCCCCAGCACCCCTGGGGCCTGGCAGGCTCATGGCTGCCCTGTGTGACTCCAGACAATGCACAGACATATCTCCGTCAAGCAGGGATGCCTGGGGCGCCCCCATCAATGCCTTCTTCTCTGAAGGGTTGATGGAGGAACCTGGGGTCAGGCCCAGCTTCTGGGTGGGGAATGCCTTTGGGTTGCTGGGAAAGCAGCTGTCACCCCTCTGCCTGGGAGACCACACTCACAGAGTGTCCTTTGATCTTGTTGAGAACTCTAGGTGGACGTGGGCCTGCCCCTGCTCACATGGCTCTGTGCACGACGCTGTTGACACTTCCTTCCCCCATCATAATTCTTGGTTAATTTGTGTGTCCCCCAGGAGGCTGCACCTTGGTTCCCACCCTCAGCCCTGTCACCCAGCCCTCCTTGTGCCCAGACAGCCAAGGCCACGTGGACAGAGTGACGGTCATCGTAGGGTAAGCAATGGGACAGAAGATGGGTCTTCTGGAGCCTGGCCAGAGAGGGCATGCGTCCCATCGGTTTCCAGCCCGGGGCAGGGCCCAGGGGATGGGTGTGTGGGTGGGACAGTGGTAGGGGGACAGAGGAGTAGGGGGTCAGTCAGTGGCTGGTGGGGGGGGCCCGCCAAGTCCCTGGAAGCCCCTGCTCATGCTCCTTGGTCCCACGTGGACCTGCTGACCCCCTTGGCTGCACATGGCCCCTCAGCAGCCGTGAGCCCTGGCTCCCGATAAGAGGGTCTCGTCACAGCAGGCGTTGGGTGCTTGCCCCCTCCCGTCTCCGTCCGCACCTGAGCCCACTGGGTGTGGCCCACGGTGTTTTTCTGGCGGGAGATGGCCACGGCTCCAGCCGCAGAAAATAAGGTTGTGCTTGAATGGTCGACGGGTTCAGTGGGATGTGAAGAGGAAGATGGAGACCCCAGGCTTTCTGAGCTCTGCCACAGCAGCGCTGGAGAAGTACCCTCTCCTCGCGGGGACGTCAGCTCCGGCGTTTGGCCCACTTGCTGCCTGTTGGCCCCCCAGCATGGGAAGGGCTCTCGGGGAGCTGAGGGCCCTTCCCCCAGGCCTGTGCCCACCCCTCTGCTCACCGCTGTGTTTGTCAGCGCAACTGATTTGGGGGCGAGCAGCCGCCTGAGCTGCCACGGGGCAAGTGGGGTCAGGTGCTGACTCCAGGGGGTACCCCGAGAAGGTGCTCGGTGCTCTGGAGTGCACGCCTCTGGAAGCCTCTGCCCCGACTCCCCGTGCGTCATGGCTGGTGGTGTCTCAAAGAGAAGGATCTAAAAGGGTCTCCTAGGGAAAGGCCCTGAGGAGCTCCTTCATCTCACCTGGGGTCTCGGCCCTCAGATTGAACCTTCTCTTGGGCCCCGTCCTTCCCCCGCCTTTATGCTGTGAGCCTGAGGTGGACGGAGGTCACCGTGTCAGGTAACCCTATGGTTTACTGTCCAAAGCGGAACAATTGTTACTAACTCTGCTGGGGGGACAGGGGAAACTGAGGCAGACTGTGCCCTTCCCCAACCTGTCATCCTGTCTGGGAGGCCCCTTCCCAGGCTTAGCGCTGCCACCCCACCTCCAGAAGCCTCCTGATGCTCCCCTGTTCTCATCCGCGGATCCCGTGCACCACTGTTCATTTTTGCTTGCGTTCGTTCATTCAACAATGGTTTTTGCACACCTATTGTGTGCTGGGCTTTGCTGCGGGTGCTGGGCATGCTGCAGTTCCTGCCATCACGGCACTCACGTGTCAGGAGGGAAGGCAGACATAAATCAGCAAATCAATCATGTTGGGGGGTGACTCCTGCCACCGTATCTGGACGCGAGACCCGAGTCAGGGGAGGCATGTCTGCAGCAGTAACCTGGGAGCAGAGGCTTGGATGAAGACAGGGCACGGTGGGGAGAGCGGGGTGGTAGGCAGGAGCACTGCGTGGCACTCCGTGGCAGGGACATGACCCAAAGCTGCCCGAGCAACCCCCAGCCCCCTCAAGCCCTGGTTCCCAGACGGGCAGAAGCCGGGCCATGGTGGCGGGGGGGACAGGTTTGGGGCAGGATAGGACACAGTCTGTGCTCTGTCTCGGGGGATGACCTCAGAGAGGCCACCTGAAAACCCTTGTCTCAAACATGTCTGGGGGATCCATTGGTTTGCATCATCCACTGGTTGAAGCCACTGGAAAAATCTGCAAGCTCTAGGAAACCGAGAGAAGGGGAGACTGTGTGCCTCAGCGGTGTGAGGGGGGGAGCCAGGAGGGTGGGGCGGGAAGCTGTAGCTTCCGGGGTAGGGGGTCCCCTGGCGAGAGGGCCGAAGCTCCAGGGAGGGCCTGGGACTGAGCAGTTGGGGTGGGGGCTGGGTTGTCTCAGCCGTTAGACTTCTAAATGAACACCCCTTTATAAATCAGAGGGGAGCCTGGAAGACTTTGGTCCCTGTGGTGAAACCAGAATTAGTAATGTTTGAGCTAAAAACAAAGGCCCCTTAGGGACGGTGGGCTTTGAGCGAAGTCTAGTGTGTATGGGAACCCCTCCTAAAATAACACCCTTCAGAAGAAAAACAAGAGCTCTGTTGTGCAGGCGGGAGGAGTTTAATATGGGCCCACTTGTGGCCCCAGCTCGGCACGTGCCCTGACTCGGAGGCCAGGCTCCAAAGGGGGTGGCAGCAGTGAGGGCTTCTTTCAGAAGTGGAGCCCCCCCACCCCCCCGCCTGCCTGTCTGAAGGATCCGCAGACAAGGAAACAGGCTGCAGGCCATGAATGGGGCGCTGAGTAGCCGGGTGGATCCTGCCCATAATCCCTTTTAATGGACTGTTCCTTTTTAGTGACTCTCTGGTTTCAGTTAGTGTGTCTGCTCCTCTGAAACAGGAGTCCCCCCCCCCCACCCCGCCCCACGTACCCTGGGGTCTGGCAGCGGGAGGGAGCTGCTGCCATGGGAGGGCTGGGTTCCTCCAGAGCTGCCTGCCTGCTCTGAGCTTTCCCGGCTGTGGATGGAAGGGGCTCTCTCAGCCCCGGGACCTTGGGGGAAGCCCCAGCTCCTCCTCTTCCTGCAAGGAGACTGCCGTACGATGTCTGGCTTATGACCTTTGTGGAAAGAACTCCGAGTCCAGAAAGGACAGGGTGACTTCCAAGGGTAATTGGACTCTTGGTGCCAATGAAGCCTCCCAAACGTCTGCCACCCTGTGTCCCCCTGGCTCCCTTTAGGCACCCCGACCGTGACAGGGTCGGTTTGGCGGGACCTAGCACTCACCTGCGTCTGCAAATGCCACTCCGTTTGTCACTGTCACCGGAAGACCCACGGTGGCCACTGCTGCAGCCCCTGGGGCCAGGATCACTGCCAAGCAGGCCACGGCGTCCGAACCTTCCAGCATCCAAGCTCAGAAACTGAAACCCGTTCCTGAGTTTTGGCAGCAGCGCCTGGCCTGAATTGATGAGAGACTGTTGTGGTCTTTATGGATCACTTGGGTGAATGTGCACACATTTCACCGTGGGGATATTGGTGCTCGATTACGAGGTGTTACCCCTGGCCCCACTGGGGTGTTAGGTAAGAGTTGCTATAGATATCTCATGACCTTTCTGAAATCTAAGAAATTCTAAATTTGAAAAGGCACTTGGCCCTGAGGGTTTGGCTAAGATAAGAGAGTTGGGATCTGTAGTCACCTTGTTCTGAGGGGGAGTAGGGGGTGCAGTGGGGGGGCGGTGATTTGAGAGGTCGGAGTCAGCGAGGAAAACTGGGATTGACTCCCAGCCTGGTCAGACACGAAGCCTAGGCACTTTGCCCGCTTGCCATGTATGTGAAGTCCAGTCTGTGCTCAGTTTGCTTCAAGGAAAGTGTCTCTCCAGCTTTCTCAGGATCTGGTGGTCTTTGGGAAGTCCTAGGGCTGTGTCCAGTCCTTTCAGTTTTCCAAAACTGGTGAGTGGCCACTGGCACCATGGTCGTGGTCACGGATGATCTCATCCAAGCCTCACGGCCCCCCGGGGCGGAGACGGTGGTGTCATCCTTATCTTACAGCAAGATGCAGGACTCCCGTCACAGGGAGCCCAGCCGGGCCGAAAAGCTGGGGCTGTGGGTTTCTGTAAGGTCTGTGGCCGTTCCCTGCCCCCAGAGAGCCCTCAGTCTAGTTCAGGGTGGAGCTGCGGTGGGCAGAGGGGGAAATCCGGCATAAGGCGGGGCATCCCCAGGGTCCCAAGAGCGCGGTGTGCGGGTCCTGGCTGGATGCCGGGGTGCCTGTGGCCTCACACCGCATCCCCCTGTGGCCCTGAGCCCGCGGGGGGCCTGCCTGGGAGTGGGTGGAGAGGAAGCAGCCCCCGCTGTGCGCTGTCCCCTGTAATTTAGGGGAAAGGGGGACTGGCTTCCTGCAAGCGCGCATTTTCAGCTCTTGCGTTCATGTGGAATCTGGAAATTAATTAGCTCAGACACGAGTTCCACAGCCCAAGTGCATGAAAAGATTCTTCGTTAGTAAAACTTGGCCCTTTGGCTGGTGGGCGGTTGGTGGCTGGAAGTCAGATGGTGGGTCTGTGTGGGGCCAGCAGCCACGGTGGAGAGGCCTGACTACAGCAGGTCCTGCCTGCCCCAACCCCTCAGCTCATGGCCACCTTCCAGCGACATGGGGTGTTTCCAAAGCCAATCCCCGCACCTGGGATGTCCCTGAGGATGGACCTGATGGGGACTTGGGAGCCTCACAGCAGGGACCTCGGGCTGGGCAGTTAGAAACCCTACAATGAGGACCTTATTTGGACTGGGGTCAGGGAAGGCCTATAATGAAGTCACTTAGGTGGTGACACTTACACCCAAATTGGGAGTCAGAATTAGCCAAGCAAAGGGCAGAGGGAACAGCATTTCAGGCAGGGGAACAGTCGTTGCAAAACACCCTGAGTCAGAAAGGTGGGCAGCCCGAGCCTCTAGAACACAGGAAATGTGCGGGGTGGGGCGGAGACCGGGAGGCCGAGGCACTGGTCCAGGTGGGGCCTCCACGGCCTGCTGGGACACTGTGTCTTCACGTGAAGAAACCTGTGTTCCGAAAGCATCGGGTAAGGGGATGAAGGCCCGGGCATCTTCCAAAAAGACCCCCTCCTCCACCACCTTCTTAACGGGGGAGGAATTAGCTTATCCCTCCCTCCAGCCTCTTCCCCCACAGTGGTGCATCTGGCTCCTTCACCATCCTCATTGTGGGTAATTGTTAGGTGGGCTGGGCACGCGCCTTCTCTTCTGCTGAGGCTGCGAGCGGGGATAATCATGGCTTTTCACCATCCTCCCCCACCCCTCACTCCACCCCACCTCCTCTCTTATCGTTCATTTGGGAGGGCCCAGAGGAGACTGTGCAGGCAGCTCGGGGCCTAAGGTCTGGAAGGGTTCTGGGAGGCCACCTGGGAGGGGTCAGATGTCAGGCCAGGGCTCTGAATACCAGCGATGCTGATGTTGGTGGTGACGTGAAGAACAACCACTAGCACTGAGCCTTTACCACGCTCAGGCGCAATCACGCCAATTCCCTCATTCACCCTGTACTTCATCCTTATGAAATGGAGATGACCATGACCTCACTGTACAGAGGAGGAAACAGGGGCCCTGAAAGGTGGAGCAGCTTGCCCAAGGCCCCAGCGTCTGCCTGGCAGCGCTGCGCCCGCCCTCAGCTACGGCCCCACCCTGCTGGGCCCCATCCTGCTGGGGTACGCTAGCACCAAGCGCCACCCACCCTCCGGGACAAGGGGCTCCTAGGCACCCGCCCTGCAGGTTTAGGCTGAGCCCCCTTACGGGGGTCCCTCCCCGAAGGAGGGCCACGTGCCCCACCCACGGCTCCAGCTGATTGGTCCAGGGCAGCCCCTGGCCCGGAGGGCAGCCAGGGTGAGGGGCAGGGCATGTCCTGCGAAGACGAGCGGCCCAGTCAGAGTCCCTCCCTCTGGCCTGGCTGGGGAGAAGCAGAGAGAGGGCCGGCGGGCCCATGTGCAGCCAGATTCCAGGGGAAGCCCAGGGCACAAAGTGGGAGAGGCCAGACCCCAAGGCTGGTCCACAAAGGCGGGACCCCCGGGGGGAACCCAGAACGACCCTCTCCCGCTCTGTCCCTGGCCCGGCTGCCCAGCTGTCCCAGGTCCTATTTGGGGCAGAGACCCCCTCTCACTTTACCCATCTGCCCTTACAGAAGGCGGTCCATCAGGGTGTGAGAGGAGGTCCCGGGGGAGCTCTTCAGAGGCACCTGTCCGGCTGGCAAGTGCCCACTTGCCATTCCTCCTTCATCCTCCTCTTCCTGCTGCTGGGACGAGGAGGGGACCTGCGGGACGGATGCCATACCCTGACATCAAGCACGAGCCTGGGGCCCGCAGACATCCTACGGCCACGCCTCCCCACTGGCAGGCTCCTCCCTGTGCCCAGGTCACCGTGAGCCCTGAGGTGGCAGTGGCATGCAGCTCCTCTCAGAAGCCTCACCAAGCTCTCCCACCCACCCCTACTCACAGCGGCCACGGGGGGTGGCGGGGAGGAAGGGGTTGTTGTCCTCATTGCGAGGCCCACAGGTATTCCTGGGAATGGGGATGACGACCCCACCAGGGCGGGGTGAGGGAGGTGGGTGAAGCCCCGGGCTCAGGGCAGGCCCCGGGGGCTCGTGAACAGCGGCTCCCCGAGAACGCAGGCTCCCCTTCCTCTGAGACCTCCCCGGTCCACTGACCTCTCTGCCTCTTCCCTGCTCAAGCTGCCCCCCGGGACCGCATGAGGGCCGGGCGCGGGGCTTGGTATGCGGAGGCCCCTTGAACATTTTCGGCTTCGCGTCTACGCTGATCAAGAAACACTGGAGCAGGAAGGCTGATGAGTGTCCGACAGAATAATAATCGCCGGCCTTCCGGAGCTGGTGAGGCGGGACTGGGGCATCGATCTTCTGCTGCTGGGGCTCTTTGAGCGGGGGAGTCACGTCTGTATGGACGGCAGGTTGGCGGGAGGCCGCGTGGCGGTGAGGCCGGCGCCCGGATGGGGAATTGTTCAACCGCAGGCCCAGTTTGTATCGCTTTTGGCCAAAGGCCTTCTTGAGACCGTGGGAGCACAGAGCCCTTCTGGGAGGGCTGGGGTTCGGGGCCGTTTCTTTCAGTGGCTGCATCTCAGGCCCGGAGGAGTGAGGGGGCGGCCCCGGGGGTACCGGGCCTGGCTCTGGCACCCGGGTCCCTCCGGCAGCCCCTGCCTCCCCTGGGCCCGGCCTGACCCAGCTCTCGCTGGGGCTGCGTCTGTGACTTGCCTCTTTCCCTGAACCCCCACATCAGGCGTGAACAGACAACACTGGGGGTCTCGCTGCACCCCCACCCCGAGGCCCTGGGGATGTGTAAGCTCCCAGGAAAAGGGAGACCCCAGATGGAGACTCTTTAGTTACGGAGAAGTCCCGGCCCCATGCTGCTGTCCGCCCCAGCACTGCTTTCCTGCATGTTAGGCCTGTGTTTCCGGTTCAGACACCCCCTTCCAGACTGTGAGCCCCCACAGTCTGATTCAGCCCCGCATCCCCCTGCCTCCTTACCAGATGCTCCTGACCAAAAACAGCTTATGGACAAACCCACAGGAGCAACCACACTTGGCCACGAGGACACCCCCTGGGAAGCTGCTCCGGAGGCTTGGCCTCTTTGGATCTGACCCATCTTTCAAAGCCGCCTTGGGTCAGCTCCTCCTTAAGACAGACCTCCATCCAGTTGTGGAGACGGCTCCGCCCGGGTCTCTATCCATCTCGCACAGCTCCACGGGGGCCACATGTGACTGGCCCTAGGTGTGTGACGCTCCACACCCCGGGGTCCCAAGACGGTCCTCTGGCCATTTATGACAGCTGACAGTGGGCGAGGTGCCTGCTAAGGCCCTGGCATGTTTCCCTGGAGGGTCGGCATCATTATTATTTTCGTTTTTCTCTTCTGGTAACTGAGGCGTAGAGGGGGTCGATAACTGGCCTCGGGTCACACAGCAGTGAGTGAGTGTTGGAGAACAGGGTTGAGTCCAGGAAGTCTGGCTTCTGAACCCACACTTTTGACTGACATACGGGTTCGTCATCTGTATCCACCTTGGCTGCTCCTGTTTCTTTTTCTTGGACCCTGAATGCGTGGCCCTTGTTTTAGTCTGCTTGGGCTGCTGTGACAGTCAGGAGACTGGGTGGCTCAAACAGCTCTGCTGGGAGGCTTGCATGCCCACTGCTCCAGGCAGCCCTGCACCGTGGCTTTGATCCGAGGCCGCCTGGCCCGTTGAGACCCAGGTGGGAGCCCTGACCACCTCCGGATCAGCTTTGGGCCGTTCTCCCCTCCTCTCCCCTGCCCCCAGTTTTCCTGAGAAGTAATTGACGTGCATCAGCGTGTACGTGTAAGGCGTCCAGCACAATGGTTTGATTGGTGGACGTCGTGAAATGGCGACCACATAGGTTTAGTTGACCTCCGGCATCCAGATAGGTACAAGAAGAACAAGAATTTCTCCTGGAGAGGAGGGTTCTTAGGATCTACTCTCCTAGTAACTTTCTTTCTTTTTTAAGACTTTATTTATTTATTTATTTGAGAGAGAGAGAGAGCTGGGGGAGGAGCAGAGGGAGAGGGACAAGCAGGTTCCACCCCAGTGTGGGGCTCGATCTCATGACCCTGGGATCATGACCTGAGCCGAAATCAAAGAGTCAGAGGCTTAACCGACGGAGCCCCCCAGATGCCCCTTAGCAACAGTCTTCTATGTCACACAGCAGTGTCAGCAATAGTCACCATGTCCTGGGTTCTATCTCTAGTACTCATGGATCTCATAACATTTGGGCCCCTCCCCCTAATTTCCCATTCGCTCCTCTTGTCCCGAAGAGTAGTGCAGGTTTGCAGCCACTGTCCCGTCCTATCTTATGGGGTCAGAGTAGTCCGCCGTCCCGTCCTGTCCCTGGGGCCAGAGTAGTTCACTGTCCCATCCTGCCCCATGGGGCCGGAGTAGTCCAGGGCGCTTCTGCCCTCCATCCTGCCTCCTTCCCTCCACGTTCTTGCCCGGGGCACGGGCCAGTGCCCGGAGCCACCCTCGCGCTTTCCTCCTGCCAGAGGCTGGTGATGGCCTCAGTGTCTTCTCCCACACAGGCTTTCTCATCTTGTGCCATATAGGATAGCTGAGACTTTCCCCAATCTTCGGGCTCTGGTTGGTCCCTCTCTGCTGAACCATTCCATCTTCAATCCATCACTTTTGTCCTGAATTTTGCTATCAACAATTGGGAAGAACCACGCCACTTCTTTGACACTCTGCTTAGAGACCTCCTCTGCTAGATACCCGGTTTCACCTCCCACAAGTTCTCCCTTCCACAAAAACCGTGGGACACGAACACAGTTCCAGTTTGTAATGGGATCCCCTTTCCTCCGCAGACTGCTCACTCGCTCCTCGTTTCCATGCGAGACCTCATCAGACTCTCCCTTAACGTCCGCGTCCCCCCCAACATTCTGTTCGCGCCCACTTGCGTCGTCTCTAAGAAATGGAGGCCGTCTCTCCGGCTCTCCGTTTTCCTTTCTGAGCCACCACCAGAAGCACCTGGAACAGCCTGCTCACAGTATCCGCTTTTTCTAGCATGCATCTCAAACCTCTTCCAGCCTCTACTCATTACCTGGCTCCAAAGCCACTTCCACGGTTTAGATATTTATTACAGCAGTGCCCACGCCTCCGTACCCATTTCTGTCTTGGTCGGCTCGGGCCGCTGTAACAAATCCCGTAGCCTGGGTGGCTCTAACAATAAACAGCTATCTCCCACAGTTATGGAGGCTGGGAGTCCAAGACTGAGGCGCTGGCTGATGCAGTCCCTGCTGATGGCTCTCTTGCACACGGCTGCCTTCTCTCTGTACTGCATGTGGTTGGGGGTGGGAGAGAAGACTCTCCGGTCCCTTCTTATAAAGGCACCGATCCTGTCCCGGGGCCTCCAACCCCATGACCTCATCCAAACCTAATCACCTCCCACAGACCCCCACCTCCAAATGCCATCACATTAGGGATTAGGGCTTTAACATAGGAATTTTGAGGGGACACAAATATTCAGTGCCTAGCGGTCCTAAAGCCAATGCTTGGGCCCTGTCTTCCTTGGAATTTGGCTGGGGTTGCCCTCTGGGTGACAGCCTCTACAGTAGTTATTCGTCACGTTGTACCGATGAGCAGAGGAGGCTCAGAGAGGCTGGACAACCTGCCCAGGGTCACACAGCAGGCGTGCAGACAGACAAGAAGCAGAGATCAAGGTGGTGTTCTCCACCGTGACTCCCTCCCTGGGCTCCTGATTTGGGGAGGAGTCATGGCGAGGAGGTGGCTTGGCCGGCTGCCGATATCTGCTGGCCCCAAAGGGAATGCCCACAGCCTCCTACCCGGGAGAAGGAGAAGGGTCAAAGTCATCACCAAACAACTAACGGAGTGACAGTCAGCCAGAGGAGGATATGACCTGGAGACAGAGGCTGGGCTCCAGCCACACAGTCGAGAAAAGTCCCTGGACCATTCTCCCTATTCTGTCTCCCATCGGTCCCACTGACCAAAGGGCCGCCTCCAGTTTGGATCCCAGTCATCCCTGCTGCCCTCCACCCTCTGGCACCTTCACTCCGTTCTGGGTCCTGCCCCCCCCCGCCCCCAAGGAGCTCCTCCCCACAGAGTTCAAACTCAGAATCCAGTGATGAGTACATGGATCTCTTCATTTTTAACAATGCAATTGTTAGTATATATGCTTTTGATGCCTTTTCTGAGTGTCTTTTTGATGCCAAGGTCTTTTCTTGCATTATAGAACTGAACCCTCCCCACGACCCTGGCGGACGGCATGATCCCTATTTCACAGATGAGCCCAGAGAGGGTAACCGGCTTACACAAGGCTTCACAGCTAGGAAGCCGCAGAGTCTAGATTCGGAACCAGAGCTTGCTTACTCCAGTGGCTGGGTCCTCGCCCCTGCGTCTGTCTGCTTCCCATCCTATAGGCAGAGCAGGCTGCAGAGCGTGTACTTCTAAGACAGTGAGAGCCTAAGATACGTGGGGTTCACACTACAAAGCTAAGCGGGGTGAGCGGGATTGTTGAGCCAGTTTCACCTGGGGACAGCACTCTGACCCTGCCCACCTGCCCACGACTGCTCCTCATTAGCCAGTGCCCACGGCTGGACGCAGCCTGGTCAAAGCGTTATTGCCAGGGCCCCCGGGCAGGCCCGCTCTTGCCCAGGGCTGGTGTCCCAGCAGCCAGGTGCTGCTCTGAACCCAGCAAAGGCAGAGAGGAAGCCAGCACGGGGAGGCGAGGATCACAACCCCGGAGCCGGCCGCATGAGCCCTCTGCGGCCGCAGACACCCAAGGAGCCGGCCGTGAACTATTGATATGCTTCATTCCAACTCCTGCCTGCAGAGAGGCGTCTCCATCCATGAGAGCGGCCAGGAGCAAAGCAGTGGTCGCCTCTGAAGGCGGCTGCAGGACGGGCTGCCTTTGTTCCCCTGAAGTCTGCCTGGAGCTGGAGGCCAAAGAACATGTCGGGGGGCACTTATGTTGAGAAGACTCAAATGTAACCTTTTTCCTGCCAATTGAGAAATAAATCCCCATTCTCCTGTTTCTGCCGCCAAGCCCTCTGGTCCAGTGCATTGAGCCCTAACATTTGGCAGGAGAGTGGTTTCTAAACTTGGGGTGCATCCTTGCCTCCTTCATGACGGAGGGTCAACAAGGGGCAGAGACACCTCCCAAACTCGACACTTTTTGGTCTATAAAATGCTGCACTTAACATCCTGATACGTCAGAGAGGGCCGCTCTCCTGGTTTCCATCGGTCTCTTTGGACTCCTGTTTTGAATTTGTGGTTTGAGTGCTTTATCAAGGGCAAGGTTCGGGTCACCGGATGTCCTTGGGAAGAAGCGGAAAAGGGCAAAGCCGGCTCTTGTTCTTGACCTCTCAGCACCTGTCATTGTGGAGACAGATCTCGGATCTCCGCAGGGGTTGAAGGGGACAGGGGACTGTCCCCTCCTGGCCCCAAACCATCTTGCTACAAGGCAGTCGGAGTGGGCAGGGTGACCTTTTAGAGACATGCTTTTGTGTCATGTGGGGGAAAGGTGCCTCGAATGCTCCGTCAGCGGCCAGGTGTGCCTACACCGCCTCCCCTCCCCGACACACCGCTCCCCCCAGTCCGGGCTGCGGTCAGCTGCCCTTTTATGGCGTGGTAGCCCCCCAGTCACTGCCCCCCCTGCTCCAATTACACCAAAGCCGTGGCCCGGGCTGCTACCCAGAGCCCTTCTCCACCGTCCGCTTTTGCTGGGGGGGCGCTGGGAAGCGTGAGCAGGTGATCTAGGGGAGAGTCAGGAGGCCCGAGAGAGGCATCGGTTTGGGAGCGGCCTCGTTGTTCCACTGCCGCAAGAGCCTTGGAGGCCCTACTTTGCAGATCACCATTACGAAAAGGCCGCAATTGGCCTCTTGGCTCCTGAAGGTGCAGATGACTCATTTGGGGCTGGGTGGCATTCTCCCGTTAAATTGTCCCTTTGTTGCCTCTGTCCCCACCTCCCAGCACCCGGAGACCCCCACCCCCACTGCATTCCCCAAGTCGGGCTTCGTCCTCGCCCCAAGCCCCGGAACACCCTGGAACGAGAATGAGAGGAGCCCAGCACTCCACTGAGGCTGGGAGAGGGGAGGGGACACGCCCAAAGCGGGACCGGAGGGGCTGGGTGCCAGCTCCCGGGCCTGTCACACGTTCGCCGTGCCCAGGAGACGGGGGTCCTGAGGATGGCCTGCTGCCTTCGGAAGGGGCTTGTGGGGGGGGGCGAGGGGTTGGTGGCCTCACCTCTGGGGTGTTTGCTGGAAGGCTTCCAGCACCCTGGGGCTGGAGAGAAGGGACACGGGCTCTCCTGAGGGCACCCCTCGGCCCTTATACAGGGGTGAGTGAGTGATTTGAACAATAACAGTTGGTCGCTGGGCCCCCCAGGAACCCTGGGCTCACTCCTGACATCCTCTGCCTTTCCCTCATCGCCCACCTCCAGGCAGAGAGCTGCCCTTGTCGGTCAGCACATAACGTGTGGCCAGTGGGACAGACGAACTGACATCTTTTTCATTTAATTTCAAGCAACTTAATTTTTTATTAAAAAATTTTTTTGGAGAGAGAGAGAGCACGCGCGTGCGTGAGCTGGGGTGGAGGGGAAGGGGCAGAGGCAGAGGAAGAGAGAGAGAATCTCAAGCAGACTCCCTGCTCTGCGCAGAGCCTGATGCGGGGCTTGAACTCATGACCCTGAGATCACGACCTGAGCCAAAATCAAGACTTGGACACGCTTAACTGACTGAGCCACCCGGCGCCCCCAACTTAAATTTAAATAGGCAACTCAGGCAAGTGGCTGGACACCAGACAACATGCTTCTAGGCTATATCCAGAATCTGACTGCATCTCCCCATCTCCAAGACGCCCACCCTGTCCAGCCACCATCACCTCCCCCTTGGACCACTGCAGTAGCTTCCTTCCCATCTCCTGGCTCCTGCCTTGTCCCTGCAATCTGGTCTCCAGTACATCTTCTCGAAATCCTGCGGTGCGGCCACCTGCCGGGGCTGTTACGCGTCTTGCTGGCCACCTGTTACCCTGCCCTGCTGTTCCTTGGACCAGACCAGCACACTTTACTCCTTCCCCTGCTTTGCTCCACTGCACTCGCCTCCTTGCTCTTCCTGTACACACAGTTGTGCTCCTGCCTCAGGACCTTTGCACTGGCTATTCCCTTTGCCTTAAGGCTTTTTCCTTAGGTGGCCACCTGGCTTGCTGCCTTTCTTCCTTCAGGCCTTCCCTCCAACTCCACTTTCTCAGGGAGGCCTTTCCTAATGACGTGTAAGGAATATAGATTAGCAGTAGCTACCCCACCCCCCAACCCCATCTCCTTTTAGCAGATGGATTTCTCGGCAAAGCATTTACTACCACCTGGCATTGTAATGGTTTTGATTTATTGTGTATTTTCTACCTCCTTTGACTAGAATGTAAATTCTGCGAGGGCAGGGTTGTTTTTTTTTTCTTTCCTGTTTTGTTCACTGATACTATCCCACGCTTCTGGGGCAGCCCCTGGCACAGAGTAGGTTCTCAATAAATGCCAACTGCCTGGAGGAAAAATGATCTCAGTCAATTCTCACTGTTACCCAGGGGAAGGTATCCTATACCCTCAGGTTACAGGTGAGAAAGCAGAGGCTGGGGCTTAGCTTTAAATCCAGGGATATCCAACTGGGAAACTCACATACACAGCCATAAGATGGATGAATCCTTCCACCATGGAGACTCGGTGTCCTTGTCTGGGGGTCAGTGTTTGACACCACAGTGGCCCCATGGGCTCTGGGCCCCAAAGGGACCCATCGCAGCCCCATATTAGGGGAAAGTCTTGCCAGAGAGTGTGGGACAGGTATGTCCCCTGCCTGGCAAACTCCCGCTGGGCAGACAAAAGGAGGCGGTGTGGGGTGTGGCCACTGGCAGGAGTCAGGGTTTGGCCCCAGGAGCTAGGAGCTTCTAGGGGGTTTTGTACAGCACCCTAAGCTTCCCCATCCCTAACTTCCGCACGCCAGGTGTTTCCTATTTCGCGTGCTGCCGTATGAATGGACAGTGGCACTGGTGAACCCACACTGGGCAGATTCCCCAGTGAAGTCACCTGGGATGTGTTGGGAGCTGCGTCCTTGGGAGTGGCTGGACAGGAGGCGGCCAGGAGGAGCAGTGAGCTGAGGCCAGGAGGGCCAGGCCTTGAATGCCACTCTCAGAGTCCTGGACCATATGTGAAAGGTGCAAGGAGAATGGAAGAGGGAGAGGCGGACATTGATTATGCACCTGCTGCGTGCGATGCTGGATACCTGGGGCCTTCCATGGGCTCCCTCACTTAGTACTCACCACTTCCCCACAAGTCAATATTATCCTTGCCATTCATGCGTTCATTCATTCATTCATTCACTATTGCCCCAGGAGCCCACCACCTGGCTCCAGAGAATACCAAGGACCCCTGGGCATAGGCAGGCCTGTGGGATGAGGGGAAGTCTAGGCCCAGCAGGTGTGCACTCCACTGTGTTTGGGGACCCCGTGCCCGATGCTGAGCTCTGCTGTGCTCACAGGATCTGCCCTCTCCAGGCTGGGCCCCACCCACCACCACCTAGGCCCACCTCCTTGGGCAGGACACACATGTTCTCATCTGCTTCTTTGCACCTGACCCATGTCCTGGGTACATGCCCTCTGTGCCTGTGGGGCCTCTGCCTTGGTCACTGTCTGTATCCTTGATGCTGGTCTTGCCCTGCTCCGTCTAGCCTGGCAGAGGCCCCCTCCCGACATTTGTCCCCCAAAACAGACTTCTGAGGATTGGCACAGCCTAGTATGTGGAGTCAGGAAGATCTAAATTACTCAGTCTACTGATTCAAATGTGAATCTCTGCCTGAAATATCCTCAGAGACACACCCAGAAACAATGTTTTACCACCCATCTGACCATCCCTTAGCCCAGCCAAGTCGGCATGAAATTAGCCACCACAGCCTCATTTCATCCAAAGTCCATCGTTGACGTGGTGTTGTAGTCTATAGGTTTGGACAAATGTGTAATGACACGCATCCATCATTTGGGTATCATACAGAGTAGTTTCACTGCCCTAAATATCCGCTGTGTTCTGTCAGTTCATCCCTCCCTCCCCCCACCCCTGGCAACCACTGATCTTTTCCTGCCTCTACAGTTTTGCCTTTTGCAGACTATCACATCATTGGAATCATATAGTTCCCCCCTATTCCTCATTTACTGAGACTTTATCATGAATGGGTTTGTGATTTTGTCAAATGCTTTTTCCATATGTATTAACATAATCACGTGATTTTCCTCCATTAGCCTGTTAATGTGTTGGATGCCATTAATTGATTTTAGAATGTTGAACCAGCCTTGCATATCTGTTATAAATCCCACTTGGCCAGGGTCTATGATTTTTTAAATACATTGTTGGATTTGGTTTGCTAATATTTTCTTGAGGATTTTTGCATCTATGTTCATGAGAAGTATTGGTCTGTAGTTTTGGGTTCTTGTAACATCTTTGTCTGGCTTTGGTATTCGGGTAATTCTGGCCTCATAGGATGAGTTAGGAAGTATTTGCTCTGCTTCTATGCTCTAAAAGGGATTGTAGAGGATTGGTATAATTTCTTCCTTAAATGTTTGGTAGGATTCACCAGTGAACCCATTTGGGCCTGGTGCTTTCTGCTTTGGAAGGTTATTAATGATCGATTCAATTTATTTAATAGATACAGGCCTTTGAATATTGTCTATGTCTTTTTATGTGGATTCTGGCGGATTGTGTCTTTCAAGGAATTGGTCCATCTCATCTAGGTTATCAAATGTGTGGGCATAGAGTTGTTCATAGTATTCCTTGATTATCCTTTTAATGTCCATGGGATCTGTAGTAATATCTCCTCTTTAATTTCTGATGCTGATGATTGGAATTCTCTTTCTTTCTTAGGTAGCCTGGCTAGAGGTTTACTGATTTTATTGATCTTTCAAACCAGCTTCTGGTTTCATTTGTTTTCTCCATTGATTTCCTGTTTTCAAATTCATTGATTTCTGCTCTAATTCTTATTATTTTTCTTCTGCTCACTTTGGATTTAACTTGATCTTCTTTTTCTAGTTCCCCAAGGTGGAAGTTTAGGTGATTGATTTCAGATCTCCCTTCCTTTTTTTTTTTTTTTTTATAAATTTTTTAATTTAATTTAATTTTATTTTTTTAAGATTTTTATTTATTTATTCGAGACAGAGAGAATGAGAGAGACAGAGAGCACATGAGAGGGGGGAGGGTCAGAGGGAGAAGCAGGCTCTCTGCCGAGCAAGGAGCCCGATGCGGGACTCGATCCCGGGACTCCAGGATCATGACCTGAGCCGAAGGCAGTCGCTTAACCAACTGAGCCACCCAGGCGCCCTTTTTTTTTTATAATTTTTTTTTAATCCCTTCCTTTTTAGTATATGAACCTGATGCTATAAATTTTCCTGTATCCCACAAATTTTGATAAATTATGTTTTCATTCTCATTCAGTTCAAAATGTTTTTACATTTCTCTTTGGACACGTGTATTATTTAGAAGTGTGTTGTTTAATCTCCGAGTGTTTTGGAATTCTCCAGTATTCTTTTTGTTTTGTGCCCAGAATGTGTTCCATCATGGTGAATGTTCCATGAGAACTTAAGAAGAATGTGCAATCTGCTATCATTGGATGAAGTAGTCTATAGATGTCATTTTTATCCAGGTGATTGATGCTGCTATTGAGTTCAGCTATGTCCTTCCTGACTTTCTGCCTGCTGAGTCTGTGCATTTCTGAGAGACAGGTGGTGAAAGTTCTGACTATGATAGTGAATGTATTATTTCTCTTTGAAATTCTATTTGTTTTTGCCTCATGTATTTTGATGCTCTGTTGTTAGGCGCATACACGTTAAGGACTGATGTCTTCTTGGAGAATTGACTCCTTTATCATTATGTGATGTCCCTCTTTATCCTTGGTGACATTCTTTGCTTTGAAGTCTGCTCTCCCTGAAATTAATATAGCAACTCCTGCTTTCTTTTGATTGGTGTTGCATGGTATATTTTTCTCCATCCATTTACTTTTAATCTAGTTGCACCTTCATATTTAAAGTGGGGTTCTTGTGGAGCACCTGGGTGGCTCAGTTGGTTAAGCATCTGACTCTTGATTTCAGCTCAGGTCATGATCTCAGGGTCATGAGATTGACCCTTGCATTGAGCTCCATGCTGGATGTGGAGCCTGCTTAAGATTCTCTCTCCCTTTCCCTCTGCCCCTCCCCCCTCTCTCCCTTTCTAAAGTAAATAATAATAATAAATAAATAAATACATAAAGTGGGTTTCTTGTAGGCAACATAGAGTTAGCTCTTATTTTTTTTAAAGATTTATTTATTTATTTTAGAGAGCGGGGAGGGGCAGAGGGGGAGACTCTTCAAACAGACTCCCCGCTGAGCAGGGAGCCCAAGGTGGGGCTCGATCTCATGACCCATGAGATTATGACCTGAACAGAAACCAAGAGTCGGACACCCAACCGATAGCCACCCAGATGCCCCATGGCTCTTTTTTGATCTGCTCTGACAATCTTTGTCTCTTAATTCATGCACTTAGACCATTGACATTCAAAGAGGTTATTGATATAGTTGGATTGATATCTACCATATTTGTTACTGTTTTATATTTATTGCCCTTGGTCTTTGTTCCTATTTTTGACTTCCACTCTTTTTCTGCCTTTTGTGGGTTTTCTTTTTGGAGTAAGAAATATTTATTGTGTTAAGTAATTGGTATTGGGGGATTTATGTGTTAAAATAACTATTCTTTCCGCCCCTCCAGCTTTATTGAGGTATAATTGACAAGTAAAATTGTATAAATTTATGATATGCAACATGATGATTTGATATACATACATATTGTGAAATGATTACCACAATAAAGTTAGTTAACACGTCCATCACCTCACATAGTTACCTTTGTGTGTGGTGAGAACATTTAAGGTCTACAATCTTAGCAACTGTCAAGTATACAATACAGTATTGTTGACTATAATCACCACGCTTGCTGTGCACATTAGATCCCATGAACTCTTTCATTTTACACCAGAAAGCTTGTACCCTTTGACCAACAGCTCCCCATTTCATCCACTGCAACCACCGTTTTACTCTGTTTCTATAATTTTGACTTTTTTTAGCTTCCATGTATCAGTGAGATCTTACACTGTCTTTCTCTGTTTGGCTGATTTCACTTAGCATGATGTCCTCAAGGTTCACCCATGTTGTTGTAAATCTGTCTTTTGTGGTTTTAATTAAGCATTATATATGATTTTATTTTCTCCCCTTTCTTACCATATCAGTTTTATTTCTTCCTTCCCTTCTCTCTTTCTTCCTTCCTTCCTTCTTCCCTCCCTCCCTCTCTCTTTTTCTTCTTTTCTTTCTTTCTTTCTTTCTTTCTCTCTCTCTCTCTCTCTCTCCTTCCTTCCTTCCTTCCTTCCTTATTTCGTGGTTGCTCTAGAGTTTGCAATATACACTTATAGTTAATCCAAATCCACTTTCAAAAACACTATACTGCTTTATGGGTATTAGGAGCACCTTATAATAACAAAGTGATCCTAATTCCTACCTCCTATCTTTTGTACCATTGTTGTCATTCATTTCACTTATATATAAGGGTATATAAGAATACACACACACATATGTGTATATATATGATGTTTACATAAGCATACATA
Source organism: Leptonychotes weddellii (assembly GCF_054177405.1). Lineage (NCBI taxonomy): Eukaryota > Metazoa > Chordata > Mammalia > Carnivora > Phocidae > Leptonychotes > Leptonychotes weddellii. The sequence goes on along the minus strand of NC_138377.1, from coordinate 3,617,196 downwards.
ATCAAATACGTTGTTAGTATTATTCTTTTGAACAAATTGTTATCTGTTGAGTCAATTAAGAATTAAAAAAAAGGCTTTATTTTACCTTCACTTATCCCCTGTGTTCTTCCTTACTTCATTTGATCCATGTTTCTGACCTATATTTTTTCCTTCTCTCTAAAAAACTTCTTTCAACATTTCTTGAAAAACAGGTCTTCAGGCAACAAATTCCCTCAGTTTTTGTTTGTCTGAGAAAGTCTTTATTTCTCCTTCACCTTTGAAGGGTGATTTCACAGGATACAGAATTCTAGATTTGTGGGTTTTAAATATTCCACTCCGCTCTCTTCTTGCTTGTGTGATTTCTGAGCAGAAGTTGAATATAATTCTTACCTTTGCTCTTCTATAGATAATATGCTGTTTTCCTTTGGCTTCTTTCAGGATTTTTTTTTTTTTTTTAATCTTTGATTTTCTCTAGTCTGAAGTGAAATGCCGAGGTGTGGTTTTTTGGGCATTTATCCTTGCTTGGTGTTCTCTGAGCTTCCTGGATCTGGGATTTGGTGTCTGACATTAATTTGGGAGAAATTCTTAGTCATTATTGTTTCAAATATTTCTTCTGTTCCTTTCTTCTTTCTTCTTCTGGCCTTCCCATTATGCTATGTCACACCTTTATAGTTGTCCCGCAGTCCTTGGATATTCTGTTCTATGTTTTTTGGTCCTTGCTCTCTTTGCTTTTCAGTTTTTCAGGTCTCTATTGAGATATCCTCAAGCTCAGAGATTCTTTCTTCAAGCTGTGTCCAGTCTACTAATAAGCCCATCAAAGACATTCTTCATTTCTCTGACAGTGTGTTTGATCTCTCGCATTTCTTTTTGGTTCTTTCTTAGGATTTCCTTCTCTGCTTCCATTGCACACCTGTATTTGCATGATGTCTACTTTATCCACGAGAGCCCTTAGCATATTCATCATTGTTTCAAATTCCCTGAGAGTTCCAACATCCCTGCCATACCTGAGTCTGGTTCTGACATTTGCTCTATCTCTTCAAACTGTGTTTTTTCGCCTTTTAGTATGTCTTGCAATTTTTTCCTGCTAGCAGGACATAATGGACTGGGTAAAATGAGCCGCTGTACGTAGGCTCTAGTGATGTGGTGGTGAGGTGTGGGCGGGAGAGAAGACTTCTGTAGTCCCGTGAGTGTCCCGGTTTTTTAGTGAGCCTGTGCCTCTGGACTTCTCAGCACTTCTCCTTGGGGTGGGACAGGCTGGCTAGAGTGGGCTAGAGCTGGATATTTCCCTGCCCCCAGGTCAGTTAGGCTCTGATAAAACCCCAGCGGGTTAGGCTCTGGGATAACTGGTTCCTCCTGAGGGCAGCCCTTGTTAAGAACAGAGTGCTCTGCAAGATGTCCATCGACAGATGAATGGATAAAGAAGATGTGGTATATATATACAATGGAATATTATGCAGCCATCAAAAGGAATGAGATCTTGCCATTTGCAATGACGTGGATGGAACTGGAGGGTATTATGTTGAGCAAAATAAGTCAAACAGAGAAAGACATGTATCATATGACCTCACTGATATGAGGAATTCTTAATCG